>NW_028258296.1:25107777-25428888 GCF_053883595.1 Heterocephalus glaber | reverse complement strand
TAATAGAATAAAGGATAATAAATACATTCTATTTATTATGGGAAGTAATATTTCAATATCAGAGGAAGAAGAAAAATGCATCGAATAAATTATGTCATAAGTTTTTTTCTCTGTGGAACAAAACAAAAATTTTGCTCTTATCTGTTATCACAGATAAAAATGGATCCCAAAAGTATTGGAAATTTAAATATAAAGTATAAAGCCACACAACTTTTGTATGAAAAACTAGGAAAGAACGGGGATAAGAAGAAGACAGGTCACTAGAAGCCTCAAAAGGAAGTATATGGCCTTGCAAAAATTACACTTTAAAACTTTGCTCAAACTCCTATAAGAAGTAAAAAGATAAACTAAAGACTGAAAGAAATCTGGAGCAAAAAGGTAGAAAATAACTAATATTGCTGCTGTTAAAAGATTGCCCTTTCCCTGTATACATCAATATATAGTAGTATTCTTTTTACTTTATCTGTATTTAATTTCCATTTCTCTGATGATCACGAGACTTTATATTTATTAACTATTTGGATTTGCCCTTTAATTTGCCCTGAATTGTTTCTTTGTCCATTTTTTATTATGCTGTTTTAAAAAAAATTAATCTAAATATTACAACCTTAGAACCTTATAATCTGTTAAATATAATAATTTAGAAATACACATATATCTTAATATCAGCCCACTTTGGGGAAAATTTCTCCTTTAAAAACAAATATATCATTTTTAAAAAGAATATTACAACATCATTTATAATGATGACATTGGAAATTCTCTGCATATTTATCAATAGCAGATTGGTTGAAAAAATTGTGGTACATTTATATCATTATGCAGCTATTGAAACATAATGTGTTACACAAATACTGGGTTGACTCAAAATTTTTCTTATGAGATATAGAGAACTAAATATTATATAATCTAATTTTTATAATATATATAAAACCCAATATGTATACTTCTACTTTCACATGCGATTTGTTATCAGGGAAAAAATATGGAAAGCTTTATTCCAAAATGTTAACTTTTTTCCCTGGGTCAGGGTGATGTGAGAAAGGGAGAGATAAGTAATCCGAAAGACTGAAGGGATGGGATAGCTCAGTGGTAGCCCACTCCCCTAGCATGTCCAAGGCTATAAGTACAATATCCAGGTACTGCCATAAAAAAGATAGATTGAAGATTATAAAAAGTTGTTTAGAATTTTTAAATGTATGTATAATGAAATCTTGTTTACATAAAATGTATGATATGTATGTACCTAAAGACATACATGAAAGTTCAGTCACATAAATATTAATGATGATTATCTCTAGATGGTGGGATTTAAATGATTTTATTTTCTGCTTCCTTTTTTTATAATTTTTTTGACTTTCTGATAAGAATGCATTATTTATATATTCAATTTATATTTTAGAGAAATCCATAAGGTTATATTTTAATTTTGACAGGAACATTAATAAATTTTGACATGAATTTTAGTGGTATTGAGGAGAATTTGCCTGGAAGATACCAGGAGAGCCAGTCCTGTGCTTTACAGCAGAAAGCCTAAGAGATGGGTAGCCTCACCCTGAGATGGTTTACTAAGAACTTGGAGAGGCTTTGGGTTTGGGAGATTTCTGATGATGATGATGGTGATGATGATAATGACAATGATGGGGGAGAAATGGAATCCCCACTCAAACAAAGAGTTTGGGAAATAGAAGGGTATGCAGGTTGTGTTAGTCATTTTTTCATCATTGGGACAGAATATCTGACATACAAAACTGAAAAAAAAAGAGGTTTATTTTGGCTTATGCTTCAAAAGGGTTAGTCCATGCAATGAACAGCACATTCAGCTATGAACTCATCAGTCAACTAATCTACTGAGGAGTAAAGTACTCCTGTGTACTGATCACCTTCCAAAAGCTCCACCTCTGAACACATGAAAGTTTGAGGGAAATTTTGTATCTAAACCCTAACACAGGTCTTAGAGGAATTGTGACCCAGAGGTTGGGCTGAGACAAGATTCTACGTGGAGAAGATGAAAAGGGGATAGAGTCTGGAAAGATTTCCAAGGGAAGGAAAATAGAATTCATACCAGCTTTCCTCCTTTAACTCTTTGTTAAAGTTTACTAGAGCTGCTGTAATAAAGAACTACAACAGAATTCTATCTTCACGAATTTCTGAAGTCTAGAAGTTGAGAATCAAAGTGTCGGTATAGTTGGGTTCTTATCATGGCAATGCAGGAACGATCTATCCCATCTTTTCTCCTGGGCTCATAGTTGGCTGTCTTTCCCCCATGTCTTCTTGTCTTCTGCTCTCTGTACATGCTGAATGCAAACTTGCTTTTGTAAGAACATTAGGCATATTTATAAGGACATTAGGTCCACCTCTGAACAAGGACCCACCAGAATCAGCCCGCCAGACAGGCAGCCACCTGGTTCCGAACTACAAAGAGCAGAGGACACCGGACTACTAGACCATGGTACTGGGTCCCGCTACTCCCGGCCCAGAGGTAGGGGTTTCTGAGCCGCTGTCCCACTGCTCCTGGTCCAGAGGAAGGGGCTTCCTGGCCACCATCCCTCCCGCTGCTCCCAGCCCACAGGAAAGGGCCTTTGGGTCACCATCCCTACTGCTGCTCCCAGCCCCTGTCCCACCTCTCCCAGCTCAGAGGAGGTAATCTGTGCAGGTGCCAACAGCCCCCCCCCAGTCGAAATGACAAAACACGTGAATTAGTCTCAAATCCAGACTTCCAGATCACCTACAGCAACCCCAAACAGAAATGAGATGGAACACTCTGATACTCAACCACCTGGACCCACTGAACTGGCAACAAAAGGGGATCTGGAAAAAATGAAATCAGAAATAATTTCTCAGATAACAGGAGAAATTGTGCTCCTAGTGCAAGACATGATTAATAAATCTAGAGAGGAGCTCAGGAACATGATGGAATCTCAACATAGGAAACAAATGGAATCCATAAAACAGATGCAAACAGATTTCCAGGACATGAAAAACTCCATTGAAAGTCTACACAGCAGAATGAGCCAATGTGAGGACAGAATTTCAGATATAGAAGATAACATTGCAATTAATGACCAGGAAAAGAAAAATTGCTTCAAAAGTATAAGGGAACATGAGAAATCAATCCAGCAGCTGCTAGATGATGCAAAGAAGAATAACATAAGACTGATTGGAGTCAATGAAGAAACAGGAGAGTGCAGATGACATAAAAATACTCTTCCCAGAAATAATGGCAGAAAACTTCCCAAGAAGGGGAAAAGAACTTGATCTACAGATAAGTGAGGCATATAGGACTCCAAATAGCCTTGATCAAAAAAAATCTACACATAGGCATATAATTGTTAAGAGTCCAGAAACCCAACAAAAGAACAAAATTCTATAAGCAGTCAGAGAAAAGAAACAAATCACATACAAAGGAAAGTCCATCAGAATCACAGCAGACTTCTCAACACAAACCATCAAGGCAAGAAGAGCTTGGAGTGATACATTCCAAGCCCTAAAGGAAAACAGCCTCCAGCCCAGATTGATGTACTCTGCAAAACTATCTTTCAAAATTGATGGAGAAATAAGATATTTTCATGACAAAGAGCACCTTAGGAACTTCGTGAATACCAAACCAGCACTCCCGAGAGTTTTACACAATATCCTAGGAATAGACATTGAGGATCACAACCCCAGGAAGCAAAGCAGAATGAACCCATCTGGCATGACAAGAAATTAAATGTAAAGGGGGAGAACCCAACAAAAAGAAAAAGTCATGGCAATGACAAGTCAATACGTTTCAATTATAACCATCAATGTTAGTGGTCTCAATTCACCAATCAAAAGAAATAGACTGGCAGAATGGGTCAAGAAGCAAAATCCAACAATATGCTGCATACAAGAAACACACTTAATTCAAAAGGAAACTCATAGACTGAAAGTTAAAGGGTGGAAAACAATACTGCATGCGACAGGAACCCCCCAAAAAGCAGGAGTAGCTATCCTCTTGGCAGATCAAGTAGATTTCAAACCAACACTGATTAAGAGAGACGAAGAAGGACACTACATCCTTGTAAAGGGAACCATCCAAGAGGAAGAGATGACAATCATAAATATATATCTATGCACCAAACACTAGTGTGCCCAACTACATAAAACAAATACTAACAGACATGAAAAGTCATATATGCACTAATACAATTGTAGTGGGGGACCTCAATACCCCACTGTCACAAATAGATAGATCAACTAGACAAAAAATAAGTAATGAAATACTAGAACTCAATTGAACTCTTGAACAAATGAACTTAACAGATGTTTACAGAGTCTTCCACCCCAGAAAACCAGAATACACATTCTTCTCAGCTGCATATGGGCCATTCTCAAAAATTGACCCCATACTCACACATAGAACATGTTTAAGTAAGTGCAAAGGAATTGAAGTTATCCCCTGTAGATTATCAGACCATAGTGCGATGAAATTGGAGATCCATAGGAAAAGAAACTTGAAAAATTTCATAAACATCTGGAAATTGAACAAAACACTTCTGAATAACCAGTAGATCACAGAGGAAATTAAAGAAGAAATCAGACAGTTCCTTCAATTAAATGACAATGACAATACAACATATTGGAATCTATGGGACACAATGAAAGCAGTCTTACAAGGGAAATTCATAGCAGTGAATGATTAGAATGATTAATCGATAATGCAAAATAGGAAGAAAAGGTCCAAAGGGCTAGGGGTAGTGGGAGGGACAGGGGAAAGGAAAGAAGGGAAAGGAAAAATGCTGAGAAATGGAAAAAATGGAAATAAAGTCTTTGTAAATAGGGAAGGGTGGAGGGGGTGAAGGGAGGGCTAGGAATGGGGAAAAAATAAGAACCAAGATGCATTATGTAAAGGTACAATTCCCAATGAGAAATGTAATTGTGTTGTATACCTACAATGTACCAATAAAAGAATTTAACAACAACAAAAAAACACAAGGGCCCACCTTAGGTAAGGATCTTTTTCCAAATATGGCCACATTCTGAGGTACTGGGGGATAGAATTTCAATAGGATTTGGAGGAGAGGAAGATAGAATTTATCTCATAACACTCCGAAAACATAGGGGTGAAAATGACTCCTTGCTCTTGCTGGTCCATGAGTCCTTTATTATCTCTTGATGGTTTCCCTAACCCTGCCCACTTCTCTGAAGAGTCCTTTCACTAAACTCTTTTCAGTTCCTCTTTTTGGGGAGAAGAGTTACCTACGGAAACTTTGATTAATGTAACATTCAAGTGACCACATGGAACAGAACCTGAGCTATTTTAAGCCAGAATGCAGAGGAAATGGTTAACCAAGATTTCGAGCTGCTTAGCTGATCATTTGGTGGTATCATTTTGCTGAACCCTAAACAAAAGGGAACTGAGTTTTAGGGGACTATGTAATTATCTTAGTAGTCTGTAAGAGATTACATTTAGCAGGCTAAGAAATTGCACAATGGAGAGATAATGGAGATTGCAGATATGGATCATTTTATAGTTGTTTTGTATTAAATAGGATTTTAATAAAGGTTGCATTAGGGCCAAGCAAATTATTCTACTTGCACTGGATAATTATGTGTGTTTAAAGGGAAAAAGGGAAGGAGGCAGGGGGAAAGGAGAAATCAAGGATCTACTAAAGAAAGATCTACTAAAGAATGAAAAAGCATCAGGCCAGGGATTTAGGTCAGTGGTGCCTCCTGCCTTGCAAGTGGAAGTTCCCAAGTTTGATCCCCGGTACCAAAAAAAAAAAAAAAGAAAAAAGAAAAAGCATTGACCCTAGATTTAGATGTATATCAGACAGGAAGCAATGCAACTAGAGTACAGGGGGGAGAAACTTACTTGAGGATTGGATTCCATCTTCATTGAAACTGCAGGGGGGCAGGGCATGAGCAAGTGCTTATGAGGAAAGCACTCCAAGTAGAAATGCAAAGAACTTCATTCTCTTAACATCTTCTCTTTTACCCAATAGTGAGTTGAAAATCACAATTGGACAAAAAGAGGTTTTTTCATTCATGATTTGTTAATTTCCTGTGCTAATATCTGGGAATTCTGAGGAACAAATGCTTTATTTCTATGTGTAGAATCTTCCCAGCATCACTGTGCATCTATCATTCAAAAGATGTTATCAGTGATTCTCCACACATGAGCATTAACACAGTTCTTACTCTTTATGTCACAATAAATGTTAAAGATATCCCTAGTTACTTGTAGATGCCATTTACAGTTCTTATCTTATTTGTTAAAATGCACAAACATTTGTGGATATTTTAAATATAGATGAACAAAGACTTTTGGTTTACCCTATATAATAATTTGGAAAAGTGATCTAGAAAAATATTTTCAAGCTAAAATATTCTTTAATTTAGTTTCCATAGTGGAACTATTACAATATATTATGTAATTCAAGAACAATGAAGTGTGATGAAATTGATATACTAAATGTACATGGCTCTTTCTTCTGGACCGGTTCACCTCATTTTAACCAATGAAAATGCTGAAGCCCAAAGTGCTAAATCTACTTAAATCTACATAAAGAGCTGGTGGAATAAAACCCAGGATGGCTAATTCTGTGGCCAGGGTTTTGTGCTCTGGATTGGATTGTCTCATACTGAAATCCAAACAACCATATTTTAAAAGTGTCTGCTTTTATGCAAGATTCAACCTGCCATGAAGAAAGAATTAAAAGAATGAAAAGAAGGAAAGTAGGAAGGAAGGGAGGGAGGGAGGGAGGGAGGGAGGGAAGGAAGGAAGGAAGGAAGGAAGGAAGGAAGGAAGGAAGGAGAAAGGAAGGAAGGAAAAATACTCAAGGGAAGCCAAAGCAGCAAGATCATACGTTTGAGCCCAGTCCAAGCAACTTACTGACTTATCAAGACCTTGTCTCAAAATAAAAAATAACAAAAGAGCTGGGGATGTAGCTCCATGTAAGGGCTCTGTGTTCAATGCCCAGTACCTCAAACAAATGAACAAACAACAGAAAACATGACTTCTAAATGATAGTAAAACCCAGAAGGACACAGCCCTGATGCCCAGAACTCAGGACTGGTCATGATGTGTCTACAGAGACAGGTAACATTCTGAGCATTTCAGCAGAGCTGCCTTGCCAATTTGGGGATAGCAAGGCATGCTGAGCAGCACCTGTCTTCTGGAATTCTCAACAGGAATTGAAATGCTCAGTAGTAGTTGTTTTTGGGTTTTGTTACTAAAGAGTCTTTTCTTCTTTGATGAAAGAGTGAAAGAGAACCCTAATGGTATTTCTCTCTGAATTGACATTAGAAAGATTGTTGCCATCTTTCTCCACCTCTTCACAAGGCTATCTGTGGTACCAGTTTATTTCTTTTTTCTTTCTTTCTTTGTTTTGGTATCGGGGATCGAACTCGGGACCTTTCCTTGTGCTTACACAACAGGCGGCGGAACCACTGAGCTAAATCCCCAGCCCAACCAGTTTATTTCTTGAGCCACTCTTGTTGTTGTTGTTGTCTGATAGTTTTTGTTGTTAGCAGAGAGAGAGAAATGGACTGGATCTTGATGCTGCAGAAGAATTGGTCAGAGTCCTCACTCAGCAATGTATAGATCACACACACAAACCATAGTTCCTTCCTTGGGAATGTCCTTTTTGATCATCAAATGGAAAGTGAGAAATTTCCCAGGAATGGCAGATGAAGAGAGCTGGGTCCTCTGGCTGAGAACAAACACCCTGACAGTCTGGGCTAAGAAGAGATCATTTATTCATTCAGCAATTCAACAAATACTTGTGGAATACTTCTCTGTACAAGGTGTAGTGGAAGGCATTGGGGTTACAGCTGAGCATCAAGCCCTTTGGCCAACTTGGAGTACAAGTGGATAGAAGAATCAGGATACACTTGTGACTCATCCACTGTACAAGGCCAAAGACAGCCAGGATCAAAGACGGACACAAGCGCAGAGTTTAAATGAACTATACTCTTATACTCAATACCTCTTCTCCAAGGTTCTTCTTGCCAGGATATTGGAAAAATATCAAAAAGGATGTATTTTATATAAATTTCTCATCTCCAGCATACACCTGGAAGTCTTTAGTGACCTTATTACACTCACTGTTAACATTGTACCAATATTCACTTTTAATGTTCTGTCAGGGTTTTGTGTGACTTTTAATTAGTTAGAATGGCTTTGCAGTACTGCTCAGAAGGAGTCTTAAAACTTTAATAAGTGTTATTTACTATATACCAGCACAGGGATAATTGCTTTATGTATCTCATTGTAAGGATGAGATTGTTTTCCATTTTATAGATGAGGAAACTTAGAGAAATTAAATAATTTTTCCTGAGTATTACAGAATTTTTGGTGGCAGACTCAGGACTTCTGGCTGCAAGGTGCATGCTCTTTCTTTTGTGCCAAGCCACCCAGGGGCCTGGATAGTAGTCCTCTGGACTTCCCTGGGGATAGAGCACTGATAGACAGACCATCAAGGTCTAAGTGCACTGCAAACATTTGCTGTCTGGTGATGAGGCTCTAAACCTGCCTTAAGCAGGGGCACTCTAGATTTTAATCTTGATACTTATATTTAAGCTACAAGCATTTTGTTAGGCATCATTTGAAGTCCCAATTAATAAAAGATCAGATTTAATAATTAAAAAATAATAACACTAGTGACCCCTATTTGTACCTTCCTATATGTCAGAAATACAACCAAGCATTTTACTTGAAATAAGTTTGGGGGAGGATTGATATCCACAATAAACCAAATACATCAGAAATGTGAATTTTATGAATGTTTTTTTAACTATAAACAACAGTGCAGTTTGAAAACTTTAGTAAGCACTGGCTGAAACCACTGGGCATCAATTAAGAGAGAAACTGTGCTTATAAAAATGACTCATCACCTTAGATTCTTTCTGGAATAAGGCAATGGGATGATTAAATAGATAAAATACAACTAGGACTCTCACTTGTCTTATGAGTCTGGATATAGCAAGTAGATAAGCCCTGATATGGAAAGAAGCTGGCAGAATTAGTGGGGAAAAGCTAGCCTCAAGGCATAGGAAATAACCAAATTAAATGGGCTGCTTGCAGGCACAAGTCTACTGTGGGCTAATTTGTTTCCTACAAAAAGAAAAAATAACCCTCAACTCATTTTTGTCCTCTTAAATTTTAAACAGGCACTGTGTAATTGCATTTCCCTTCTCTTAAGTTTGTTGCTTAAGCAGGGGGAATTGTGGGGACACATAGAGACAGAAAGAGTGAAAGAGGAAAGAGGGAGGAAGGGAGAAATGGAGGAAGGGAGAGAAGGAAAGGGAGGAGGGGGGAGAAAGAGAGGGAGAGAGAGAGAGTGTGAGAGAGAGAAGAGCCTTGGGCTCTAACTCCTTGCTTATCAGGGATGCTAATAACATCCCACCTGCCAGTACAACCAGGAGATGGGTATGTTTCATCTAAGCATCTTCTCTTTGAAATATCAGGGCTTGCTCTTTTTCTGAGGAAAATTCTAACTTCAGTATTCTTTCATCTCTGACTCTGAATGAGAAGCTATAGTTTAACGGCACTTAGTGGATCAATTGATTAAACATTGACCTCATTTGCAGACTCCACCCAGACAGGATATAGAGAAATCATGAAGCCTGTGTTTCCTGGCCACATGCTTATGTTTTCCTAAACCTTGAAGGACATTTATTTATTCGTCAGACATTTAAAGACGGGATATCATGTGGCAGGCATTGTTAGATACTGAAAAGCAACAAAGATGAGCCTGCAAAGTACTGAGGAAGAATGTCCACAGGCCATTGCAGGACAGTGTATGAAGTGCTGCAGTGAGGGTGACTGCACAGGCCCATGGATAGATACCTGAGGTGCCCAAGACCGAGATGAGAAGTAGCAAGGGGAGCACTGTGCAGCAGGGGAGATAGTGAAGCAGAGACCTGAAGGCCAGACAGAAGTGGCTCAGGCTGGGGCTGGGGGTGAGAGGAAAGGCACGGGGTTCCAGGAGCTGAAAGCAGCCTGTGAAAAACCCCTGAAGATAGAAAGGACCACAAGCTCATATGTAGTGTACTGTGGATGCAGAGAGTAAGGAAGAGGCAAGGGAGGAAGAGGCAGAGTCATCAGAGAGGTGAGCAGAAGGATTTTGGACAACAGGCTCTGTCACAACCCAAAGGAGCTTGGGTTGTACTCTGATTAAAACAGGAGGCATTGAAATGTTTTGGACAACGGGACGGTGTGACCTGATTTGCACTGTAGAGATATTGCATTGTCTGAGCACATACTCATGGCCCTTCCAATCCAGCTGGTTAGGAAGACTTGTCAGGTCAATAGTCATATTATATCAGTATCCCCATTGCCCTACCTCAGACTGGTATCATTTCTTCTATGGACTATTCCATGGTATCTTGGATTCTGCTCCATTTTTTATACTTTAGAGGTAGTAAGAGTGTATCTTCTATAAGCAAGTCACATTATTATATTATGTCATAACCTGACTTGAAAACATCTAAAGTCTTTCTCCTCCAAGGGATAAAATCAAAACTCCTTAACAAGGTCCTTCACAGTAAAGCCTCAGATAATATTTTCAGTTTCTTTCCTCTTCTAGACTCTGAACACCACTAGGGCAGAAACCAGGCCTTATTCATCTTTGTAGATTCAACATCTAGCACAATGCATGACACATAGTATTTGTTCAATAAATGTTCGCTGAAAGAGTAGAGATATAAATGTGACACCTTTCCACTATATACATCTACTTCCTTTCAAGTTAAAATAGTTCATGCTGCATTTTGCTGTAGGTAACATGACTGTGGCAGAATGAGCAATGGCTGTGCCTACCTCATGTATCATCTTCCTCATCATCATCATCCCCAGAATTGCAGCAAGCATCCAGTTGTTAAGCACTTACTGCCAGTGATGGATGAATGTATAGAACAAGGAGCAAATGCAGCTCACTTTCAGCAGGAAGGTTGCACGCACATTCTGAGCTGTTATAAATAAGGCTTGAATACAGGAATGAGTTTGTAAGAGTGATTTGTTTTGTGAATCAAGACTGAGGGCTACAGCATCTCTTTCGTAGTAAAGGTCTCTAATGAAACTATGTTAATTGGACAAGGAAAGAAAAATTAATGTGGCCATCAAAGGCAAGAAGTGAAACTCCTCTATACTTAGTAGGATCTTTCAGAGCTTCTTCACAGGAGCATACATGCCAGAGAGGATGGTGAGGACCAACCTTCTGAAAGTCAAACAAATATGTGTTTAAAGTCAGATTATATTTTGAGCACATGCCTGATTTCGTGTGTGTATGTGTGTGTAAATGAGAGTCGGTGAGAAATGTACCACATTATAGCTTCTTTCCCCTCAATTATGAATGCTTATTTTAGATATCTTGAAAATTAAAGAAGAAAAACCAATAGTAATCCTAACATGTATACCAAGTGTTAATATAATGGATTATTATTCTAGTCTTTTTAATGTTTGCATAAACAGTGTTTCATACTGTTAAAAACCACACACCTCTGTCTGTCATCAAGTGAACATGGTTTTCAGTCCTGTACTGCCACCTTCTTTTTTTTTTTTGTACTGGGGATCGAACTCAGGACCTTGCGCTTGTGAGGCAGGTGCCAGAACCACTGAGCTAAATCCCCAGCCCACTACCTTCTTGATTGAAAAGTTATTTCAGTTATCTAAGCCTCAATTTTCCTTTCCATAAAATAATGATGATGATAATAATAATAATATGTAACCTATGGATAGGTTTTGAATATTAAATTAAATAACTTATATAAAGTGCTTACCATATGTAAAATGGTTAGCATGGTGCTTAGCCCATGTAGCAAGTGCATGATAAATGTTCCATAGAGTCTTTTCTTTTTTTACAAAATAGATTTTATGCAGTGTGTGTGCATATAGTTTTGTGTCATACTTTTTCTAATACTTTCAACATATTCTATGAAATGACTATTTGGCAACTGATTTTACCATTCATGGTTAAAAAGCTGGTTTGTTTTCAGTGTTCATTATTGTGAATAACACTAGCAATAGCAATGGTCATTTTAAACTTAATCTTTACCATATCCATAATTATTTTCTAAGGACAAATTTTCAGAAGTTTAATTATTAAATCAAAGTATGCATGAATATGTGAAAATAGCTAGAGCTATTTTCCTCTAGATAGTCCATACCAGTTCATCCTCCTTCTAGCCTAACATAAGTTGCATTTTTCATCCATACCAACAATGGGCATCTACAGGTATAGCTATATATCATACCAATTCAGTAGGCCCAAGGCCTCTAATTTTGATTTAATTTTAATATATCATAAAGTAGCATTAATTATATTAGTGACTATTAATATGTATAATATAATATTTAAAATATTATTAAGGCATATTAATTCAATAACTCATTTGAAGCCACATCTCGTTGGGACTTTTAATATTGACATTGGTGAGTACATGAATGAGAAGGGCCCTTAATTTTGTACACTAAAGAAGCTAGTGTTATCCTACAAAATATAAAATCAAAGGGGAAATTTTATGACTACTTTCAAGGATATCAGTTAATGTGAAAGAATTCTTTTCTATGTTGCATGTAGTTCTACTGAACAAGAGGAGCTGGGTTTGATTGATGCAAAGGTGGATCCGAAACTTTCAACATGAAACACAGACAGTCCCTTGAGGAAGATCATGGGGTCCCTGGAGCTCCTAAGACCTGCATAATCATCTTTTTGCCCTGGGTGGCTAGAGACTTGCTCCCTGAAGGACAGGGGCACTTCACTCAAAATGTTTGTTCTCTTGCATTTCTGCAATTCTGTAGTTACTTAGTGCAGTGTTGATTTTGTGCTATTTTTGGAACTAGCAGAGATAGCTTTGTTCCAATGTATGTACCATATCAGGTGACATTTTTGAGCAGATGAATTAAGCTGTGTCTAGAAACCATCTCTCGTTTATTACAAGTACAAACACAAGCAATGCAATTCCTGCCATCATCTGTCTAACTTGAAGCAGGTTAATACTTAACGTTGACCACAGCCTTTTAAAAATAAGACTTTCTGTATTTGTTCTTTGCATGCTTAGGTGGTGTTTAATAGAAAAGTGTATTTATTGTTTAAAAATATGTTTAAGACACATAATGAAGAAATAAATGAGAACAAAAATGATGACTTTTTGCTACTGACCAGTCTACCCCAGCTCTTCCTCCTGGATTCTTTCACACAAAGAACACATTGTTATTGGAACCATTACAGAGCTCCTCTGCTCTGCCAGGCTCTGTGGGGCTCGAGGGAAATGGCTATAGATTGCAGCAGAAAAGTCCATCAGACAGATCTCATGTGACCCCCCCTGTTTCCAGGAAAGAATGCACTAGAACACTTCAGCTGAATAGGCAGATTTTCCAAATGTTTTAAATCAGTTTTGAGACAAAAAGAGGAAGTTGCTAAGAAATGGATTTGGCCTATGCACACTGGACCATATAGTGCCCATTTCTATGGAATGCAGACATTAGGGGCTTTCATGTGGAGGGGGGACCTTATGAGGGGAAAAATAACTCCAGCCTACCACAACAATTAAGCAGCAATTGAAGAAAAGCAGGCAAGAAAAGATGGCCCTGTGTTAGTACAATAGCTCAGGGGCTTTTCATTTTGGGGCATAAAGACAGAACAGAGAATGTTGTTTTCTTTTTAAAGCCCTTTTAAAAATGGTAACTGCATCCTGCTCTTGTAGATGTATTACTTATGACATCCAGTTTTCATCCGTTCATGATTTTACATTAGAGTTAAATCTCTGCAGCTTGAATCTCACGGCTGAGTTAGCCAGAGCCCATAAAATATTGAAACCTTTAGAGCAGCAGCCAGCCAGGTTGAGAGAAGTTCATGTCCAAAGCTGAGCTTTAGATTCTGAGACATCCCAATTGGAGTGTAGTACAGAAAAAAGCACTGATAAAATTTTCATAAAAATGAGCTGAGGATATTGCTAGCATGCTTCTCAGCATCTATATGAAAACTTAATCTGAGCTAATGGAAAGGATATGAAAGCCTTTCTCAATTCAAACACAGTCAATGCATGATTCATAAATTATTGTCAGAGAAGTGATTCAGCTCCCAGATTTATTCTCTTTTGGGTAGAAGCAACCAGAGGAAAACTGGGTCTTTTTGACCTTTAATGCCAGCAAATTTTACAGTAGAGCTGTCGATATAACCAAGTAAACTGGTCATTTCTCCAAACAGCAACAAAATACCCACATAAATCCCATGCGAGCTAATATTAGCTTGGCCCACTAGGTTGCTGATAGCTCAGTTAGAGAAGCAAGTGGCAAACATATGAGCTTTTCTCCATACACAAACTGAGTGAAATCGCTCTGTGGCCAGGCTGAGGTCATTCACAGTAATTTGGGTGAAATGTGGCTGTCAGATGTCTCCTTACTTTCATACCCTTTAAATAGCGACAACTACATGTTGTTGTTGGTACTAGCACTTAATTTTATAGATAAAGAAAAGGAGTTTATGATCGCCCCCGCCTCCGCCGCCGCCCGCCTCACCGCCGCCTCGGGACCGGCTGTATGATTAGGCTACAATCTTCAATGAGTAGACATATTCCTCAGTTCTGTGGTGTTCTTGGTCACACATTTATGGAGTTTCTGAAGGGCAGTGGAGATTACTGCCAGGCACAGCACGACCTCTATGCAGACAAGTGAACTGTAGAGATCCATTACTGCTCCACCAAGAAGCCCCATGAGAGAGGCTCACCTGGACACAGAAATGGTGAATTGAAATCGTAGAGCATTTTACAAGAGTTCTGACCTGGATGGGGTAAACCTTAGTGCACTTCCTTTCTCTTGCCTCAGTATTACTGGATTAAAGGATTGCTGCTTCTTGTTAGGAGGTTGATTTCATTTCCTAGTACTCCCAATACCATACTCAAAGAACTGAGAAGTTCAAGTGGGGTATATTGAAGTAGACTTCAGTTTCTTGCATCATTTCTATTGAAGTTTTAAAATCTTTCGTAACCCTCTTAAGTTTTTTTTGACTAAATTAATAATGGCTCGAATAAACCGCCCAGCTCCTGTGGAAGTCACGTACAAGAGCATGAGATTCCTCATTACACACAATCCAACCAATGCAACCTTAAACAAGTTTGTAGAGGAACTTAAGAAGTATGGAGTTACCACAATAGTAAGAGTATGTGAAGCAACGTATGACACTGCACTTGTAGAGAAGGAAGGCATCCATGTTTTTGATTGGCCATTTGACGATGGTGCACCACCATCCAACCAGATTGTTGATGACTGGTTAAATCTTGTAAAAATTAAGTTTCGTGAAGAACCTGGTTGTTGTATTGCTGTCCATTGTGTTGCAGGCCTTGGGAGAGCTCCAGTGCTTGTTGCCCTAGCATTAATCGAAGGTGGAATGAAATACGAAGATGCAGTACAGTTCATAAGACAAGAGCGGCGCGGAGCTTTTAACAGCAAGCAACTCTCATATCTGGAGAAGTATCGTCCTAAAATGCGGCTGCTGTTCAAAGACTCCAACGGTCACAGGAACAACTGTTGCATGCAATAAAACTGGGATGCCTGATGCGACTGCCTTGGATGTACAGCTTGAGGCAGGACCTGACTGTCATACAGATTAGCCCATGTGTTGGCTCGGTGAATGAGTCTAACAAAGCTTCCTTAGGAGCGTTGCAAAGCAGTTATACAGGCTACCCACAAGCTTAACAGAATCGCAATCTCTGGGTTTGGGTTATGATCAGCATATTTGGACAATTACTACAAGATTCTTACTGTTCAGCATTTAAATTGTGCTTATCATTTGTACCAATTGACTTTCCTGAAACCATCCAGTACTGAGTTAGGATATTCCCATGCTAGAATCTTAATGATACATAAGAAATTTAGAAAGATTGGGTGCCAAAATACCCAGCACAATACTCTTATATTTTTAGTATCACATAGAACCAAAATTCCAGGAACTAAGAATACTCTAGGCCTGTGGTTTATTCCTTCAGTCATTTCAAACACAGTAGGGCCTATGTGGCTATTTTCCTGCTCACTTTATGTTTACATCTCACACTCAAACCAGTATGCATCAGGTTTGCTTAAACATTGATTGTTCTTTTTGATTATTACCAAATCTTATGGTGATTATTTAATGTCTTTCTACAAGTCTTATTTTGTGCTGTTCTGGGAAACCTCCATTTTGAAAATCTACATTGTTACAGAAGTACATGTCTTTAATGTCTCAGACAAAAAAGCCTTACAGTTAATTTAATGCTTGCACTCTGAGGTGCAACTTAACAGGGAGGGCCTGAAAAAAGACTAGGAGTGGGCTATTCAATATTTTTAGTAAAATGTTGCCTTTGTCTTGTGCAGAACATGTAGAATATGCTCTTTAATTTAGTAAATATTTTTTAAAAGGTATAGATGCTTTGTTATTGTAGCTAGAACAATTCTTAATCATAAAATTTCTGAAATTCTTGTAATTTTTTCCGTACTTATCAGAAGTTGTGTACCAACTTATTTTTGTTTGCAGTGTGATTTTTTTTCCTTTTCCCAGCCTCTTGCAAAAAACAGAAGTGAGTTTCTGCTAATGAATTGAGCAGACATCTAATATTTTATATGCCTCTTGAGCTGTGTAACTTAATATTTGGATACTTCATAATTTGTTCTATTATGTAATTGATAAAATGGTGATGTGTATTAATGTTAGTTCAACCATATATTGATACTGTCTGGGAATCTGTGGTTATAGTGCTGTGGGACAAACAATTTGTCAGTGTTCACCAGCTTGTAAAAACTTAGTGCAAGAGCTTAAACATCTAAATAAATAATGAAATCCAAAAAAAAAAAGAAAAGGAGTTTATGCTTTGAATTATAAAAGCAATAGTGCTATATAGAAATTATGTACATTTTTCAGATTAATATGAAATAAATATAAAAGGATAAAAGGATGGAAACTTAGTCCTGTGTCAGGAAGCCTGTTAGAAGTGTCCTTTGAATCTTATTTTTCTTTACCTATCAGACATTTTTACCCTCTAAAAAAGGCTAAGTATTATGGAAAATATAAAGACAAAAATGCAAATTCTGTGTGTGGATAAGTTGTGCAATAAGGTTGTTAAATTTCAAATTTCAAAAGGTTTTTAACTGTCTTCTTTTCAGAACTTTAGTCTTGTGTACAATGGCTCCATTGAATGATTAATTAACCTAGATTGCACATACTTAGCACATTCCTACCCTTGGTTAATACTGTCATTCTTTTAGCCATTAGCCATATTAGAAACCTAAAATCAATTGTGATTCTTCTCTTCATCTCTCAAACCCCTGCATTTGGAGTCACCATTTGTTGCAAGTCCATTGATAGATAACCAGTGTTTCTCAAGACAGTTCTAGTGCCTCAGCCATGTTGCCACAGGCTTTGTTGAGGCTTAATTATCTCTCCCTAGGACTTTTAAAAATATTGCCCAAATTTACCTGCCTGTTGTTTCTTCTTCCTCCAATTTATACTTCATCCTGTCACCACAGTTTCTTTCTAACATAAACCTGAGCATGTCACCCATGCATCTTTAAAAGCCTCTTATAGCCCTTCACTTTTTTACAGAATTAAGTCCAAACTCATTAGCATGCTATTCATGGCCCTCACAATCTGACCCATCTTCATGCAATCCTGTTCTAGTCCAGAGCAGTTGTTCTCAACCCTGGTTACATGTTAGACCCACCTGTGGGTAGAGATTATAGCAAATACCAAAGATTGGGCCCAACTTGAGATGAGCTGATTGGGAATTTGGGGCAGTGCACAGTCATGACATACTTTTCAATGATTACCAACTGAATAACACACAAGTAAGACTGGAATGATTGCTCTAGGAGTCATAGGCTATTTCTTATGTCCATGAACTTTCATGCCTTTCCACCTCTATTCAAGATGTTACCGTGGCTTGAAATCTAGTCTTAGAATAAAGGCAAATGTTAGCATTTAGAGTGATGTTTTCAGAGTGATCAAGATGGGCAGGGGACTCTAAGGAACTTCCTAGGTTTACCCCAAAGAGAGCCCTGAGGAGGAGGGATATTTATTGAGCATGACATCATATCCTGGATACTTCCATGGCCTTCAGGTACAGTGAAAATATTTGGGATCATAGAATGTAAGCTCTGATAGGGCAAGAATCTTATCTGTCTCAGTCCATGTTGTAACTCCAGCCCATAAAATAGCTCCCACAATGTGGTAGGTGCTTGGTAAATGCTTGATAAAAGAAAGAATGTTGAATGTGAGATGACCAGATATACAAGTAACACTGACTCAGAGGTTTTGGCTATGCCATTAGCTCAATCTGGGACTTCAGTCAACTAAGATGCTTTTTGAATTCTGAAAGTTGCTTAGAGTGTGATAGCTATCCCAGACTTCCACTAGTTGCAAACATGTGGATTAGCTGCTGAGCCAGGGTTGAACATATCTTTCTTTATATAAGCTCCATGGAAGAGGTGCCCACATTACTACCCAATCTATCAAGAATGTATGAAATAGGTTCTGTATGTCCAGTAATATGTAAAGTATTATTGCAAGCAAGCATTCAAGGACAGTATAAGATTTAGACCTTCCCTTGAAGAGTTTGTAATCTACTTTGGAGTTAAATCCTTATAGAACACAATGAGAGGAAAATAGAAGGCAATCTATTATTATGTTACATGAGGTATGGCCAGAAATTGTAAAATGAGGATGGATATCTCTCTGATATGTATAAACCAAAGCTGTTTCTCACACTTCTCAAGTGTGAGTGTTTGACGGATGAGCATGTTTTATTTATTGAAGAAGAAAGCTGTACTCAGATATAACATTAGAATTCTGTCCCTTTAAGGTCATTGTTGAACCCTGCGATGATCGTATGTTAATTACATTCCAGAGAGATGCAATGACTGTATTTCAGTGGTTTCAGAGATATTTGTGCAATTAGAATCATATTTAGGGTGGTTGCTATCTGTATTTTCACATCTAAGATCTATGAAATAATATTCTAAAACAGGAGAAAGTCTAAGTACGTAATTAGGTCAACTTGAAGTCCTTCTTGTTGAATCCCCTGCAGCCCTGAGGAGAAAGCCTGTATTGGTCACTTTCCTCCAGGCTAGCCCCTTTCCAGGGCCTCTATAGTCGGAGGGTTCAGGTACTGGATGGCTATGGGTGCCATTACCAACTTCAATGGTCAGGCAAGCTAAAGCACCAAAGCAAGGACTTACTATAAGTCAATTTGACTTTGAGAGTTGTTTCTCTCCTTAAGGGATTGTTTTACACAGCAGGATGTATAGTATGCATAGTGCAGAAGCCGAGGGATATGGAAAAAGAACCAGTGTGTTATTTAAATCAAACTTAGGGGAAGAAAGAAGGCTCTTCTAATAAGCTTTTCAAAATCACTGTGATCACAAGGCTGAGATCGAAAAATAAGATGAGGTATTCTTATATACCTGTGTATGAAAATTTCAAAACACTTATTATAATTGTACAACTTCAATAGAGCTGCTATTTCAAGAGCTGCTAGAGATAAAATTCTACTGTGTGGTTAAAATGTTGGTCTTTGTGCTAGAAGATTAAAGTGCCCAGTCCCTCATTTATGTCCCTTTGCTATATGGACACATAATTGTATTATCAGTATTAAACAAATCCTTAAAGCATGTACCTTATTTAGGTTGACTTTTTTAAAAACCCTAAAATCCACTTCTCACCTGAAAAAAAATAGATACCTAAGTAAAAGCCCCAGGAAGCAGGGCTGTTTTCTTGTTCACAGTTTCGCTATTTGGTCTCAGGGTGTCTGTCACCTATAGACTCAGATTTTATGAGTACTGACCTCATTTGCTTCCTTTGTTTTTAATTGCCCAAGCAGCACTGAAAAAGGAGGCAAGGAATACCATTACAGCTGGCGAAGTTAACATACATAAATGGCACTGTTATATGGGGAGGCTGTAATAAGTCATGTGACAGAGAGCAAAGGCAGCCCAGCGTGCAAAGGGAGCAATTTTCTGCCCTGCAAACAGCACTTCAGGTGCTGTCGTTCATCTTTCTGTGACTTGCTCTGTCAAAGTCCGCCCAGAGCAGAGGTGTTCAGGGACCCAACAGGCCATAAGTGTCCAGCTGAAAAACCTGGGAGATATCCCTAGGCTCTAGGAGTTCACTTTTTCAGTTGCACTGATTTACTTCAGAATGCTCCTTCAGGGAATTTCTGCCTTCTCTTGCTTTACTTTCCCATTTCCTTTCTTGTCATCTTTAAAAATCCATTAAAGATCACGCAGGCAGTTTCTGCAGGCTCAGAATTCTGAGAGTTTCTGTCACTTAATAAAATGCACCCTTTCAGGGAGCTGTGGTCTCCTTTGTGCTTTTAGGGCTTGGAAACTATTAAGACTTTTAATTAGAGATGGTGATCATAGATCAAGAAAGCAAAAATGGCTGAAATTCTCAGAGAAGTCAACAGTTTCCTATCCAGGGATCTAAAATGGCTCCTTGGCTTACAGATCCAGGGAACAAAACACTAACTATGGATTATTAGAACAGGAAGAAAAATTAAAATATGTTTTCTACCTCCATTTCCCCTTAATTATTTGTTTCAAAGTACTCCAATTGCCAAGGTTAAGTGTTTATTGTCAACACCCACTGAAGGCTGCTTTAGGAAAGGAAATTCAGCTTTTAATTTGTTTACAAATCCAATTTCCAAGGGTGCTCCTTACCCAGCAAAGCACAATTTCTACTGAAATCTTGCTTGTAATTTGTCTTTCCTCCCACTGAGTCCTCTGTCTATACCCTTCTGCACAACTCATTCGTTGTATAATATGCATGCAGCCTTCTTCACAGTACAGGAAGATTATAGTCAAATGCCACCTCTCCAATCATATCATATTAATTCAGATTTGTCTATCATTTTGTGTGGTTGCTGCTTTGCCTTAGGTATTATAATAACAATACTTCACCTGTCATATCCCACTAGCACTGCCTCACCTAGAAAATTGCTCTAATACTGCCTCGGATCTCACAGATCTTTTTTATTTTTTATTTTTATTTATTTATTTTTTGCACAGGCATACCTATTACTGCACAATAATTGAACTTTTATTGGAGGCCTCTACATATATTTTTATTATATTTTATGTCTGGTCTAGCAATTGTTACACACTGATTTTTACAGCAGGATTGAATCATTCAAAGTCAGTCTTTCTTTTTTGTGGCTCATCTGTAAGACATCTTGTTCCTTTTCAAACTACTGCCAATCTCCATTTGAGTAGATTCAGTAAATAATATTTTGCTATAGATGAGCAGCTATTCAAGGTATTATTTATTTGGGGATTTTAATATTAGGCAATGTTATATGGTTCTATGAAAAGATGTCTGGATGTCTTGCATTGGATATCTAAGCTTAGTATTTCATTTCTTGTGACAAATATTTGAATATACATGTTTAAAAATAAAATATAAATTCTTTGAGACACATTTTTCAGAGAAAGCCGAAGTGTGGCAAATACAAAAGAGAGATTTTTGCTTATCAAAATAGTATAGATAGATTTAGCCAGTGTTTTTCTTTAAATCATGAAGCTGCTTAGGTAATTTTCAAGTATCTACAGTCACAGGTAATTTGTTCTCAGGGTTTATGAGAACTCTGGCTGCTTTAACATGGCATGCTGAATTAGAAGAAGGCTACCTTTTTAAGTGCTACACAATGAAAACAGATGATATATTCAAATAAAGCCTGCCACTGCCTTGTAATGTATGCTGTGTTCCAGAAAGGAGAGGAAGTTGCTGAGAACAAATACCATCTTCTTGGCTAAGAAGCCGTCACCAATGTCTTTTCACATAATTAAACTGGACATGTTTTTTAAAAAATGAAATGACAAAGATACACTGTTAAGCTGTAAATAGTATTTGATGGCATTATCAATTGCAGAGATTCCAAGGTTTGCATATTAATTGCGGGAAGGTGCTAATTTGAATGCTTTAAGCTCCATTCACAAGCCTGTTTACATGCTTTGTTCCACCTGGACCTGTTTGGAGGTTTGTCAAAAACCTAACAAGCAGAAAAATATTGTATTTGAAAATATACATGCATGTTTAATTAAGCCAGGGCCACTGAACATGCCTCAATATATTTAGCTGTTGAGATTTAAGCACCATCAGAGCATCAAGCATTATCACCTTTTGAAGTATTGCTGAATTTTTAATATTTAAAGCACAAAGCAGGCTGTAATAAAAAATTCTAGCAGACCCTAGAAGATTAAAGACGCATTATAAATGTGACAGTTTGTAAATGGAACACCGGTATTAAAGGATCTCCCCAATATTTCACAGCATATTTTTCAGGTGTATACTAAATTATGAATACAATTAAATAGCTGTAATTATTCTCCAGGAGTGGACAGCACATTTAAATGCCTATGATATTTGCAATTGGCTGCCGAATAGAAATTTACAGCAGTGACCTGAGTGGGCGAGGTGAATCTTCTTAGCAGATATCAACAAAAGCTTTTTAAAATCCAGTGAGAACTTCACTCACCATATCTGATATGTGTCCTTCAGGAGCCTGAAGCCAGTGACTGTCCTGGATAAGTCTGTACAACTGAAACAAATGTGTTGGAAAAGAATTAACCAGGCTGGGTATCCAGCCACATTTGCAGTCACCATTCCACAAAAGAGCCCTGCATTTTGTATATTTTTCATACACCAGTCTGATCAAATACATGCAGTGTGTGGCACAGTGTAAGTTCTAAGTAGATATTTGCAAAACGAAGGGACTAATCAATGAATAATAAATATAAAGTGATAACCTTATTCTAATATTAGAGTATTTTTGTTAAATGAATTTTTCTGGAGACTAAATTTAGCCTGATTTAGTCAAATTCATAAAATATAGGGAGAAGAGAGGCATATTTTGCACTCAGAGCAAGAGCATGTATCACATTGTCTTCCAGTTATCACATATTTCCTTTCAGGTGAGCCAGTGTAAACCTTAAAAGACTAGGCATTGCTCTACCAGTGAGAGTAAAGTCACCATGTGGGAGTAAAGTCACCAGATTTCAATCAACTTCAGCTTCCACATCTATTAAATAGACCAATAATATCTTTCTATCAGAATTAAATCAGACAGTGAATGACAAGTGCTTCACTTGGTGCCGACATACAGGAATTGCTTAATAAACAATAACTTTTCACTAAGAAAGACAGTATTCATTACTAGTTTAGAGAGAGATTCTGGCCCAGACTGCCTATATTTGAAACCTGGCTCTGACACATTACTACTTGACGTTGGGTGCATTATTTGACATACCCATACCTCAGTTTCCCTATCTATAAAATGGAGGTAATAATAAAACCTACTCTATAGGATTGTTATGAGATCGAATGAGTTACCCTTTTTAAATGTTTGGAATAGGGCATGATCTATAATAAGCAAACAAAGTTTGCAAGGAGAAATGAAATAAACATTAACCCTACATACCTCATGAGATTTTTCTGAAAATGGGTCACACAATGATTGCAACTCTTTGTGAGGCAAGTGGACTGAGCTTCAGAAGGGTCCTAGGAGAAGCTGTTTTAACTACACTTGAAACCTTTTAGAAGTCAATGTTATATTCAGCAGTCCCTCCCCCTTACCCATGGGGGATGAACTTCAAGATCCCTAGCAGATACCCGAATCCACAGATTACCCTAATCTTGTATATACTGCTTTTTCCTATACACACATATCTATGATGAAGTTTAATTAGGCAGTAAGGGACTTGCAACTAGTAATAAAATGGAACTATAACAAACACTGTAATAAAGTCACAAAAATGTGGTCTCCCAAAATATTTTATTGTACTGTACTGTATTTTTGGATTTCAGCTGACCATGGGTAACTGAAACTTCAGAAAGGAAACTGTTGATGTGAAGGATGACTGGGGAGAAAGATCTGCAGAAACTGAGTTTCTAGCTGGTGATTCAGGGTCATAATGGGCTTTCTAAATCCTAAAAACCAAGACAGTTATTGGGAAACTTGACTCCATGTCTAGAAAAATGAGTATCTCAGCCATCTACCCCAGTAGAAGAGGCTCCCTGCCTGCTGAGGCCCTGTGGGTCTTTCCAGTTCCCATTAGTATATGTGCTGCCGAAGTGAGCACTTCCCAGTCCCCGTTAAATGACTGACCATATTAGCTTGTTCTGATTGCAAATCAGCTTATTGCAAGTTCTTTACAAACATTGTTATTCCTTGCAACAATACTGCGAGAAAAGCATTATCATTTTCATCATTTTACAAGGCACAGAGTAATTACTAAATTTGCTTAAGGTCTTAGAACCAATTAAGGGTGGAGCCAGGTCTTCATCCAGGAAGTCTGGCTCCACAATGTGACTACATAGACCACCGCATTAATTATCTTTTTGTAGGTAATTGTGTGTTATTGCTCAGAAAATTCAAATTGGATTTTACTGGAGTTATAGTGGCCTTAATGTTGAAGCAGGATTTTATTATAGTGTGTTAATTTCAAAGATGCCTTATATAGCACAACTTGGAATTCTTTTTCTTTGCAGCAGAAGCAATAACAAAGAGTGAAGGTCCAAGGGGTGGGCAAATTATATGGAACAAAATGTCTTTTTTTTTTTTTAGGAAGAAAGAAATTAAAACCAAGACCTCTTCCTACTTGAAGTTCATCATTATTAGAACTACTCTAGTAGATTCTGATCATGGAAGCTAAAGCTTTCTATAGGGGGAAAAAAAATTCCAAAGTCCTCAAAGGATATGCTCCTCATGAAGGGATCCTCTATTGATGAGGTTTTGTTCAAAACTAGACTCTCTAGACTGGGACAAGGCAGGAGGGGAAAAAAATGACTGAAGTGAGAAATGTCATTTGACTCAGCTGCCTGGCCTGGTTATTGTTCTTTGGAAACAATGTGTGAACACTAAAAATGCAATGAAGATTCATAACATCAAGAAACCAAGGGTAAAAGACTGCTGTAGTCATGACTTCATTGTTAAGGCTTTCTCATATTTGTGCCCTTAGGTTCTCCCCTAAAACACTGGTCCTGGGCTTGGCTATTTGATGGTGCTTTAAAAACTGCATTCCCACTGTCATTTGCCTTCTCTTGTTTTGCTACCATGTGAAAGAACCTGAGTTAAAGATGAGTAGTAAAGTGTCAGGTGTAAAAGTTTTAGTAGTGAGTCTTTCTCTTCTGGCTCAAGCTAATTACTTTGTTTCAGTGAAAGAAACCAGAAGAGCAGTATAAAATATTTAAACAGTCTACTTCAAGATACACTGGAGATATCAAGACATGGAAGATTCAAGAACTGAGATGTCTGATTGGAAGAAAGTACAAAGTGGTAAGACACAGGCAGCACTACATTTCTCTTCAGTTTATAAGAGATAACCAAGAGGCTACAGTCTTATGGGCTTGAAGAAATAAAAATGTAACTTTGGAGGCTGACAAGATATAGGGCTTCATGTAACTGTTAGATTTCCCTTGCCTTAAGAGAGCTGCTATATACAATGGCTGCCTTCTCCTTCCCATAATACCCTGCTTCTCACTTAAAAATATGGCTTCACCTGCCAAAAGATAACCTTCTTCTTTCCAACATGCCCCTCTTCCTGCCAAAAGAATAACCTTATACTTGCTACCTCCTAGCAACTAGTAATGTCACAGGCTCTTCCAATCCCTAGCCACTACATCACTCAACCCCACCCCAGCTCCTACAAGCCCCACCCAAGCTCCTATAAGAAGCACTCCCTGTCCAGGCCATATTGCTCTCCTTTGCTTGGAGACAGCCAGGCAGATCATCCCTACAATAAAGGCTTGTTGTGGTTCTGGTCTGGTCTTGGTTTTCAGCTCTTTTACCTGAAAGTAACATTTCCAACCTCTTTGTTGAAGTAAGGGTGAACTCAATTCAGACAAGTTTTACAAAGCAACCTAGATACAAACTTCAAACTGGATTAAGGAGAATTTCTTCTGGCCAAAATGCCTGGCAGAAGCAAATACACATCAATTTTGGAGGAAATGACATTATCAAGGTACTGAAATTTTCTCTGTAAGTTTTCATACACAATAACCATGACTTAATTAAAATAAGAAACAGAAATAGGCATATCAGAAGACAAAAGAAATTTTTGAAAAGAATGGGAAAAATTAAAATATCCTAAGAAATGTAGATGTTGGAGTTATTAGGCAAAAATTCTGAAATAATTGATATGTTGCAGAAAAGAAAAAACTAAAACTAGCAGAGAAATAAAATATATACAAATAAATGGATATTTATAGCTGAACTATACAAAGCTAAAATTAAGGTAGCAATACATGGGAGATTAATGTGTGAGCTGGAAGATATGTCAGTGAAAAAAAAGAACTAAAACTTGCAAAAAATAAGGGTGGTAATTATAAGAAAAGATGGGAATTAAGGGACAATGGGAATTAAGGAAAGATCTATCAAATATGTAATTGGTGTCTCAGAAGAAAAAGAGAGATAATATAGGATAAAAGCAATATTAAAAAAAATAATTGTCAGGATTTTACAAAATTGATGAAAGATATAAAACCACAAATTCAAGAATCTCCATAAACTCCAAACAAGCTAATCTGAGAAATCCACACCTAGAAATACATAGTAAAACTGATGAAATAAAAAAACACAAACACATACACACTTACAAAAAGAGAAAATAGGGCCGGGGATTTAGCTCAGTGGTTCTGATGCCTGCCTTACAAGCGGAAGTTGCGAGTTTGATCCCTGGTACAAAAAAAAAAGAGAGAGAAAATAATCCAGAAGACTTACCTTCAACAGAGTAACAAAAGCTTTACAGTGTTTCAATAGGAAAATGATTCCATTTTCCAGAAGATTTTGCTGATATATTGAAAAAATAATGATCTAACTAGATCATTTTGTACTTAACAAAATGTATTTTTAAAAAATGAATGCAAAATAAATATACTATATTGAGACTAAAAGAAGAGATAACTAGTCATCAAGAGGCCTGTATTAAAAGAAATGCTAACAGGATGCTTTTTGTGCAAGGAAATATGTACCACTACACAGAAGTTACAAAATGCTGAAAGGAAGGAAAAGCAATAGACAGTGTAAGTGTGTGAATGGACATATTCAAAATAATTGAATAATATCTTATACAATTTAAAATGGCTTTATTAAAGTATTGAAATATATGGAAATAAAAATAATGCAAGAGGAAGTAAACAAACAACTATATATGTGTTATTTCTAGAGTAATCATTAAAATAATAATAAAAGAATATACAACTAATAATATTATTGAAAATTATATATAAATGATTAAAATAGTTATTTATTCCAGTGAAAGGTAAGAAAGGAAAAATAAGAACATAGCATAGGATGGGTCAAATAAAAGACAAAGTACAGCAGCAATGGCTGAGTGGTTAAGTGAAATAAAGGACAAAGAATAAAAAGATTTGAACACATATATACCTATAATTAAGTTAAATGTAAAAAGATAAGATACTAGAATGACTGAATAAAAACTACATACAATTAATAAATACTTATTAATTATGAAAATAAAATGAAGTGAAAAGATAATATATGGACACTAAATAAAAGCTTCTGTGGTTATAGTAATTTTACAGAAAGTATACTTTCAGGCAATACTGTTTACTAGAGATAAAATGGAACATTTCAAATGTAATATATTGGGTTTACGTACCAGAAATATATAACTATCATAGATTAATATATGCCCAATAATACAGCATCAAAATACATAAGTCAAATTGAACTACAAACAGACATATCTATAATCATAGTAGGAGAGTTTAAAATTTAATTCAATATCTGTTAGAACAGGTAGACAAAATATCAGTAAAGAAAAGATTTGAACTTAACAACTTCTTATTAACATATGCAGAACACTGTACCCAGAACTGATGAATATATATACTAAGCAGACCTATGACATTTTCCAAAATTTAACATTTTCTAAGCCATACAGCAGATCTCATGAACTTCAAACCATGTCATTTGTATATGTTCTCTCACCACAGAGTAAATCTATCAGTAACATAAAGATAGTGAATCGCCCTCTTAAAGTTTCAAAATTAAAGGAAACATATTTTACTAATCCAAGGATCAAGAAGAAAATCACCATTAACAAATTATATGAAATAAATGATAGAAATATACCAAGCTAAGTACAATACAGGTAAAGCCATGCTTAAATGGAACTGTAATAATTTAATTATCTCAAAACATTAGAAAAATAATGAAAATTATACTCAAAGAAAGTAAGAAGAATGAAATAATAAAAATGAAAGCAGATGCTAGTTTAATAGAAAAAGAAAATGTTAAGTAAGAAAATTCATGAAACTAAAAGTTATTTCAAAAGATAAAATGATAATAATCTTAAAAGGCTTTTAAAAGAAGATAACTACAGATTCTACAGATGTTGGAAAGATAGTAAAAAGATATAGACAATTTTAGAGCAATACATCTGAAAATGTAAATAAAAGCAGTAAAATCTTTGAAAAACAAAATTTGCTAGAACAGCACAAGAAAAAGCAGAAAATCTGAATAGTCCTATATATGCTAGAGATATCTAAGTTATAATTAAAACCATCTTATTAAGAAAATCCCAGGCTCAGGTGACTTTTGTGATTTTCCAAGGATTTAAGGGTAAAATTATATATTAACCTTGTACAAACTTTATTATAGAGAATAGAAAATGAAAGAATAGTTCCCAGGCCATTCCATGAGCTGGCATAATCTTGAAAACAATCTTAAGAGGACATTAGAAAAAAAAAAACAATGAAACAACAATATTTCCTCATGAACATAGAAGCAAAAATTCAGAATTAAGTGTTAGCAAATAAAACCCAGCCATATATGAAAAGGCAATACCTAATGACCTAAGTGACATTTATTCCAAGAATGAAAGATTAAATCAACACTTGAAAATGCAACTGATAAAATTCACTATATTAACCAAATAAAGAACAAAACCGTGTTTATCTAATAAATACAGAAAAGCATTTGATAAAGTCATTACCCATTTTTGATAAAAATTATTAAAAGAAAAACTGTAAAATGGATAAATAAGTTTAAGGAGACATGGTTTATCAGTTATACTTGTATGTATAAGCAACAAAAAATTAGAAAATAAAAATTTGAATATGTTTTTAGTAGTATTACAGATTAAATACCAAAAAATTTGCAGAATGTTATGGAGAAAAATTCAACATATTTCTAAAGGATATTAAAGAAATAAAATAAAATAGGAGGATGTTTCATAACATAGAATACTCAATAATGCAAAATGTCAAGTCTTCCCCAAATTCATTCATAAATTCAGTGTATTCTCATTATCTCTGTAGTTCTTTTCCTATACCTTGAAAAACTAATTCTAAAATTTATATGGAAATACGGAAGATCAACATTAAGATCAGAAGTTAGTAAATTTTTTCTGTGAAAGGTCAGATGGTAATAATCTTGGTCTTTGTGGGCCAGACTGACTAACCTCACTGTTGTGGCCAGAAATCAGTCATCGACACATAGACAACATGGAAGTGAAAGGGAGAGCTGCATTTTTTTAAAAAAAGAAAGAAAAGCTTTTTTAAAAAATTCAGCTATGTGATTGGCCATAATTTGTTAACTCTTGGTTATGACAATCTTGAAAAGAAGAATGATGTTGGAGGACTTAACCTGCAGGCTATCTAGACATAAAATTCCAGTATGCAGACAGTGTGGTTCTGATGCAAAATAAAATGAAATAAAAGTCCACAAAATCTGTACATAAAAGGGCACCTGGTTCACAACAAAAGTAACATTCTAGAGCCCACAGGCAGCCTCTCCCCTTAGTCCAACCCAAATAAGCAAAGTATTCTTAATTATTGCCTTCAAGTCTAATTGCATAAAAAATGAAAAACCCAAAATGGATGTGTGATTGACAGTGTGGTTTCTGTGGTTAGCTTACAGTAAGTAGTAAAACCTGAAAAGGATTAGCCACAACTCCCCCAGGAGAAGAATTAGTGTATCTACTCTTCTGAGCAGCTAAGTCACAGAAAAGGCTTAACAGCAGCAACATTTTGTGGTGATTAATATGGAGCTTCCATGTGCATGTAGAATTAAAGTTTTGCCTGCATTTTATGTACATGTTTGAATGAAAGAACTCTACTCAAGTCATGTGTGCATTGCCTGGCATGTTTTATATGCAATGATGTATTAGCATATTGGTTCATCTATTTGAGCACTCTGAATTTAAAATGGCCTAAACAAGATATAACACATATCTCTTCCATGTAAGAATCTATACTGAGACATACTCCAAGATGCAGGTGGCTCTACAAGGGTTTCCAGAAGTCCAGGTTGCTCTTGTTTGGTTGGTTTGTGTGTAGGGCAAGGTGCCCAAACTTTAATATGCATATGACTTGCCTGGGATTCTTCCTCAGACACAGATTCAGCTTCAGCAGGCCTGAGAGGAGGGTCTGGACCTCTACATTCCTACCTAGCTCTCCAGTGAAGCTGATGCTACTGGTCTAGAGACCATAAATTCCTTCTAACTGGAAATTGTATTCATCTCCTGTGGATGCTGTAACAATTACAGTTATCATGGCTTAAAATAACAGAAATTTATTCTATTATAGTTCTGAAGGTCACAAGTCCAGAATCAATGTTACTGGACAAAAATCAGTTTCAAGAGAGCTTTTGTTGCTATAGAGGCTCTAGGAGACAATCTTCCTTTCTTTATCCTGCCTGTATCTATTGGGACAGAAGGAACCAGCCCTCTGACTCCTTGATTTAAAATCCTAATAAACTAGGAAACTAATACAATAGTAAACCCTGTCTGGAAGCTTGGGGTTTATGGACAGATCTGCCTAGGCAATAGCAACAGAACCTCAGGACACAACCAAAGTAGAACCTGAGTCCATGGACAAGGTACATTCAATACTATACCTAGACAGGATTGGGGCTATCTGGGAGCAGTTCAGGAGCCCAGTGGAGTGCTGCACACTGGGCAGATTGGTGTAGTGAGAATAGGGAAGTCAGAAAGGAACAAGTCAGCAAATAGGGGAGGGAGTGGTGATAAGGAAAGCCAAAATCAGACAATGTAGGACTTACAGGGAGATAGATAAAGTAGTTCTTGTTTCAAATTTGTCCTGGAATTTAGGATAGCATTTAGGCCTACAGATAAGTTCTCAATAAGAAAGGCAGCCTTCCATGTAAGACAGGCTACTTTAAGAGTTCAGGAAGGCTACTTAGCAACATTTAAAAAGTTAAGAATGGGCCAGGGATTTAGCTCAGTGGTTTCGCCACCTGCTGCGTAAGCGCAAGGACCTGAGTTTGATCCCTGGTACCAAAAAAAAAAAAAAATTAAGAGTCATTCTCCACAAAGCTTAAAGCTGGGATTTACAAGTGTTTAAAGCTAGGATTTATAATTTTCCTTGACCCAAAGGCACTGTTTCTTTATTCTTGATTCTAAATTTGAAATTTATAAATACATTATGACTAACAGCTCTTCAGAAAGTGTCATAAGCCACCCAGTATACAGTATTTTGTCATAGCAGTCTCTCCACAGCAAAAGTCACTCTTAGCTGACATGTTTCTGACCATGATGTCATTATGGGAAGACCCCTGGCCTTTCCTCTTGCATTAGTTTGGAATGGCAATAGCTTTGAAAATTATTTTTGTTTCCAGTCTCCTTTCGGTGACTTTGGACATTCCAGTTAAGTCATTTGGCTTCACCACAGTACTGTGACCAAATAATAAACTCATGTGTCAGTTTGGTGAAATATGAACAGCAATAGCATCAATTTGGAAGTGAGGATATCTGGGTTTTCCCACTCCGTCACTTACACTTCTGTATTCTCTGTCTTTGAGTTTCAGTTTCTTCATCAGCAGAATGGACCATACTCTGCCTGGCCTACTTCCCAGAGTTGTGGTAAAGTTTAAAGGAAATACTGTAATATATTCCAAACTATTTGCAGTTTCCCTAAGGAGGCATGCTTTGTCTCTCCAGCCTTTGCCAGTGCTGCTACTTCACCTTGCAAAACTACTTTAGGTGCTGGATGAGGTGCTAGTTGCTCCAGGATATCTTCAGCGACTCCTCCAGAGAATGGTAGTTGCTTCCCATGTGTTTGCGTTTTTTTCATGTTGAGTCCACAGCATTATCTATACCAGTGGTGGTGAACCTGTGGCAAGATGCTGCATGGGCTGTTTATTATCATTGAAAGCTCTAAAAGGTTTGCCGTCACTGCTCTATACTATAATGAAATTATTGTTGCCCCAAATAAAAAACTACAGCAGGGTAAGTGTTTATCTTGTTATTGTTTAGTCACACCTAACATTCCTGTTTATGTCATTTGGTAGATACTTAATAAATATTTGTAATAGAGATTTCTGAAGCACCATACACACACAGGTAAACAGCATTAACATAGGTACAATCTGGTCCTCTGTGCTTGCTATGGAGATTCATCAGTCATTGTTCTATTGGCAGTAATTATCCTAATGTATGGCCATAAACATTTAGCGTATAAAAATCAACTCTATCACACATTAACATTTCTTCTTGAAATACCTTTTCTTTGATTCTTAATTTGAGTTCTATGATTTCTGCCTGATCATGGCATCATAATTTGTATGACGTATGTCATCAGGTGTGTGGGGGGGGGGGTCGCAGCTTTCCATTGTACCCCAGTTTGTGCTCCCCCAATAGAACTTCAAACATGTCACACAGTATTTTAAGAAAGGCCATTCTATGTCTGTGGAATGCTATACAGTCATTTTTATTGTACAGAAAAACTTTTCCCTAAATCATGGTGAATCTAGACTGCTTATCTTAATGTTTATCACATTTTGCTTCCTTGGAGAGAAGGGAATGCCTATGTTCTGAAAAAATGTCCTATCTTTCCTCCTCTGTATAGCACAGTAGGGGGAGATGAGCATGCTAGCTACTGAATGGTTTTAAATAGAGACAAATTTTTATCCCGAGAATGCCATACATGTGACCTAGGAAACTGGCACTTATATGGTCCAGACCATGCATCTATGAGCATAAAGACTTAAGCCTGGAGGTATTTTCATTTTAAATCCATGCAAATTTAATCTACCCAGTAGAAATCAACATTAGAAGTCTGAAATGAACTAATTCATTCAAATAAGGTTGTTGGCAGGAACTCTTTATGCCATGTAAAATAGCTCTCCAACGGCATTTTATTTCATACCAGAGTTTCTTTCCTTACTAGAGGGAATTATAATAGTTAAATCCTCTATTAATTTGTTATTGATTATAACCATGCCAATTCCATACTGGTATTATATTTTAAGTTTTTCTTTTTTTTTTTCCCTCAAATACATTGCACAACTAGAGAAAATAATGTTTGGGAGTTTTCTGTACACTTTAACATACACAACATTTTGGCAAAAATTAAACAAACTATTAAATTAAAAAGGGATTCTTAAACACAAGGTAAGCTACAGCAATGATAAATATGATGATTATGTTGATGATGATGAATGTCAGATATTTTCCAACAATGCCATTGTGGAGGACGGCTGCTGAATAATTAAAAGAGCTTGTCTTCAATATCCATTTTAAATATAGGATAATAAAGCTACTTGTAACATTCCTCTTCTAAGATTGTTCACATCCTTTATTAATGGTATATTTAGTTTTTTTCCACAGGCTCTGTAAAGTATAAAGGAAGAGAAATGTGTTATTGTTGGACTAATTTTTATCCTGCTATATCTATAGTATTTCCTGTGTAATAATTAGGATAAGCTGGATATTATTTAAATAATATAAAAGTTAGCAGGCTATTTCCAAGGTAGAAATTTATATGTGAAAGTTGAACTTGGTGCTAGAATATTAAAACTATCTTGAGATTAGAAACAGTTCAAATATAACTTGTCCAGAATTAGGTCTTTTGTGCATAATGATAACTGATAAGTCTATCCAAATATTTCCCAAGGCATGACCTGCTGATCACTAGCCATTTTAGATATTCCCTGAGAAGGGAATTATATGGTCAAATACACTTAAGAAATTCTGTGAACTGCTTTCTTTTCTTACTGAGTTTCACAGTGTAAAATATATTAAGGGCTCTGTGAAGCCTTATACTAGAGAAACATGTATAATTGAATGCCATACAGTATTTCAAAACAAATAATTTCTTCATATTCCATGAAATAACTTTGTATGTGAACTAATTCTAATTGATCTGTAGACCCTAAGCTTTTGACTTTATGGTAAACAGGCTATCAATAATCAGTGTATTGGAAACAGACAATCTGTCAATAATCACAATAATAATGGTCATTATAGTAGCTTCATGCTTTCTTCCTCTCTCGTTATAGATATTAGTAAATTACGTTTTCTTTTTTCCCCTGAGAAAAACTGGCTAGAGATTTATTAATTTTATTAATCTTCTCAATAAAAAACTTGATTTTATTTTTACTTATTGCTTTCTGTTTATTTCATTGACTCCATCTCAGACCATTATTATTTTTTCTTCTGCTTGCTTCTGTATTCATTTATCTATTTTAAAAGATACTTAAGGTGATAGTTGAGGTCATTGACTTACTACTTTTCTTATTTTCTACAGTAGATGTTTTAGTGCTATAAGTTTCCCTTAGTTACTACTTTAATTGCATCTCACAAATACTGATGTTTTGTGTTTTCATTTTCATTTAATTCAAAGTGATTTCTAACTTCTCATTTGAACTATAGTTTGTTTAGGATTGTATTGTCTGGTTTCCAGATATTTGGACATTTTCCAAATATTTTTCAGATTGATCACTAATTTCACTCAGTGAATATACGCTGCATTATTTGAATGCATTTAAATCAAGATGTTTCATGGCTCAGAATCTAGTCTACTCTATCTTGATGAATGTATTGTGGGAATTTGAATGTGTCTTTGCTTGGTGGAATATACTGTAAATGTCAGTTCAAATTGGTTGATGTCACTAGTTTTTCTGTACCCTTGCTGATTTTCTATTTGTTCCAATAATTATTGAAAGAAAGGTATTGAAATATTCAACTTAAAATGTGCATTTGTCTATTTTTGTTTCTATTTTCTGTTTTTATGAGTTTTTGCTATTTTTTGTAGGTACATAAACATCAATATTATTATGAACTCTTGATGAATTGACCTCCTTTTATTATAAGATTCTTTTTATCACCGGTAATATGGTGGTTTTTATTGTTGTTCTTCTGAAATCTACTTTGTTTGATATTCACGTAGACTCTTAAATTTTCCTTTGGTTAGCATTAGCATATTTCTCTTTTACTTTTTAACTTGTTTGTGTCTTTATATTTAAAGTGTGTTTTTTTATAGACAACATGTAGTTGAATCTTATCTCTTTTATACAATCTAGTGATCGTTATACATTAAGAGAGATTTATGGATCATATATATTTATATGATTATTGATATGTTATGTTAAAACTATCATTTTTCTCTTTTCTATTTGCTCATCAGTGTTTTTTATACTTTCCTCCTTTCTTCGGGATCTATTGAACATTTTTTATGCTTCCATTTTACTTCTTTTATGGGAAATCAGATATAACTCTTGTTGGATTATTTTACTGGCTACTTTCATGGTTATAGGTCATACTTTTAACTTTTCAGTTTATTTTCAAGGGATATTATACTAATTAGCATATAGTTAAGAAACATATATCAGTATGAATCCAGTTTTCCCCTCTAGGCTTTTATGCTATTGTTGTTTTACATTTTATTTTTATATAAGAGTCCAAATCTATTTTTCCTGTTGTAACAGGATATCTGAGATAAGGTCATTAATAATGTACAGAATCCTATTGGTTCATGGTTGTGGAGGTCCAAAATCAAAGTGCTGGCATCTGGTGAGGGCCTTCTTGTAGTGCTACCACATGATGGAAGACAAGAAGAAGAAAGAGAAAGCAAAAACTGAACAACTTGCCCCTCAATCATTAATTCACTTCCACAATAATGGCACTAATCCATTCAAGATAGTGGAGGCCTGTGGCTTTATCACTTCTTAATAGTCTCCCTTGAAATTATTATAGTGGCAATTAAATTTCAGTATGAGCTTTAGAGCAGATATTCATACCATAGTGATATGTTATAAAACACACAAGAAATTACTATTTTTGCTTTAAAGAAATAATTCTATTTAAAGGAGATTTAGATCCTATATTGATCTACATAGTTACCTTTTCTGTGCTAATTATTTCTTTGTTTCCACAGAGATTTATATGTGGTATCATTTTTGTTTTATTTGAATGACTCTAGCATTTCCTATAGTATGAGTCTTCTAAAAGTGATAAATTATTTTGTTTTTTATGTCTCAAAAAGGTTTTTTTCCACACATTTTTTTCCCAAAATATGCTCAGTGAGTAGAGACTTCTAGGTTGAGGATTTTTTTATTTCATCACTTTAAAGATATTTACCACTGGCATCTACTTTGAACCATTTTAGATGCGAAGGCTCTACCCTTATGGTCTTTGTCCCTTTATACATATCTTTTCTCTGGTTGCATCTAAGACTTTCTCTTCATCATTAGTTTTAAGCAAGTTGATTATAAAGTACCCTCAAGTTATTTCTTCATGTTTCTTTTTCTCAGAACTCATTGAACTTGGAAGTGTTGATTTATAGTTTTGATCAAACATGGAAGATATTTATGTCCATGTTTCCAATTATTTGTCTGTCCTTGCCCTCTCTCCTCTTCTTTAGAGACTGGCAAAATTAAAATTGATATTATGTCTTTGAAACTATAACTCTTATTTCCTCATGCTCTGCTTATTTCATATTTTTAGTCTCATTTCTCTTTGTGTTTCTTTTTTTTTTGGTACCGGGGATCAAACTCGGGACCTTGCGCTTGCAAGGCGGGTGCTGGAACCACTGAGCTAAATCCCCTGCCCTCTTTGTATTTCTATTGCTGTGCATTCAAGTTCCTTAATCTTCTGCAAAATTTGATCCATTCTTATGCCATCTGGTATACTTTTCATCTCAGACGTGGTAGTTTTAATCTCTGGAAATTTGATGTCTTCTTTGTATATTACACATCTGTAATTATTATACACAGTCATTCCTTTAGCTTAGGGAATAATAATCATTTTAATGTCCTATTAATTTTTTCATCTGTGTCATTTCAGGGTCAGTTTGAATTTATTGCTTTTTCTTATTAAATACTTGATTTTTCTGCTTTTTCATGCCTAATAATTTTTGCTTGAATGCTATATGTACTTTGTGAATTTTACCTTGTTGGGTATTGAACACTTTTGTATTCCTCTAATCTTTAACCTTTTTGGAATGAGATTACATGGGGACAGTTTGATCCTTTCATACCTTATTTTTAAGTTTTGATAGGTGGGACCAGACTGGAGTTAATTTTTCCCCACTATTGTAGCAAAATCTTTCGGATTGTTCTATCTGGTGCCCTAAATTTTGAGATTTTCCATTCTGGTTGTTACTATTTTCCTGCCCTTAGATAAGCTATAGACATTATTCTTTATAGGCTTTTTTGGTGGCTCTTTCTCCAGCTTTAGGTAGTTTCATGACCTGTATGCATTGAGCATTACCCAGCTGAATACCTAAGAGAGACCCTCTAATGGTCTCCTGGGCTTTCTGTGTGTGTAACTCTCTTCTTTCTGGCACTCTGGTTTGCAAGCAAAAGCTGCCTTGACTGCCTTGGACTCCCAACCTTGAATCTTTATTGCAGGAAGATTATGAGGATTCACCTAGCATTCTCCTGCTCTCCCTGCACTCTGGCCAGAAAGCCCTCTTGAGACCATAATCTGGATCAATCACAGGGCTCAAATCATATGTTTCCTATCTCCCAGGGATCACTATCCTTCATTGTTGATGACCACTGTCTTGTCATGCTTTGTTTTGCTTTTTTTGTCTGTTTCTTGTTTTTGGTTGTTTCAGGCAGGAAGGTAAACCTGGTACCCTCTTGTTATTGAGGAAAACACTGCCAGTCTGTCTGAGTCTCTTGATATGCCACATACATGGTCACACACTGGGGCATACTGTCAGTTAGGTAAAAAACAAAAATCTTTGACCCATGTACTTTGCTTCCTTTGTTTTCTGGGAAAGCCATAAGAGATGAATAATGCCTAGCCTTTCCCTTTATCCTGTATTGAGGCCCACCTTGGTCAGATGTTGACTTAGTTGCTATTGACACATCAAATTAAATTTAGCCCTGAAACATTACCAAAACTGATTTTTTCTGAATTGGGTGATGTTTTGCTTCTGCTAAATTTTCTACAGCCTATTTTTCCATTGAGCAGAGCAGATCTCTGTAGGTGACCAAGCAATAAATATTCTGTGCCTTTTGCTGTGATAAATCACAAAAGAAATATACTGTACTGATTTTCTCTTCCAAAGCTATACAAAGGCACAAGTTAAAAAGAAATTTAAATTTAGAGGTGCTAGGCTTCTTGGTCACTTTTACGTTTAGCAATATGTAACTTTTGGTGATGCTGTTTGTTTCTTAAATCTTTTTTAAAATTTAAATTAATAAGTCCCAGAGATATGTTTAAACCATCCTGGGTTTTCTTTTTCTCTCACTCCTCGATCCCCAACCCTGGTATGTTCCTGGGTGAGCATAGGCTTAGATCCCCCAAGCATAGTGATAATTTTTCCTGGCCAGCAGAGCCAGTCATTATTTATTATACTTCGCTCTCACTCCTTCTCACATTCCTAGTGGGAACATTGCAGTGGCTGCTGGCTAGAAAATTAGCCCAGTGAGCTTCTTCCATGGGTCTCTTACCTCATTATACTAGTAAAAAGTTTAACTGTGACATTCTCTATCCCTGCACATATATGTGTGTGTGTGTGTTTGTGTATGTGTGAATATATATATATATATATATATATTCACATTGGTTGGAAGCACACTGTAGGAGCTAATAGTGAGTAATTTAACTGTAGATTTTTCACACATTTTACTTTCTTTCTCTAGAGTAGCTGCAGAAGTACAGTGTGCTCATGTATTGTTGCTCCACATTATAAACCAAGCTTGTGGATTTATGTGTCATCTCACTGTTTCTGCTGGGTTGTTTTCTGGCTGGATGTGATATCGTTTCATCCATTGTCAGGGGGCTGCCCCAGATACCTGGGATGCTCAAGAGATGCGACACTTACTTGCCATGTGATAGCAAAGGCTTCTGTTTATTTCTGCGGCTGCTCCTCCCGCAATTCTCTGTGGGATCCCTGGATAGCCACGCTGATGGGGAAGCTGAAAACCACATAACCACACTAAGGCTTTAAGGATTTTTGCTTATGGGTGTTTTTAAGTAAGTGCCAGGCAACTACGGACTACAATTTGCAAGGACTTCTTTATTTTTTTCAGTGTCCTTATTAGTTTAATCCCGCTCTGGGTCACAGTTCTGCATTTCCCCAATCTCTTCACTAATGGCATTGTTACTCCCACACAGTTTAGCCCTAGAAGGGTGACTAGTAATCACTTGATGAGGCTCTAGCAGGGGCCATGCTTCAGACCTTCCTCTGTAACTCAGCAGCACGGGTCTTGGTGCTAAGCATGTTGAAAGTGCTTGTAAACTGAACAATTTACTTTAGACAAAATAGCGTATTTTGTAGGATAGAGTTTTTGATCAGGCCGACACTGAGCCATTTTCTTTTGCAATGTTCTGCCTGCTTGAACAGTTGAGAAGCCAAAATGTGGAGGTGATGAAAATGTATAATCCAAAAGTTTCTATCAATTTCTGAAAATGCTAAAACTTCATGATTAGTTTTACTTAAAAAGATAACACTCTATCCAATCCTGGGTAAGACAAGAGAAGAAGTTGGGAGAAAGGTAGAAAATATTACTTTAGAGCTTTGTTTTCCGTGTTTTATGTTAGAGAAAACGATTCTCTGCTGTCTGCCATGGGATCAACAGAAGAGGAAGAATTATTCACTGGTTCTTGGAAGAGGTGTTGTCAGTAGGGATGGGAGCATAAGAATATGAGATTAGTTCAATTTAGGGAAAATGTGTTACATTTTCTATTGTGTCTTAATCTATTTAATTGACTATCTGACTATTTAGCTTTATAAGGTCTTCAAGTTGTTTTACTAAGACTATAATTAGGTCCAAGTACATAAGACAGTTACTACAAGAGGAGCTAAGTTAATTTATATTTGTATCTCATTAATGAGCCTTCAGGTTAACATCACCAATTCATTTCTGGGGGTGGATGTCATCATGGATAGTAAAACCCTTGTTTCCAGCTCTTCAGGCAAAACATGTATAACCCTTAACCTGAAGCAGTGTCTTCCATAACAGGCATGTGTGAACACTGGACCTGTCTTTGCCTGGCCCTGTGCCCAAGTGTGGAAAGTTAACCTTCGTCTGGCCTGTTCCCAGACATGTGGTGCCACATTACAAGCCATGGAGAACATGCCACTGAGGAGCAGCACATGTGCTCAGTGCATCTCCCATATTCCAGTTACTCTGGGGGAAGTCATGTCACCCCATGGTGTGGGATGCTGCTCAAAACTATTTGCAAGAAATAATCTAAATGTCAAGGTTGGGTGTCATGAGGCACTGCACATGTTGAGACAAACTAGAGTGTGAGGAAACTTAGAGAGAAGTTGGTTTTGAAGGTTGCACAAAAAGAAACCCTAATCACCAGGTATCCAGGAAATGCAGAACCAAGGGAAACATTGTTTCCTTTATTTCACAATCCCTTTCATAAAGAACACAGCCACTTCTCTAAGTGGTTTTACATGGCTTCGAAATTACTAAATGGTCACTCAACAAGTATTTGTGGAAGGTCTTCTAAGTGCCATACTCTGTGCTATACTTTGTAGATGTAGCAACGAACAGATGTGAGGCTCTGCTCTCACAGAGGTCTTCTCAAGGGGAACAGTGGAGTGCACAAACCAAAACATGTGTCTCAACTCCAGAGGTGATAAGTACTATGAGGAAAACCAAAGTAGGGTCAAAACAGAGTAAGGAACAGTGTGCCACTTCACGGAAAGGGTCAGGAGAGACCTGTGAATGGCAGTCACTGAAGAGAATGAATTCCTTCAAGTCCCAATTTTCATTCCTTCTTGACCACTATAGCCTTTTTCTTAATGATCACACTTCCTTGTCAGTACAAAGCTGCATTGATTTGGACATTCTCATCAAATTTATAATTGACTACATGGCCAGGATCAGTTCATCTGATTCTTAAGAACCAAGTTGGAGGTTAGTCAAGTAGGGTCCTCTCCTTTCAGTCTCTTGTGCTCTCCAAGCCACAAAGCACAGGACAGAATGAACTAGGAACCAAGAAATGAAAAGAATTTTAATGTCCTGGATGAACACTATACTCTCATAATACTTGGGGGGATGGTACCCGGGATCGAACTTAGGACCTTGAGCTTGTGAGGCAGGTGGCAGCACCACTGAGCTAAATCCCGGCCCTATACTCTCATAATATTTTAATGAAAGAAAACCCATAGGAAGAACACTGGAGCCAGCCTTAGATTTTAATCTTGGTTTTATCACCCATCTTAATCAGCTTGGTGATTATGAATTAACTGCTTAAAGTCCTTGTGTCTCAGTTTCCTCAGACACAGAGGATAATCATACTGGTTACATTATTAGGATCTGCTATTAAATGAGACCTTATGTACAGCTCTTAGCATAGTTCAGAGGACTGGACATGCACTCAGTATTTGAAATAATTGTCATCATTATTATCATTGTTAACAATATCATTTATTGACATAGCCATCTTCCTCATAGCCCAAGTTCTGTGACTATATGTAAAGAATTTCTAGCCAGCATTTCATTCATTCATTCATTCATTCATTCATTGAATCATTCATCCATTCATTCATTGAAGAAACAGTTACTGAATGACTGGCATGTTGCCAAACATCATGCCCAAGTCTGTGGGGATAAAGGATATACACATTTCCTGGCTTGCTGTAGACAGGATTAAAGCTACAAGGAGGACTTGTTCCTAGATGACCTTTGAAGTCCCTTGCAAGCTGGACTGCCTGTGAGTCTAGAGCACTTACCATCCCATAGATAGCAAGCTAGAAGCTCTGGGAAATGCTGCGATCTGTACAGTAGACCCCAGTGACACTAGCATGGGCCAGGAAATTCCTCTCAGGGCCTCAGCCAAGGGCAAGAACAGTAACTGGCTTATAAGATTCTCTACTCCATTCCAACTCTTCACATACTAAAAATATGCTACCCCCTGCACACTGTTTTAGAGTTTGTCAGGCCCTGGCATATCCGTCATCTCAAATGATCCCCAGCTAGATAGGACAAGTACACCAAGGAAACAGGTTCAGAGAATGCAAATGAATCATCTAAGTTTCCATAGCGGTAGAGTCAGAATTCCTATAAATTAAGTTTAAGAGCTGGATTCCAGGGTTATTGGAGGCAAGAGCTCCTGGTTGTCAAAGTGTCCTCCTCAATTAAGAAAGTCATGTTCTTGTATCCAGTCTGCCTCCTTGGGGAGGCCAGTCACTGATGAGGGGAAGGAAGAGCAACTCAGCTTCTTGTCACTTGATCAAACCAACCCTGGAGGTCCACTGTCAGGCAACAGCAGCACTATCCCTTAGAACTTCATCTCCAGGTCAGGGCTGAAAGCAGGCCTTCTGTATCCGGTTCCATACATTCTATTTCCCTCCTGTATCAGGCTATCTGCAAGAATGTGAGCTTTTCCTTGGGGGCTATCAGGGGCAGGTGACCCAGAGACCCTGCTGCCCCTCCCTTCTCCTCCCTGGTGTCTGGGCCTCTGTGAGTAGTTGACACACAGGCTGCTAACTGGGCACAATAGCCTGGTAACGATGCAGACCTGGCAGCCCAGATGTCAGATGGTGCTGCTGCCCAAAGGGAAGGAGGGAGAGTAAACAAAGCCCCTGCCCTCCTCTATTTTGGGTTGCTCTCTGTTTGAGTTGCAGTGGCAGCGCTCTGAGCTAGGAAAGGGGATGGCTGGCTCGAGCAGCTCATAGGTGTGCTCCCCCACTTTTCTGATGACCACTGGGATAATTCAAAGAGAAAGAGTAAAAATGCACCCCAAGGTATGGAGAGTGAAGGCGTTTCATCCTTCAAGAGGGCTGCGTGTGGTCTGCGATGCAGCCACCTTGCCATCTGCACTCCTTCCACAGTTTGCCTGCGCTCTGCCCACCTGACCATGAAAGGACCAGGCCTGCTTTCCTGAAGGGGCTTTGCCCAGGAGCTCACACAGGAGTCTCTTCTTTTATCATGTCACAGGATGGCACACCACAGTTTGTCCCACAATATCTTGCAAGAAGCTGATATTCCAATGATGTTATTAAAAAGTGGCACCTTTTGCCACACTGCGAGAAAAGCTTTCCGGTGGGGGCAAGGAGACTGCGATACATTTTCCCCAAGGAGCTCACTTCAGCCACAGTGTTTGATGTATGGTGACATCTCCCCCACACAGTGATACACACTGCACACACACATCAGAACACACACAAGAGCACGCACAGACACACACACATACCACAAACACATTTCTGAGCTGAGATGAATAAGGAAGATAAGGGACTTGTTCAAGGTCATACAGAGGGACAAGAAAGTCAAGTCATTTACACAGGGGCATGAAGCATTCAGCTCAGTGCTTTTTGGCTCTTAATGCTTTCTCTTGACCCCTAATCACCCACCACCTCACCTCCTTTTCAGCTGAATAAATGTGTAATGAACACTAGAAATGCCACTGTAGTTCAGTATATCACTTACAAACCATGGCTTTTAGCTAACAAGAGTGCTGTTAACTCTGTCTCCCTATGGGTATTTCTCAATTCAAGATTATGTGCTTTTATCTTTGCTTTTGGAAGCACAATCTACGCTCAGCTCTTCATAATATCCAGATCTGCCTGCTGAGGAAAGCTTGGTACAAAGAGTCAGGATGTTTTCCTCCATCTAGCTCCACTCCTGACCATCATGAGGCCTTAAAGACCTTGCTCAGTCTCTCCAGGGCTTAGCTTCATCAGAAGTATTATGAAAATTATAATCCCCACCTGCCACCTTCACACAGATAGGATAAACAAATGAGATTATAAGATTGAAAAGTTTTGAAATTATAAGAAGAAAACATGACTTTCTGTTAACAGAGATTGTGAAATAGCTAAATGCTATGGGGCTGAGAGTCAGGCGGTCCTGCTACTGTGAGTTCTTGGGCAAGTTATTTAACCTCTCTGAGTCTGTTTAATATGCAGAAGCAAAATCTATTTGGCAGTGTTATGGGGAGGACTAAGTGAGAGTCTATTTAAAGCTGCTAGCAGAGAATCTGGCCTGAGGGAGGGAGGTGACTATAGAGGACTAACTCCTTTCTCCTTAGTAACCCTGCCCTATACTTATAGTACAAAGACTTTGAGACCCTTGAAGGAAGTTTCATGGCTTATTCTTTCTTGAATACCCAGTAACTCTAACTATGTAGGCTGTATTACAGGAAATCAGTATTTGTGTTTATGGATAACTTTCTAAATTAAAGATAGAAATTTTAAAATAATATGTTTCAAGAACTTGTAATATTTGATACCATCCACTGACCTGGCTTCCTAATTGGAAACATGGGAGTGGATTTGCCAATTGTACTCACATTAGAACAATTAAGTGATAAATTGTGCATTTAACTCATAGATTGGCTTAGGATGATCCAAATCTAGCAGGAATTTTCTTCACACAAAACAAATCTGACTTATCATCTGGCCCAACTCAACATTGCCACAACCAGCTTCACAGCACTCATTCACACAGACAAGTAGACACTTGGGGAAATTCCCTTGTGAAGTAACCACAGGCCTACTCAGAACTGTCTGATAATTTAAGAGCCAATTTTTAAAATAACTGTCAAATTAAGCTGGCTAATTGTTCTGGTCTGCCGCAAGTCGATCACAGGTGGAGAGGAGGGGACTGATCGCAAAGGTAAATGAAAGATATAAACAAAAGAGACCCAACAGTGTTCTGAAGGAAATTATACTTGGCAACATGGATAACAGGGTGTTTTTACAAAATCCAGTTTTATATTGTTTGTCCTGGTATTTTTGTAAAGTTCTTTTCTGGATGGACTTATTTTTCGGGGTATTTGATCATATTATGCATCATTATTTTTAATATTACTCATAAAGTTGTCAAAACAATTCTTTCCATTAAATTTATTCTTAAATTAGCTTCATACATCTTCAACTTAAAAAATAAAAAATAAAGACATTGAACTAGGAGAAACTGGAGCCAAAGGGTTGAACACAGAACATAGAGAACAGCAAAGGGCAAAATATCCTCAAGCTTTGAAAACTGATGTTTGAATATCTGCTTTCTCCTGCTCCCTGAGAAATTAATGAACAGACAACCCTGAAACTTCAAAGTGGTAATACCCTGCCTTGGGAATTGCAACCTCCATCTTGGTTGTTTAAAAATGAGCACACATGGAAATGATGCATCAGCATATCTTTTCAAGTTTTTCTTTTTCTGTTGAAACTTAATCAACAACCCTCCAGTTATTTATGGCTTAGTAAATGAATAAGAACAAAAAAGTTAGATCTGTCTAAAAATGAAACAAAAGTATTTTTCAGTAGGATAATGAGATATGGCCATGGTCAAAAATTATAACCTAGCAGAAAAATGTAAGCTGAAAAGCTCATCTCCACCATCACCATCCAGTACTACTCAACAAAGAGTGTTTTGTTCTTTCTTCCTGAGAACCCCCATCCTTATATAAAATTTTATATTTATGTCTCTCCTGGCCCTTTTTGTTTAGGAGTATCGTCAAATATGTGGGTCTGGGTCCAAGCTGCCGCCTTATGTCTCTGCCAAGAAGTCAGCCTATGTGTGTGAGGGTCACGTGATAAGGTGTTACAGCCAGACTGCCCAAGCTTATAAGCTGGACAACTCCAGGTAACCACCTAACAGCTATGTCTCTACTTCATCACCTTCTCCAGTGGAACAGTATTATTGCTCCCTCACAGGCTTGTTGTAAGGGGTGGGTTAATACGGTAAAATGTCTAAACAGTGCCTGGTTCAAAGGAATCCCTCAATTAAGGGTTAGCATTATCAGAGCCAGGTCTGGTAGCTCTAAAGCTTCAAAATATTGCCTTTATTCTGCATAAATGCTCAGCTTTGTATCTCCTCCAATTCAACATACAGTGACCCTCAAGTTACAACTGACCTGACATAGGAACAACTTGGGTTCATTAGGTTAATGGAAGATTCATCAGCTTCTTGTTATTTGTAGCTTGCACCCAGGTAAACATCCAGATTTCAAGTGTATTGACTTACAACCAACTTGAGTTACAACCAGCTTTCAGGAACCCATTGAGTTTGTAACTCAAGGGTCCACTGTACTTGTATGTTTTAATGTGGCATAAAAAGTGAAGTTATACATTTTCTCCCATGCAACTCTTGCCTCTGAGGGACCCAGTATATCAAGAGGTGAATGAGCAGCCTTCCCAAATCCTTCACAACTTGGAGTGAACTCCATCCCTCTCATTTGATATTTCTTGTGTACTCCAGAAGTATATGGCCTATTTCTGACTAAAGGTTTAAGTCTGAGCTGCACTGCATTTTAGGAATTTTCCAGCATAAAAAGAAAAACTTGGCTTCAGAAAGGATCATGACTGGCCAGTTAATCTGTTAAATAATATGCCAAATACTGAGGAAATAACAAGGAGGAGAAAATTACATTCACACTTCTTTATTGGTGCCATTAACTGTGTTTTGTCATCCAGCTGATGAAGCGGTACCATCTCCCCAAAAGCCTCACGCCACAAGGCTATCTGGAACCCTGTCCAGCCCTTCACCCTGGAGTCCCAGCTTCTCCCTCATTGCCCAGCTGGGGGGAGGCAAAGGGGACAAGAGAGGACTCCATGAGGATGAGCCATTTTCCATGAGAATCTCTGCACTGCAGAAGCTATTTGCATATTGGTGTCGTCAGAGCTGGGGCAAGCCCTCCTTCCCTGTGCTGTGGAGGTCAGGAGACCCTTCCCTGAGCCAGGACACAGCTCAGCCCACTCAGTCACTTGCCTTCTTCTATGTGCATTACTTGGCTGCTGAAACCATAATGAACATAGCTCTCACCTCGCTGTGTCTCCTCCCCATTAAAACAAGTACCTTCTTCCTAATATTGGACAAACTAGGGAGGGAAAAATGCTCTTCTCCTGTCTCTACCCCCTCTCTTTCTCCTTCACAGCTCCCTCCTCCCTCCTCTCTTTTATGGAATCCCCCTAGGATTCCTTTGTTTTCAACAGTGGATAATTGTTTAGATGGAGAATGTCTTAATCCCTGGAATATGACCAAAGGCATATATAAAATAGAAATTGAATTGTCATACTCCTTTTGAAAATCTATGGATTTTCTGTGCTCCAGCTTAAAATATCAAGTCTTCGCTGAGCCTTTCAAGACCAGAGGTGTTGTGACCATCCTCCAGCCTCATCTCTGTCACTCCTTGTCTGGGGGCTTCTTTCCATTAATAAGAGCAACCATCACGAACCAAGCATACTTAATCCTCACTACAGCCCTCTGAGGTCAGACAGTTAACCCTGCTTTACTCATAAGGAAAATGAGGCTCTGAGGGGTAAATAACATATGTCTAGTGAAGGACAAATCTGAGATTTGAATCCAGGACTTTCAGGCACTCCTCTTTAATCACTACATGGTGCTGTTCCTCTCCAACATTTGCAGCTTGCCAAACTTATCTCAGCCTCAGTACTCTTGTACATGCTGCTCCACTGTCTGTTCTTCCCCAACCCTTGCTCTGGAAAATGTCTCCTTTAGCTCTGAGCTGAGACATATTTCCTCAGAAAAACTTTCCAGAACTGCCAAACAAGACCATTAGCAACATAAACCATCGTCCCTCATTATTCTCAGTCATAGCCCTCTATCCTTTCCCTCACATCTTTTCTTATAACTTAACAGAAGTTATATTTGCAAGCGTAGTCCTTTCCTATCAGGCCCTTCTATGAGTGTGGGAGGGAGGATATTAAACTTAGCCATTGACATCTGGTTTGATTATGTGACTTAGCTCAGGCAAGAAAATGTCTTCTGAGGAAGAACTGCTAGGGCCTTGGAATGGCTCTGCCATTGCTCTTCTCCTATGCAAATAGGGGCTCTGCTCAGCCATGGTACAAACTGCAGAGAGCAGATGCAGAGTTGTGATACATCTAACAGGACCAAGAAATAAACCTTCACTGTAGTGAGTCGCTAGGATTTGGGAGTTTTTGCTACTGCAGCATTACTTAGCTGAGGTGGACTGATCCATAGGCATGCTTGACATTGATCTGCCCACTAGATGGTATATTTCATGAAATCCACCCTGACTCTGTCTTATTTTCTGCTCTGCATTCAGGATCTAGCAAAGGGCCTGGCACATTTAACCACCCATATACATTGAATAACATACATTGAATGAATGTATACTAAGTAGGCATAAGCACCAGTATTCGAGGGCTACTTTTTGGTGTGTGTTGTTTATCCTGCTGAGTGATTGGCTTTTTGTAAAGCTGATCAACTCTCACCTTTCACTCTGTGATACACCACCCGGAGAAACCCTCCACACCTCTTCTCTTCTTCCTTCTCCCAGCAGACACATAATGTTGACACTGCTTTTAATATGCATGCAGTTGCTATGTAAGGTTTAATTCCTAGGAGGAGAGTCGCTTTACAACTACTTAGTTTCCATAGAAAAAAACAATGAGCTCTCTTAAATATTTTCTTTCCCATAACGAATAGCTTGTCTCAAAATGGCCAAGGGACTTAAAAGAACCTATCACGGCTTTGAGACTGTTTGGTCTCCATTCAGGAAAACTGAAATCAAATACACATATTGGAGGAAGACAGTACTGAATACATTTTGAAAATATAAGAGAATGCATTGGCTTTGTCTGAGGCAGAATTTTTCCCTACATTTAAAATATCTCTAACTTCTACAGGTGGATACATTTTATTTCCCTACAAAGGATTTTGCTAAAGATGTTGAGTCGCAGAGGAAGTGTGCACAAAATGATGTGCTCCCCGAAAACAATCTGTCTTCTGCCCCTTCCCACTGCAGATTATAGGAGCCAGATATCCTAGAGCTCCCAGCTACCCCTGTCTCTGTGGACAAGAGCAGGGGCTATGTTATATCTCTATTTGTGCCCTAGCACCTCACCTAGTTAGAAGCTTACTAAAGGTTCAGAGCATGGATGGTTTTGTTGAAATAAATGAGAAGCTAGAAGTGTGAGAAAGGCTTGGAGCACCTTCTCATTTACATCTTTCAGGGAACTTGGAATCAATTGAAAGGGTGGATGGTGTACCAACGTAAATCTCACTCTTGCTCCTCAGAACTCTCCCCATGGCCAGGCCTGGCTCCAACTTCTGATCAGTGCCACTCTTTCCAATTGTTTGAATCCTGTCGGTGAAAGAGATACAGGAAAAAGCCACATTCTACCACGGGCTGTGCATTATCCTTTGTGGGTCTGGGCTAAGTCCCATCACTGTCCTGAACCACATTTGCAAAATGAGCTCATGGCATAAATGATCCCTAAGGTCTTTTCTAACCCTCATGTCCTGTGCCTTTTCTTGGAAACACCCCAGACTTGGGAAAGCTATATAACTTATCATTGTTTCCCACTGCCTGATCTTTGGAGTTATATGTGCACTAGATCAATTAGCTGGGCAATTTTTTCTAAATACAAGCTCATTCCTACTTAGACAGCATCTGGATTCATACCCTAATGATTAACCCCTGAATGGAAAAATTGTCTTACAATGAACACAGCATAATTGTTTTAAAGCTCATCCTTCCTTCTCACCAACTCCCCTCTATTTACAGTGAGAGCAACCATCTGCCATAAGCTAGCTGCTTTCTCCTTGACCCCAATGTGTTTTTACCATGTGGTTCTCCATTCATCTTCACAACTTGCTTGTAGTTGCCCAGGTGTCGCTGTGGCCTGCTGTCAGGCTACTTCCCTGACCTATGACATTGCAACTCCTGTGGATTCGGTGATAACTCCCGTCTGTGCTTGCAGGCCTCCCATAGGTCACAAAGGGCCATGAATAAAATGACCACCCCAAAACATGTAGAAGAAGGGGCAGGAAAGGAGACAGCTTATTTTTAGTCTCTGCAAGACAGCAGCATTTGGAATACACAAGCTTAACTACTTTTGCTTATTTCTAGAATTTATAAATACATGGGTAAGGAGGACTGCTAATAATATAACTCAGTTAGTCAACCACATGTTTCCCAAACAAACTACATTTAATTCAGTACAAATGGAGCAAGTGGTGCAAATTTTCTACTACCAAATTTGTCAAAGCAATTCATAGGTATTTAAACATGTGTATGTTCTTACAGATTGAGGTAATTGGCCTATTTTCAATAACCAGCAGCCAACATGCTCTGTACCTCCTTCTCAACCTTCCTCCTTCCATTGCTGAATGTTTCCTGGCATATGCACAGCTCCACAGCAACCAGCAAGTGGGAAGTACGTGACAGGCATTGCCCTTAGCTTGAGCACAGTGGCCTGACCAAAGATCTGCCATTTGGGGTAGAAAATTCAGAGCAATGGAGCCCAGTTCAGAGAGCAGGTGAGAGGTTTGTCAGCTGGCAAGGGAGGCTATAGCAGTAAAGCAGAGCAGCTAAGAATTCCATCTCTGAGGCAGGTCAGTTTTATGTAAACTCCTGCTTAGTGAGCACTCATTGGTATGTACCTAGTTCCTTCTAAGGCTTAGTTTCTTCACCTGTAAAATAGGGATATACCCATCTCATATTTAATAGAACAAGTGCAAAAAAGGATACAATGTGTCTTATCTTGCTCCTGGAACACAGTAGCACACAACGAATGTTGGCAATGATGAATACTAGAATTAACAGCCTTGAATAGGAATATGTTCATCCTGCCACTAGCCAAATGTACAAATTTGAAAAATGTACTCATTGCTTAAGACATTTTGCTTTGAGCATCAAAAAAAAAAAAAAAACTAATTTCATGACAAATCTACAAATCTACAGTGACAAATGACCTTAATGGCAGCCCCTACAGTCAGACAATGCGCAAGTCCACAGTCTGCAGACCTGGAAGCTGTGATCTTGAATAGATTGTTTGCAACTGTTGTGCCTCTTCATTTCCTGCTGATTTCAATGCCTCAGACAATAAAGATCTGGAAAGATATTGTTTTATTTAGATTTACTAATTGATTTGTTTGTAAGCACCCTAATGAATCACTGGAGACTGTCACAGAAAATGAGCCCATTATTTCCCATTTCCATTCCCTCCATTAATTCTTAACAATCACATCAGCTCATCCATGCAATTAATGCAAAGGCTTTTCTATTAGCTACTCCCTGTGGCATGGAAGAATGCTATAGGGTAAAATTTGTGGTTCTAGGATATCTGTTATAGGATGTTTCTTTTGGAGAAAGAAAAACTGGATTGAGACAAAGCGGTACACTTCCCTTTTCTGCTCCTTTACCTCCATCCCTGACCCCATCATGAACTGTGTGAAAGGAGATTATGATGAAGTTGCCTGGGTAACCCTGAAGGGAAAAGTAGCCCCAAATGTGGTCAGGGTAGATAGATGCATGGAAAATGAAGATTCTTACTCTAAACACTACAGTGGCTGAGCAGGGTCTAACAATATCAGGGACATTCTCCCTTTGGTATCAGCTGAAGGAATGTCCTGCTTGCTTGCTTCTCTGAGCCAATGCTCATGCGTAAAAGGGAGAGAAAGTGGAGACCACACTCGGACTGACTGACTGACTGCCATCTGGTGTAGCTGTCTTGGACAGGAGGAAAGAAGACCTATGCTGCTCCGCTCAGTGTTACACTCTGGAAAATGGTTTTGTACATTTTCTCCAAGTATCCAAAGGTCAGTAAAAAGACCAGTGATGATGCTTGCAGAATTGGAGATTGATTGACTCTGGCTTCCTGACCTTGGGAAACCAGCAGAATGCCCTGACCTATAAAATGAAGAGATTAGATCCCTAAAAACCTGGGACTGTAGGCTCTGGAGGGAGGATGCCACATTTGAACCCTGGAAGTGAGTGCTCTTAGTAAGGACATTATGAGCATGTCCTACAAGTCGATGCTTTCCACTCCCCTTGCACTTAGGCAGGGCCATGTGACTAATTCTAGTCATTGTTCATACGGCAAGAGCAAGAAGTCTTTTCTGGCCTAAAACAGTTAATTTTGATACCCTCTGCTTTTTCCTTCTCTGCTGCATCAACCAAGGAGGTTCTTTGTTCCAGATGATATTACTCAAAAATGTTTATGGCAAACCAGCCTGGGGGGCTGAGTCACTTAGAACACTACACTTATAATTTGAGCCATATACCTTTCTTGTGTTCGTCTCTGACATATTCTACCTCAATTTCTTTTTCTTTAACATGGACTTACTAATATAACCTACCTCATAGGATTCTTGTAAGGATTGAATTGTATATGTAAGGGCTTGTAACAATGTCTGGCACAAACATTTAGCCATCATTATTAGTCTCCTTTGGGCCTATGATTCTGCTATATTATACTTAGTAGATGTTACCTTAAACCTTAGAAAAGTTTTAGCAGAACTTCTGTTTGCTATGGACTGTGTTCTATCCCAAATTATACTTTGAAGTGGGGGATTTAGCTCAGTGGTTCCAGCACCTGCTTTGCAAGCGCAGGTCCTGAGTTCGATCCCTGGTACCAAAAAAAAAACCCAAAAGCAAAAAACAAGCAATGTACACCAAATTATACATCGAAGCCATAACCCTCAATGTGATGGGACTCAGAGAAAGCACTTTTGACATACAATTAGGTTTAGATGAAGTTATGAGGGGACCCTTGTGATGGGCTTAGTGCCCTTCTAAGAAGAGATTAGATCTCTCTTCTCCTGTCCTCTCCTCTTCTTCCCTTTCCCTCTTTCTCTTTCCTTCCCTCCCCTCTTCTTCTCCTTCTCTTCCTCTCCCTCTTTCTTTTTCCTTTCTCTCCTCCTCTCTTTCCTTCCCTCCCTTCTCCTCCTTTCTCTCTCTCAGATGTAAACTACTGAGGCCCACATAGCTTAAATTAGTTATGTAAGTTAGAAAAGAAGAAATGGAAATTACATTTAATGAATTCTTACTCTATGCAAAGCAATGTACTTTATGCTTAATATACTCAGATGTTATTTTTTCTTATTTTATGGGTGAAAATGGATGTCACATAGCTAATTATGGCAGAGCTGGGATTTGAACTCACTCCTGCCTGACTCCAAAGCCCATGATCTATTCCTATACTAAAATGTCTGAGAGTTCCCAGTTAATAAGTAACAAAACCAGATATCCCAATTCCTCTTTTCACTATATCATCCTACCTGTTCTCAAATCTTTGAGGTCAAAGTCTAGAAGGATCATCATAATTTACCAATATGTTATAATTTAAAATATGTTATATAATCCTCACTATTTTTGTGATACAAAAATGTATCTTGTTCTCTAATTAGCCTTTACCTGTTTCAATACTTTCCTGTTTAATATAGCTGCATGTCATACTCCTAGGTAAGAGATTAGATGCAAGAGATTGGTACTGAGGTAAAAACCAAATTCGCCATTTCTATGTCTTGCCAAACATGATAAAAATGTAACACCACACAAAGCTTAACTTGGTAATCTGGCCAGGCTTTCAGCTCAGGTGCAGTGAGACTACATTCCCTGAGCAGTCTTCTCATCTGAGCGAGCACCAAGAAGGGAAGAATGGGGAATAAAAAAGAATTTCAATGGAAAGACAGACAAACATGGCAAATAGAAGTAACAGTGTGAGGAGGAATGGCCAAGGAGGGTGCTATGGTTTGGATGTGGTTTGTCCCTCAAAGGCTGATGTGTTAGAAGCCTGAGATAAATGTGGCAATATTAAGAAGTGGGACCTAGGACCAGGGATTTAGCTCAGTGGTTCCACCACCTGCCTCCAAGCACAAGGTCCTGAGTTCAATCCCCAGTACCAAAAAAGAATAAAAAGAATTTTAAAAAGAAGTGGGACCTAGTGGAAGGTAATTAGATCATTGAAAGCTGTACTCTCCAAGGGGAGGGGGATTAATGTACTTCTTGTGGGACCCCAGTTAGTTGCCACAAGAGTACGTTTTTTAAATTGTAAGCCTGACTTCTGAATCATTCAGGCTTCTTTTCTCACCATTTGGACTCTCCCTCTCGCTCACACCCTGTTATTGTGATGTCATCCACCATGAGGCCTTCATTAGAGGTCAAACGAATATAGCCACATGATCTTGGCCTTCCAGTCGGCAAAACTGTAGAAATTGACCTCTTTTCTTTCTACATTTTCATTCTCAGAGATTTTGCTATTACAATGGAAAAGGGACTACATAAAGGATGTCATCCAGACGTCAAGTCCAGAGGAAATTCATGGGAAAAGAGAACGTCCTAGAGCCAAGGAGGAGATGAACAAAACCAAGATTTACTCTAAAGGAAGAAAAAATATGAGTCAATGAAAGGTCTAAAATTACTGAAATATGAAGACAATCATTGGTACTCATCAGCAGAGAAGAAAATTCCAAAGAAAATATAATGACCAAATCATTTCATTTGTGTATGTAATTTTCCTTAGAAGAAAATGATTCTGGGAAAACTGATAGAAGTTCTAAATGTGCTCAGTGACTGCGTTACATTTCCAAATTCAGAGCAGCAGACAGAGAAGGGAAGTGATACATATTTCCTTACTTCTCAGAATTCCTACATGTATTCCAATGACTCCACAATAATATGTTATTGCAGAAAATGTATTACATGAGTTATATAAAGAAGGTTAATAATTACAGACTGAATGAACAAATTAAAGTAGAGGGATAGTACTTAGAAAAATAAAAAGAATAATACCCAAGAAGATGAAGTCAGAAACACAAAAGAAAAGGAAATAAAAGGAAGTAGGAACTGAGTTCTTTTTTATTTCTTTGAGGCTGAAAATTGAAATTCAAACTTTACTGGGGTGTAACACTTTGAAAAGAAGTAGCCCCCATGAACGGAATAGGCCCCCAAAATAGGTAGGTACAGACCATGCAGGATGCCAAAGGTAGTATTAGGATTGTAATGTGCAGCCTAAGATTTGTAGAAAGCTACTACTTATCTTAGAGGAAAAAATGGCTGATGAAATACAGGGTAATATACTCAGATTTGCATTTTGAAGATGACTATAACTGGAATGTAGGGGATGGATTAGAAGTGGCATAGCTAGATTAGATGCCAGGAGACCAGAGAGAAGGCCACCCCCAAAGTTCTAGATGAGAGATGATGGCAACTTGGACTAAATTGATGGTAGTAAAAAAAGAGAAAATTGGGAGGATTTGAGAAATATTTTAAGAGATGAAATAGTTAAGACTTCATGAGGCATTTAGACACATAAGGAGAGAGAAAATGGTGAGGATAAAAGATTAATAAGACATTACTAAAATAGATTTGTCTTCCCTTATTTGTTAGGACTTTCAGGATTGCGGTTGACTCAAATTCCAACTCAAACTTACTCAGACAAAACAGGAGAAGCATTTGCCTCTTTAACTGAAAAGTTTAGAGATAAATCTAAATTTAGGAGTTCTTTGATTCAGGGCTGAAATGATGTTACAGGACCCCATCTTTTCCCAGTTTGTAGAACCCCTATATGGTAATGTCAGTAGTTCATACAAACAAGTCCAAGGATGAAGAAAACGGTTCTCTCCATAGACGATTCTACCAACCCCTCGATCAACACAAAATGTGTCACAGGGATGAGGTCTTATCCCAGACAGAAATTCAGGGCCCTACTATCAAAGCCAGGGAAATACACTGGTGGCCAACAACAGTGGCCACTGGTCATGCATTTTCAATCAAGCTGTAACTAGTCAGATGCTTCTCTTTTTGAAATCACAAATTAATTTATAAACATGCACATATTAAGTTGAATAAAGACTGGCGTAGTATAGCCAGACCATTTATCTCACATAATGCACGAGTACTCAAAAATTTCAAAACTTTCTGACATTGTAAAATTATTTATGGATTTAATCACTTGCTCAGAACCAATGTATAATTTTATAATTTTACTATGTACTTGTTACTCTAGGTATGAACTTTTTGAAATGATTTTGAAGCATCATTTTATTCCTGGCATGGAAAAATTAAATTATGTAAATAAAACAAACGCAATGTATGTTTTATCTTTAAAATATCTGGTAGTTGCAGAGCAGATATGGCCATCAAAAATAAAGGAACCATGTAGTGAGTCAGCAGACCTGACTCACATCACACATAGGTTGTTGATTATTTATATCTGTTGATTACTTACAGATTACAGATTGTTGATTACAGACAAAAGACAGCAGCTGTTGGTTACTGACAACACCTGTCTCTATTGCATAGTGTAGGAGAGCAAACTGCCCAGGCTCTTGTCTTATCTCTGCCACTGTGTGATCTACAGTAGTCTCTTTAGCCTCGCTGTACTTCAGTTTCCTTATCAGTAAAATGAGAATGACAATATAATAGTACTGCTTTAAATAGTTATTATGAGAATTAGATGAGTTAATATTTTAAAGTGTTCACAACAGTGCCTGGCACAAAATAACTACTATATGTATGTATTTGTTCAACAAACGAGAATATTTAATCTTTCTGAGCTTAGTTTCTGTAGTTTCTGTTCACCAAATGAACATAATAGTAGTTGTGACTTCTCAAGATTTTTCTGAGTGACAAAGGAAATAATTGTACTGTGAAGTTCCTCACACAAAATTTTGCACAAAGCCAAACATTCAATAAAAGGAGTCTTTTTTTTTTTCTTCAAAGATTGGACAACTTTTTATGTTAATAAACATTGGAATTTATCTAAACTCCAGCCATACCTAGTTATTCTCTATTCCTACATCCTTCAATATTTCTCTTGGCCCTCTCCATCATACTCCCATGGAATTATAAATTGCAGAAACCAGAACCATGTTTGACTTGTTCACTACTGAAGTGTGTACCCATTCGAACACGACATATACTCAATAAATAGTTGCTAAACAAAAAAAATGATTATTCAACCCTTCATTTCAGTGCATTTTGTCCACCAAGTAATATGCTTGGATACTTCAAGACAGATTCAGCAAAATGGACAGATCGTGATCCCGATAATTTTTCTCTTTCTGTATAAAGATTCTATCTACATAAAAATCATTGAGCAGGGCTGCAATGAGCTGTCACTTCAAGTAGACATGTGTAAGCACAAAGCCCTGAATGATGGGCAGAGCTCTTGAGTTGTACCGTGTTGCAGTCTGTCAACTGGAATATGTTAGGAAAGGAAGCATTAGCCCACAACTTTAAAGTTACAAGTAAGTATTTTGCAGATAGAAAAATAAGGGATTTGAGAGATGTTTACTTAAAAAAATATCTTCTAAAGTTTAAACTTAAAACTGATCTCAGTCCAAAATTCTGTAACAGAAGAAACTTCAGGCTCTTCCATATTTCTCTTTGGATCTTCCATATTTGGTTCTTCCATATTTCTATTGTCCTGGGAAATAAATTTCAGAATTTGATCAAATAATGGTAGATTCCATGCTATCCCATTCAGGTATCCCCAGTTTATCTATAATGATTTTCCTCTTGTCAGCTCATTTCTTAAACCTTTGCTGAATCTGGTTTCAATGGTACTATAAACAATCATCATTGCATTGTAAAACTGGAAACTCTCCACTAAAATAGTGTTTTGATCTGGGTTGCCATAGTAATAAGTGTATGCTCCCCTCTTTGGAGGCCTTGTTATATGAAGTATCTGTGATTTGCTCAGAATGGCCCCAGTTCATCTGTCAAAATGGGTTTTTCCTTTTTTAAAATAATGATCTAGAAAATCCCACAGTGGCTACAAATATTTTACAGCCATAACGAGGAGCATTGGAGTAGTCAAGCTTTATAAATCTAGGCCATTATTACATTAAAATAAATCACATTTCTTAGGTATATTACACGGGGCTATGTAAACTTAATTTTAGATCTGCTATTCAACAAGGGTGCGGTTGTTTATAATGAAAAAAGAATTATTAAGTGTGACTTCAAAAATGCATCATATGTCAGTTCATGTAGAGAGACCCTGGAGCAAAAAAAAATGGAAATTACTTCTTATTCCTATCAAAATACTGCAAATAGCTATTCAGGTTCAAACTTAGTTACAATTAGAATGTGATAAGCAATGATTTTGTATAACAGCAAGAAATTGCATATCCCATTCACATTTGGGTTGAAGTTATTCATTGGTAGGAGGGGGAAAATGAGGAATCTTGCTAATTTATCAGTGTCACCATGAGAAAAATGATGATGGTATGTTATTTAAAATAGAAATGTTCAAGTCAGTTACAATAATTTGATACAAGAACAATGATATCTCTTTCTGCAGGAATGAGAGTAAACAAACTCTATATCAACAAACCAGGAATAGAATCCACAAAAAGGTGGAACATCATTTTTCATCTAAGACAAATGGTTAAGTTGGTTACTTTCTGTAAGTCACCACCAGCTATAGGGTTGTTTTGTGTAATTCACTGCTGGCTACTGCCTCATAATATCTGATGTGGGAATATTAACAACATCAGTGGGCAAAGGAACAGGAAGAATCCATCTGTATTCAATGAATTTTAATTAAAAAGTAATTACTGTACAATGAGGTAGCTGCCAACTTTATTCCTGCTTCCTGACCACAAACCACACACACAGAATATTAGTCTTCTGCTATTTGTATCCTGCTGAACAACCAGAAAGGCAGGCAGCAACCAGGCACACATTTCCTTGCATTTTTCAGGTGACTTAGTTTTAAACAACTGCAGCCCCAGAAGACATTCAGGGGCAAGAGGTGGTGCACATCTTCTGTTATAATTGACCTGGGCTTTGAGATTTCTCTGTCATGATGTATCCCAGAATGTTGCATGATGGGAAGACCCTTGTTATTCCTCCTCCAGCCGAGCCAAACGGACAAGATCAAGTAGGCCTGGGACTTGGGAAAAAAGGAAAGAAATATTGACAGATAAGTAACCACTCTAGGAAATGACAGACAGCTAGAGCAGTGTCGGTACTCTCAGGATTCAGAGGTAATCCTTTAACCTCATGCTCAAACTCTGTAATCTTTCAATGAGATGGAAGAGAAGAAGGGGGAAAAAAGCAAATTGCTTAATCAAAGCCCTTAATGTGTGACCAGGATTAGTAACTAAGTCAGAATGACAACCTGCAGGTGTAAAGAGACTTCATAAAAATGGTCTCGGTATTAATGAAGTCGTATCCACAGGCTGAAAAGAAGGAAAAAGGGAAACTGGGATTCCAGTTGCTACAGACACCTTTCTGTATAAGAAAACAGCCATTCCAAACTGTTTTCCCAACCACCACACATTTTCCATCCGCTACCAAGAGGCAGGGCTGCAGCCTGGCTTCTTTCTGGTTGGCAAATTTCCCATTTCTCCCCATTCTATAAAATCAACTTCATCCAAAAAACAACATAACAGGTGTCAGTTGAGTTTCTGTCTAAAGAAGAAGAATAGGCTCTGGCATAAGTCATTTGCTGCTGAGGGCACTAAAAGATGTCGGGGTGCTTCTTCTGAAAGGAAGTGCTAACAGACTAAAGTGGCTCTTGTCAATTCACATTAAAAATGGAAAATAATAGCACACTCGAGTTATACCGCATCCTTTGAAGCACCCATCCATGTTATACTATGAGTTTTTGTGTTAACCTTCAGAAATGGTGGGACATATGCAATAGTTACTCCACAATAGGGCATTCTCAGGTCCTGATGAGCCATTTGTCATCACCTCAATCATAGTTATATAGTGAGAGCACTCTTATTAAAACCAATATTTTTCACCCATCTTGCCTATTTTTCCCCGAAGATATTACCAATATTCCAGGAATAAGCAATGACAAATGCCTATAAATAGCACTTATAAATACCATTTGTGACAGGCTGGTCCTAGAGGATCCCATGGAAAAATAGGTTTATTGTGTCTGCAGTTGTCCTTCACTGCCCCTTTTCTAGTTTTGGATCAGTTCTCTATTGTGATGTAATAAATTTCTCCAAACCTTAGCAGCTAAAAGGTATTATCCTACAGTTCCTGAGCTTCATGAATCTGAGAGTGGTGTACTTGAGGTTCTGGTTCAGGGTCTCTTATCAGGCTACATCACCTGAAAGTTTGATTGGGGCTGAAGGGTCTGCCTCTAAGCAGGCTCACCCATCTGGCTGTTGATGTGAGTCTTTACCTCTTCACTAGCTATTAATAGGAAGCCTTAGTCCATCATCACATGGACCTCTCCAAGAAGCTCAGGACTTAGCAGCTCGTGTTTCCCAGAACAAGTGGTATAAAAGAAGGTGAGTGGAAGAGAGCCCAAGGCAGAAAGAGTGTGTCTTTTATAACCTAATATTGATTGAACATACTGTCACTTCCACTGTCTGTATTTTTGGACACACAGACCAATGCTGCTACCATACAGGACATAAATACACAAGAGTGTGAATGCCAGGAAACAGGAGTCATTGGGATCCACCTCAGATGGCTGCAATTAAACCACTAAACATGGCCAAGGGCTTTATTTACTTTGGCACTGGAGAGAACAAACAGCATTAATACACTGGTTATTGGGAGACAAAAATGTGTGTATATGCGCAGGTGTTTTGCTGGGTTCACGAGGAGTGTCATGTTGTCTACTGTCAGTCAGGTCAAAGAACTGGATTTCACCTCCTAGGGGGAGAAGATAAGTCAAAGCACAGAGACTCTGTGAGACATTGACACAAACCATCTGATAAAGGATTGCTCTGAGCTGGAGAGACTTTTACCTCCTTTGAAAGCAGACTATGGAGCAGTAACACAGGACAGTGGTACCTCCTGTGTCTGGCAGGAGCCATTGAGCCAGGCTCTCCTTGAGGCCTTGCTAGTCATGATGGAGAGATGCTTCTTCAAAGTCATTCATTTCTCAATTATTCAAAGGGGACAGAGATAGAAGACCATGAACGAATATGTCCTGATCTCAAGTGGGACTTGCCTAGGGAATACAAATACCTGCAATGTGGAAGTCCTGCCATTATGCACATGGAGACAGTGAAGTTCCACAATGCTATCCATTCTCATCTGCATTTTCAGACTGGTGAGGTTCCACTACATAATTCCAAATTTGCATGACTTGCTTTGGAGAGGGTAAGGTAATTTAAGTGGCATAGCCTTTGTCCCATCAGACTGCTAAGTCATATATACAAGGAAAAACCTTGCAGATACCCTGCATTCACTGAATTCATTGCTGAACTATCTCATATTTTATACCTATCTCTTATTTTGTCTCTGACATTCTGCTTCATAACCGCTTCTGTATCTTCCACACTTTTTTCCTCTTCTTCCCCATACTCCAACCTTCTTGCCCTTTCTGTTCCTCTTTCTGGACTTTGACTCAACTTTCTCCTTCCAGATGTAGCATCTCTTCAGCAGTCATCCCTGGAACATATCTGTTTGCAAGCTCCCCTAATTGATCACTGATGGGAGAGCAATATCCCAGTCTTCTTTGTACCTTCAGTTCCTAGCATAGCATCTGACACTTAAAAAGCCAGTTTGGATTGAGTGGAATCATTGCTCTAGTAGTATCTTAACTTGTCATATATCCCCTTTAACACCAAAACACAGACTTAACTTTGAGGAAATTTCTACTAATGTCCCAATTACAGTATGCCAAAGAAGTCATTCATTTCCCAGTTATTCAGTTTGAACATGCAGATAGTGTGATACATGGTAGTTTTGTAGTGATGAGAAAACTTAGAGCACATCTAGTTTCATGAAACTTAGAGTCCAGTTTATTCAATAGACAGTAAGTGTTGGTAAATGATTTCATGATATCTGATCGTTGCCTTCAAATACCTAAAGGACTATTTCATAAAAAAGAGGCTAAACTAATATTTGGAAGGCAGAATTTGACTCCGTGAGTCCATAACAGGATACAGATTTCAACATAATTTAAATAAGGACATTTAGAGCTGAAGTTTTTGAATACTAGGAAGGACTTGCCTTAGGAAATAAGGAGTGTCCCAGCACTACGAAGCTAGGTGACGTTTGCTCAGAGCATAACAATAATAATGGTGGCCAACATTTATAAAGTTCTTAGTATATACAGGCATTGCACAAAACTCTATATAGCCATCAGAATTTTTGTAGTTGTGGAAACTGAGGTCCAAATAAGTTCTGAAATTAAATACAGGAAGTCCAACTCCAGAGCTTGTGCGCTAAACCACTCAACTCTCTGCCTCCCTGTTGAAAGGGTGTTGGGAGCATTTCTACATAAATTTTGGGGGAAAATCATTTCATAATTAAAGTATGACTACAGCTGTCTAAGGCCCAAAGTTAACTTGCCCGAGAGCCGGCACACGGAAACATAACTCCATTTTGCCTGCAGTCACAGCCTCAGTGGTCTGTGATGCTGTGGAACTCAAAGGCAAGATGACATCAGCTGAAGACATCCTAGTTCCTTGAGAACCCAGTAGTGATACAAAAGAGAAAGGTTTCACCTGGGGAGGGAGGAGTTCCTTATCAGCTCAGTTCATCCCACCTACTATCCCGGCAACGCTCTCCTTTCTGCCCTCATCAGCATAAGATTTGCATCCAAATAGGATCACACTCCTAAATCACCTGATACTCCCTCCAATTATTGTGAGGACCCAATAAATAATGGCTAGCTCAGAGAGTCCTTGTCTTTGCCCACTCTGAGGCACTGATCTCCTGGCCCTCCACATACTTTGAAATTACACAAGTCTCTGTTGTATTTTCTTCTTTAGCCCTCTCTGTCACCCTTTCTAGGTAGTCAGAGGAAATCATTCTCCGATAAAAGGATTCTTCAGTGAGTAGAGGAGAATTACATGTTCTTTCTAACCCTGAGGTTTTCGATGCTGTTATTCTCTCTATGGGCCCCTGTGAGGCAGGGAGCCAGGATCTGTGGTTATGTTGATCACCTGTGGAGATATTAAGAAGCCCTATTCCCACCCTCAGCCTTCCCAGGGGCAGCACTACCTGACAGGTTTCTGCACTATACTTGCCTGGGCTTTTGACTCAAGGCTAAAATATTTGTTTAAATGCAAAGTTTTGAGAGACATCATGCTCCAAACTGGTGAAAGGTCAAGAAACCGTATCACAGGAGGAAATGGAAGAACTGGCTCTGCTTTTGGAAAACAAAACAAAACAAAACCAGGGAGAGACATGTCTTCAAATATTTGAAGAATTGTCACTTAAAAAAGGAGACTGACTTGTTTTTGTTTCTGCCAAAGGCACAATAAAAACCAATAGTGAAGGTTGTCTTGTGGTGGTTTTCTATTCAACATTAAGAAAGAATCTCTTAGCAATTGGCACTGCCCAGCCCTGGAATGCACTCTCTGGGAATTTTGTGAGTACTTCATTAGAGGATTTTAGCAGAGATACTGAAGAAGAGATTCTTCTATTTTTAAGAGCTTTTAAATTTCAAATTCAATGGTTGAGTTTGTAATCTCCACCTTTATCTAGGTACAGTGGAAACTTGGTTCACAAATGCTTTTGTTTGTGAACAATTTGGTTTGCAAACTCTGTATCAGGTGATGAACATGACTGCAGCCATCTTTCCCGGATGAACACAAACACGAACATGGCTATCTTTTCCAGAATCGTGGGATGAATTAAGTTCATGAACTGAGGTACTATGTATTAATAGCTGTGATTATTTCATTATTTCTGTAATTAAGAAAATTTATTTTGAAATATTGAATGCACAATATAAAATAAAAACACCTATAATCTCAGCACTTAACCAAGTAGAAACAACATATAAAGACTTTAGTCACTCTCCTCCATTGCTAATAACTTGGCTAAATTCATCAAAAGTAAAGGAAATCAACTTCCTGATCATATTGATGTGAATTAATATCTAATATTTTAAAAACTAGGTTACATGATATTGATTGATACATGTGTGTGCATATATATAATTTTCCATTGTAAACATACACATTTACAGAGGACCCTCGGGATATGACTGGCCTGACATATGAACAACTTGGGTTATGACTGGAATTTTAGTGTTAAATTAAGAACAAAGTCTTGAGTTATAGCCCGAGTGCCAGGCACTTGTGCCCAGAAGGTCTCAGGTACAGATCCTTTAAAGAGTTCTGGAATGAACATTGCAACATCCTTTCCTGTGTGGGGTTAATTGAGAAATCCTAGGCCAATGTCTCTTTAAGGACACTGAGATCTGCCTGTGTACAGGAGAGAGACTTTGAAGGCTATGTAAGGAGCCTGAGCCTTCAATTGACCAACTTGAGTTACAACTGCCCTTGAGAATGAATTGAGTGTGTAAGTCAAGGGTCCACTATATATATACCAGTGACATGATGTTTGTGGAGTTGACTTATTCAAATTGTGCCTTGAACTACATCTGAACCAACCTTAAGAATGGAAATTGGCTCTGAAAAACAAAATTTCATGATTTTTTTCTCAATTCCTTCTTCCATCTAAAGGGTAAACATAGTTGAGGGCTTTCAGATTTGGGGAGTGTCTTCAGCTTGGTGATGACTCCGAGGTGAAACCAGGCGGAGTGGAGGGATCTGTGAGAGTACACAAGGCATCTTACTGCAGTACACAGGTTGGCCAGCGAGAATGTGCCCCCATAATTCTCTTCCTTTCTGCGTCTCTTTTTATCTCAGAAAGGGCACCCTCTACCCAGCTGCTTGGTGGAAAATGCAGGCATGGCCCTCGGCTCCTTTCTTTCCCTCTGTTTTCACCTCCAGCTCATTCTGAAGTCCTGAGCACTCCACCTCCAAACACCTGGAGCCCCACTCACTCTGTCCTTGCCAGGTGACACCTGCCTGTGAGGTGCCAACAGCCCTACTTCTGCTTGTGCTATAACTCTTCTGCACAATGCCCCCAGAATGACTTCTTTATTAAATACAAATACAATCATGCCACTCTGCTAAGTCCCTCCAGTGCTTCCCATCAACTTAGAAAACATTCCAAATTCCTTATTCTGGCACAAAAGTGTATAGTGCTTTTGCTCTGACCACCTCTTTCTTGGCCTTCCTACACTCTCCCCAGCCAGCCTGGCCTCTCAACTGGTCCTCATGAACACCATACTGGTGGCCACTTGGGAGTCTCAGCATGAGTGGAACCTCTACCTGGAACATTGCTCTCACTCACTGCCAAGCATCCATCTCTCTTTTGATTGAGAGCTCAGCTTAGAAATCACCTCACAGGGAGGCCTCCCTTGATGCCTCATCTGACATAGTTTCTCTATATCCCATCCTCTTACTGTAAGTCTCTGTGTAGCTCTGATTTCTATCTCATCTTTTTCCTTTCTTCTATTTCTTCCTTTCTTATATGTCTCCCTCACCAGAATGCAAGATCCCTTTGTTAACTGCTAAATCTTCAGCTCCTAGCACAAAGCCTAATACATAGTAAATGTCCATTTATCTATTGGATAAATGAAAGTGCATGACTGGTGGTCCCAGACAATAATCATCCATCCAGTCCACTGACTTTCCCTTGTTTCCCAGCCCTCCTCATCCTTACTGGATAATAATATCGGGCTTTGCATGCCACAGTAATGAACCTAGCTCTGAGATCTTGTAGCCACTGAATAAAAAGCCTAACTCTTGGGGCAGATTTGTGAACATGTGTGAAATCAAGCATGAAAAAGAAACCAAGACTTTCTTACATGGGTCTAATTTGTGAAGATAACTGCTAAGAAACCTGAAAGGTTGGAAGGAGCCATCAGGATCAGGCAATTCCCTGTTTGCTCTCAGCACCATTAGCTCTGTAGCCATTAAAGTGGTGTCACTGATACAGGCAGCCAGATAAAAGTTAAACTTGGATTTAACTTTTACAAATTAATACTGTGAGTGTCTTTTGTTCTTGTGGGGACAGTGAGTTGTATTGGTGTTGGCCAAATTTAATGGTATCAGGTTAGAGGGATAAATTATCTTTTTCCTCCCTGAGGTCATGTCCTGAATAAAACTACAAAAATGATTCCTATTGAATCATACCTTTCGATCATCAAAATACTTATCATATTAAAAACATTTTATAGGGATTTTCACAAAAATATTTTTGCAGCTGTCTCTATCCCTATGAGCCACCCATTTTATGGTGTGATAGAATTGGAATCAGAGAGGTCAAATCACTTCTCAAGGTCACATTGATTTCTGATGAGGATAGCAACCTCTGGAGTGTCTGGTCAGTAGGGAGCAGCCCCAAGAAACCAATCACTGCCAAGGACAATGATACTTTGGAATTTTTGGACACTCAAAGCTGAAGATCAGACTTCATGATTGACCCCTCCCCAGTTCCCTGCCCTAGTGGCCTGCCAGCCTCCCAAGAAGACATTATTTCTTTACCTGCACTACATTGTTCATCTTTTTTGGGAGGAAGGGTTTGAGACAGGTCCCTGAAATGTAGTTCTAGCTGGTCTTGAACTAATTATGTAGCTCAGGTTGGCCTTGAACTTGTAGCAATCCTCCTGCCTCAGCCTCCCAAGTATTGGGATGATAGGAATGTTCCACCACACCCCACAGACTACATTGTTAATCTACCCATTCCACCTCCCACCCTTAGCATCAATCCATGTCTGTTTTTATGGAGAAATCTTCACTTATCTTTCCTTTCTAAATCATCCTCATACTTGAAAAAAGAAAGGAATTTAGTCAGTGTTTTAAAACCATAGCTTTCTAAATATTAATTTATTTTAAAATTTCTTCTTTTTAAGACTGAAGTAGCATCCTGTGTCACATAGGTGAGGTGTAGGGGAGGACAGCAGGTTCTGAGTCAGTGTTAAGGTTTAGATGTGGAATGTCCCCAAAATTCTCATGTGTCCAGAGGTGGGGCTTTTGTAAAATGACTGGATCATGAGGTGTAACAGTCACCAGTGGATTAATCTCTTCTGTATAAACTTTATACACATGAGAGAGCCAATTGGAGGGTGGAGATTTGTAAATGCCATTAGTTTTACACTGTATCAACTTATTCTCTACCTGGACCATTAGCAGTTGGCTAAAACTACATTTAAAAAAGTAAACATTTCTCACATATGTGGAAGAAAACATTTTAAACAAAGGCTCATCTTTTTATAGATATTAGAGAAACTCATCTCCTATGCACAAACATGGAAATAACAATTATTCCAGAAGCAGTTGTGTGGTTCCTTCAAAAACTCATGATAAATCATTACACTTCTAAAAATGGAAACTTTGTAGAGAGGAAGTGTCACTAAAGAAGATTTTATTGGGCATCAAAAATTCTTTTTTTTTACATGAATCATCAGGCTCTGTATCGACTAGATTATTTTAATAGAAAAGTCAGATTTTTTTTTTTACTCTTTGTTAAAATTTTAATCTTTCATCACCTACAATATCAAGGCCAAGTTCTATACAGAAATGGCTTAACAGGCAATTTAGTTCAACCAAAATGTGATACAGTTAGTAAAAACACTTAGATACAACACTTGATAACATTCCTCAGAAAGTCAAGAATGTAAGTGGCTCCTTTTTCCATTTTTAAAAATAGTTTAAGAGTGAGAGTCAGACCTGCAGATTCTGCTGGTCCCAAAAAGGGGTGGTATTTTATTGTCCTTAGATAGAGTATAAATATATGATGCTGGCTTCAGTAATATTTCTTTAAAAAAACAAGTTCACATGAATCATGTTTGTAAATAGAAATACTCTGAATTGCTCACTGATTTCCACAAAATTCATCAGCCAACCCTTAGCATTTCCCAGAGCATCCAAGAAACACCCAGGACAGGAAAACCAAGCAGAACATAGGCAAAACAATCCCAGGAAATTATTCAAGATTTTGCCCCTCTTTGATTACAAGACTGAGGTCCCTCTGGTGTTCTCCAAGACAGCTACAATACCAAAAGAACTGTTTTAAATGAAGTAGTGCAGAAATAAAATGATTAGTGATTGAACGGAGTAGAAATTAACAATGCAAAATGGTTTTAATACTAGATGAAGGAAATAAGCCTTGAACAGGGTGTTTCTGTTGCAGACAAACTTGCTTAAAAGTGTTAGCATTTAAATGGTCACACCTCTGGCTTTGAACTTAACACTCCATTAAGCAGCTGAGGGAGCTCACACCTCTGTCTCTGGCGCCTCTCACTCTTGCTGGAGGAGAAGAGGAGAAGAAGGGAGGAGAAAGAAGAGGGGAGGGAGCTACAAATGGAGCAATGGCAAAGGTGGCAGTTCTACCTAGTTCTGTCTGCTGCCCTGGTGCCACTATGAAAAGCATCTGCTTCCACTCCCCAAAGGGGAGTCTGGTTTGAACAGTAAATTATATTGTCATCCAAATAGGATTCAGGATATTTAAAAATGAGAGCAACAAGGCAGCAGTCATCCCTTGGAAGGCATGCTTTGGTTCAGAAACTTCTATATCATTTCACATGCTGAAGTTAAGTGTTCATAATGGCAGAAGTAAAATAATAAAATCAAAGATTAAAATACCTTGAAAAGGGACCCTGGAGGCTATCTGATTATCTTCTTCTTCTTTTTTTTTGCTACCTGGGATTGAACTTAGGACCTTGCCCTTGCCAGGCAGGTGTAGCACCACTGAGCTACATCATCCCCGGCCCTATCTGGTTGTCCTTTTAAAAATGAGAAACTGAGGCTCAGAGGTTGACTTGCTTAAGGCTACACAGCTCATCAATGGAGAAGTTGGAAATAGGACTCAGACTCCTAAATAAAAAACCTTACATTTTAAATGTATCAAAGAATTTCAGGCATGTATGTAATGATTTCAAGAATGGAGGAATAAAGAAGTTGTAAAAAATTTTATACCAACATCTTTCTGCAGGTCAGAGGGCTCAGAGATCAGTAGAAGAGGTTGGCGGACACAGAGAAAGCATTGGCTCTTTCAGTCATGCTTCTGATGTTCAGTGATGATTTCAGCTGAAGAGGAGACAAAGGACTTTCTCAAAATAAACAAAAGCCAGTAATCTAATTGGTTTCTGGCTTTGCAATTTAGTAACTGATTGACCTTGGTCAAAATTATTGAATATCTATAAAACTCCATTTACTTATCTGTAAAATAATGACTGTTGCAAAGATTAAGTAAAGTGGTTTATGCAAAGACCTTAGCCCAGTGCATAGTAGACAATTACCCATGCAGTAAATGTTAGCTATCCTCATTATCACTACCAACTCCATCATTCCCAGAAGCAGCAAGCAGCACTCTCCCCCTCCACTCCTAACCTATTCTATTTTGGATAGTCAGCTGATTTCACATTCCCACTTCAAAATTTTGGCTTAATAATATTCTACCCTAATCTCATTCAGTTCCACACATCTCAAGGGATATTGTTCTCCTTTAACAGACAAGGAAGGAAACAGGCTCAGAAAGACTAAAGGTTACAAATTATCAAGGTTACATAATTATCAGGTGATGGAGGACTCAGACCAAGTCTTATTCCCTTTTCAATTTGTTTCTGGTAAGAAAGTCCAGGGTGAGATGCCAAGATGAAATAAGAAGGGAAAAACATCTGGAAGTTGATCCTACTTAAGGAATAAGTGTGTTGGAAGAGTGACATGGCACAGAGCATTCTTTCCTATGCTGTTGTGCAGATGTTGCCCACATATAATCAAAGTTAAGGGGTATAAGTTCGAAATCTGGGAGAAGCTTAGACTTAGCTTTAGAACCAGAACAGATGATGTTTGTGTTGCAGAAACAAAATATGTGACACTCACAAGTTAAAGAAGGAAAGGTCTATTTGGCTCATGGTTTGTAGAGGTTTCAGTCTATAGTCTACTGGCTCCAAGGAAGGGTGGCATGACAGAGGGGCATCAAAGAGAAGAAACAGTCCATGTCAGAGCAGACAGGAGGCAGAAAGCAGCTAGCAGAAGCAGTGAAACAGCAGAAGCATCAGCAGCAAGCCTGCCTCTCTCTTTTATCCCATCCAAGCTACAAGCATTTTGAGTGGTACCACCCACACTCAGGGTGGCCTTTCCCATTATCTACACCCAGAATTATGCTAAACCAATCAAGAGACTGATTTAATAATCACACACCCTTAATCCCAGTGTCACACCCATAATTCTAGCATCATACATCTTAGGTCCAGCCATCTCCAAAAAGCCCCACCTATGACCCCATGAGACTTTGAGGGTACATCTAGATACAACCTATAACAGTGTCCTCAATAGAAAATACTTCGATCTGACTTAAATAAAATTAATCTGAGGCAAAAACATCAGTGTCCCTGGGGTCAGCACCTACACTGAAGGTATGGCCAAGCAAGTAAGGAGACATCAGCATTAACAAGTTCCTCATGCATCCCTCTCTTTTCAAACCTTTCACTTGGGTGGAAACATCTCTGTGCTTCTTGTTTCTTTGTCATTTCCTGAGACATTTAGAATTAATCGGGTTACCATTTTGACACTTCCTGTGAAACAATGCTTTGTATCTTCACAATTAGTTGATTTGGAGTTATTTCTATTCATAAAATTAGGGCTTCCAGTGAGAAGCTGAGAACATCTACCAACAAAAGCTAATGTGTAAGTGCACAAACCAAATAAAGGCCAAAACAAGTGACAGAGATCCTTCTTCCATCACATGCTTCAGAGTGCTCTCAGTGGACAGACCCAGGTACTCACAAAAGTTAACTGATTATGGCTCTATGTCATCATTCAGTAACAACAAATACATCTTTTGCATTTAATGTTCATCCCAACTCCTACCTTACGACATCAGACAAGTGATTTAATCTCTCTATCATCATTTCCTCATATGTAATATGGTGAGGACATTAACCTCATAATGTATGCAGTGCACTTGGTTCTTTCCTGCATATAATAAACAACCAGTAAGCAGCAGCCATCTATTCTCCTAACAACCTTGCTGAGAAGTGTTCAAGCTGGGGCAGAACATGCATCTTCATAATTCTTCCACTCCTTTTGGCCACCTTCCTTTTTGAGTTATATCTCATGAATTAACCTCTGGCCCACCTGTAGATTTAGAATTAAGTAAGGAATTAAAGTAATATTCTCTCTTCCTACTACCTTGAAGGTCTTTTCTTAACCCTACCCTAATTATCAATTTTATCAATTAAGTCATGGAAGTTGTTCATCAAAGCTGCAAATTCTTCCAAGCCAAAAGAGATGGCAAGTACATTCAATGAAAAAATCTGAACAAAAATATCACCATAGGTTTTCAAAATGAATAAAATCTACATGATAGAATGTAATGTAATAGGAGCAAGGCCTTTCACTTGAATCCAAACAAATACCAGAAGCATTCAGGTCAGACTCTGAGAAAACAAAACAAAACATCAAATCAAAGTATATATATTTTTATTTGAAACTAAATTTAATTTAGCTCATACTGTGATATTTCTTCAAAAACAATGAAGATAAATTTGCCTAATGTGTAGGCATTGAGCATGTAGCCTAGAATGTAACCTGTCCATTTGGTGTTTCTTGGTTGAGCAGACCACAAGATCTTGCACAAAGTGACAGATTTTAGCCTTTTATCCTTCTTTCAAAAAGGGAAGGACATGGGGCAGGAGATTTAGCTCAGTGGTTCCTCTTCCTGCCTTGCAAGTGCAAGGTCCTGAGTTGGATCCCCAGTACCAAAAAAAAAAGGGAAGGACATGAGGTATTCCATAACACTGGTTGGATGCAAGATTGGCCCTTCTTTGCTAAAGAGATTCAAGTATCAGATGGATATTTGGACTCAATGCCATTAAGGTCCCTTTCAACCAGAAAGCATTCATCTGTTGGTCTGTGTCATCTCATTGGAACACACATTTAAATCTTTTATAATTTCAAAAGAAAAGAACAAATAGATAATAGTTCACAGATGTAGGTTTCACTGTTATTTTGAGTCCTAAGCTTTTCTGGATCTGACTACTCTCATTACCTTAAGATTAGTTCTTTCTCATATAAAATTGCTTTCCAAAAGGAGATATGACCTGACTTCTCTAGACTGCCCCCCATACAATGTCTTAGTCATTTCCTCCTTAGGGCTGTGTTGAAATACTCTGCTCTTTTGCATGTTCCACCATCCTCCCTCTACCAAAGCATCACCTTCAAAATCTGTCTCCATGTTGGCTTCCCCTAAGGAGACTTCCTGTCTCTCATATTCTTCTAAGCTCCCCTCAAGGACTCTCTGTAGTACACCCACACTTCCTGATATACTGCCTATGAATCATTCACCAATTGTTTCATGTTTCTGTGACTCTCCAACTGAATTTTAAACTCCTAAAGGGCAGCAAACTTCTGTCAATGGAGATAAAAAGGAGAAGTGCTTCAGATTTTCCTAATGATCACACAACACTGGACACAAAGCAACCACTGGGGGCCTCAGACCCATCAAACAGTCCTGAAATTCCAGTAGGATTAAGGTTAGACGGGGCCATCCAAGTTTCAGAAGATCAGAGACATTCACATTCTGTTCTAAGTAGTTCAACAGTCCTTCCAAATCACCAGGACTGCACACATAAAAGTTTCATCTAGCCACTAGCTCTAGCTGAACATATTACAGGTTACTTAAAGTGCAATTTATTTTTAATAGAAAAATTGATTCTGGAATGAAACATGAAGTAGTCTTTTTTTTTTTTCTTTTTTGGTAGTAGACTAACCTTTTAAAGAATAGCATTCTTGCCCTAGAGAGGGGTATAAAAGTTTAAAAGGTTATTTTCCACATTACATATAACCTGCATGCTCACCTTTCCTCTCTTTGCTGAATCTGTGCTCAGGGTGCCTGTGGCGCTAACTCACTGAAGATATCGACTCCATTAATGCATGATTTACTTCTCTTTACTTGGCAAAGTACAGACCCCATATCTCAAAGCAAATTCAAGCCTGTGTAATTCATTACCTACTCTGAGAGATGTGATAGCATGGAATTTTCTCTCTTCAAAATCCAAAAAAGCAAAGCAGATGTTGAAGAAAGGTCTTCCCTGACCTACCCGGAGTTGATCTTTTATGTGAGTTCCTATGGCACTTTTACCTTCTTGCTCTCTTTAAACTTATCCTTGCTGGTCCTATTTGTTTTCATGTCTGTCTCTCCTGTTCCAAATGCCAACTTCAAGAGAGTAGAAGTACTGGTCTATTCTTCTCTCTGTAGCCTGGTGTTGTGGGTGCTATACTACGCCACCCAGAGCCTTCTCTGGACAAGGCTCCCATTCTCATAGATGCTGAGATTGCTGTCTGCTGACAGCTTCTAGCTAGACTCTTTACTGGAATTTCACACAACTGAATGAAACTGCTCAGCCCAACATTAAGTGCCCTTACTGGATGAGGCCATAAAGTCCAGGCCTCAGTGCCTCAATTCAGGAGAGCTCTGATGGATATCCAGCTCCATATCTCTACACTAGCAGCCGTGTCCTCCTTCGCAGCAGCATCTCAGCTGAACCCTTCTGCCCAATTCTGCTCTTCCCACATCCTACTAGATGTTGTTCTCATTAGCTCTGCCTAACAGATCTGGACACAAGACTCCACTTCAATGTGTTTCCCAAGAAACCAAATTAAGACATTATAGGCCTAACCAGAGTGACTAGTGCATACAGTATTGCATTAGTAGTTGGTAAAAGAGTGAATAATGTACATAGGAAAGCGATGAATAACAACAATTATATATCCCAACATTTCATTTCCAATGCTCTCCCCACCACACCCACCTAGGATTGTGATTGATGGAATTCATTGTAGAAAAATATTAGCCAAGTTTGGACAAGCTAAGCAATATGGTAAGGGCTAGAGAACTCCGGCTCTCCTGCTTTGCAGCACTGTTGCAGGAAGCAGACAGCCTACCTGTGGCACCACCTGGTTTTGTGTTCCTTGCAGATGAAGACACTGTGGTAGTGATTGTATTTATAAATGGAACATAAAACTGCATTCACAGACATTTCATCTTTCCTCCTAGCTTTTTCTAGGCAACATCTAATGGATATTATGATATTTTGCTTTAAAAGTGTATAATTGATCTTGATTTTCTCTTTAGCAATTAATTTTTAAAAGAAAGTATGAGGCCAACAGAGTATCTTAACAAGACTATCTGGGATGATAGCAGGACCAAATGAGCTATTCCAGACCTTTGAGGGATAATGTGACCCTATTAGATCTAGAAACTTGATAAACACAGAAAGAAATATTATAGCCAGGAATTGCTATATCCAGAAGACAATTTTGACATTAAAGGAGGCAGCACGGGTCCCAAACTTCTAACCAAGGCATAACTAAGCCTGAAGGAAATATTTACCTAATTAAAGGCATTGACATATGTGATATAGACTTATGGACACAGGGGGAAAATGTGTCTGCATTGAGACAAGAAACAGGGGAGCCACAAAGGAGGTATCAGTGATGCCCTAGTGAGAAATCAGAATTCTCACTCCCATCTGGCAGTGACAAGAAGCCATTCCTGCCTCAAGTGTCAGGGAAGTCCAAGGGAGGAATGTAGACTAATCTGGCACTAAGAGCTTCCATGGTTCCTTAAGGTTTTAACTTTTAATTATTTTTAATTACATAATAGATGTGTTAGACTTCTTTCAATTTGCCAAAGTTGTATAAAAAGAAGCACACTAAAACAGAAGCTTAAGTAAGACCCAGAATCTCATAATATAATAATAAAAAATGTTTAAGTTTCCCTGAAAAACTGCTTGTCATATCAAGAACCAGGAAGACATCAAACTGAATGAAAAAAAAATCAATAGATGCCAGCACTAAGATGAAAGAGATGTTTGAGTTGCCTGACAAATATTTTAAAGCAGGCATAATAAAAATCTTCAGTGAAAAATTATGAACACATTGAAAACAAGTGGAAAAATAGTCTCAGGAAAGTAGATGATAAAAAGATACAAGAAATAAAATTAAAAATTCAGTGAATGGGTGCATGATAACAGAATGAAAGGGGCAGTAGAAAATTGATGAGCTGGAAGTAGAGTAGCAGATATTACAGATAGCTAAAGGAAGTTCTGTAAGAGGAAAGGAAATGATAAGAGAAGGAATTTGGGAACATCAGGAAGAAAAGAAGATCACAGCAAGCAAAAATAGGGTAAATAAAGTCTTTTCTTTCCTTCTTGTATTTTCTAAATTATATTTGATTGTTTGAGGAAATTATAAGAATGATGTTTTAAATCAATACAGAGGAAATATTTGAAATGATTATAAATGTGGAAAGAGGTAAAAGAACACATAGAAATAAACTTTGTACATTTTACTTGAAGTAAATAAAAGTATGGCACCAATAGACTACAATATGTTTTATATATATATATAAAACGCAACAGTTAAGAGAAACTACTAAAAAGGCTGTACAAAGAGATGTACCCAAAACACTATAGATGAATCAAATAGAATTTCAAAAAAAATTTCAAAGAAATCTAACACAGCAAAAAAAAAAGAAATGAAATCACAGACCAAATTGGAAACAAAATAATAAAATGCTAGATTTAAGCTCTATCATATCAATAATTATATTAAATGTAATTGTCTAAATATACCAATTAAAAGACAATGGTTGATAGAGTGGATTAAAAACTATAAGCTGGCCAGGGATTTAGCTCAGTGGTTCTGCCACCTGCTCCGAAAGTGCAAGGACTAGAGTTTGATCCCCAGTACCAAAAAAAAACACAAAACTATAAGCTGTCAGTAAGAAACAAACTTAAAGTAAAGGAATATAGCTTGATTGTCAAATATTGGGAAAAGATATATCATGCAAATGTCAAGCAAAGCAGGAGTGGCTAAAATAATATCAAATAAAATAGACCTCAGATCAAAGAAAATTATCAAGAGATAGAACGCCATTACATAATGGAAAAGGGTCAATTCACCAAGAAGACATAACTATTCTAAAAATTTATGTATGGAACTGTATAATAATACATCAAAACTTTATAGAACTAAAAAGATATACAGACAAATTGACATTTATAGGTGAGTACTTCAACACAGCTCTCTCAAAATGGATAGATAGGACACACATGTAAATACCAAATAGTTTCTCTGGTGTGAGAAACTAAAAGTGTAAATAAGGATCAAAATGTATAATTGATAATGTGAAATAGGAAGAAAAGGTCTAAAGGGATAGGGGAAGTGGGAGGGGTAGGGGAAAGGAAAGAAAGAAAGGAAAAAATATGAGAAAGAGAAAAAATGGAAACTTTTTAAAGTCTTGGTAGATAGGGAGGGGTTGAGGGGTTGAAGGGAGGGCAGAGGAATGGAGAAAAAATAAGAACCAAGATACATCATGTAAAGGTACAAGTTCCCAATGATGAATATAACTGTACCGTATACCTAAAATATACCAATAAACTTAATTTAAAAAATGCAATAGATGAAAAATCAAGGATATAGAAGAAATTAAAACTGTCACCAACCAAAAGGCTCTAACATACATGTATAGTATCCTCCACCCAACTAGAGAATACATGTCCTTTTCAAGTGCCCAAGAAACATATGCCAAGATAGACAATATGCTAGGTCTTAACAACAACAAAAAACTCCCAAATTTAGGAGAATTGAAATCATACAGCGTGTTCTTCAACACAATGAAATAAACCACAAATTAAAACAAAGATAAGAGGAAAATATCCAAACACTTTAAAATAAAATAAAACATTTCTAACATACAGTATCTGTCAATCAGTAAAAAATTTCTCGAGAAATTTATAAAAAAATACATTGAACTGAATTAAATGAAAATACAACATACTAATACTTATAAGACAGATAAAGCAGCATTAAAGGGGAAATTTATAGCAATAAAATGGATGCACAAGGGAAAAATAAAAAGCCTCAAATCAATAACCCATAACTTTACCTCATGTATCTAAAAAAAAAAAAAAAATTCAAGCAGGCAGAAGGAAGGAAATAAAGAGAAAAAGTCAGTGAAACTGAAAACAAAAATGATAAAGAAAAATAATTGAAACAAAGAACTGGTTCTTTGAAAAGTTCAGTAAAATTGACAAACTGTTAGCAAGACTATTGAAAAAAAAGGGAGAGAAGACAAAAATGAACAATACCAGAATGGAGTAAGCAATATCACATAGACCTTGCAGACTTCAAAAGAATAATAAAGTATTGTAGACAATTCTAAACACATACATTTGATAACTTAGATAAAATGAATCAGTTACTCCAAAAGCAAACACAAGAAATATGAAGTAAATATTTTAATAGTTCTGTACCTATTAAGGAAATTGAATTCATAATTTTATTTATTTATTTATTTTTGCTTAAATTCTTTTATTGGTACATTTTAGGTATACAATACATTTACATTTATCTTTGGGTGCTTGTACCTGTACATGATGCATCTTGGTTCTTATTTTTTCCCCATTACCTGTGCGCCCTTTACCCCTCCACCCTTCCCTATTTACATACTTTGTTTCCATTTTTTTTTTTCTTTTCTCATAATTTTTCCTTTCCATTTTTTCCTTTCCCCATCTCCTCCCACCACCCCTACCCCTTTGGACCTTTTCCTGTTTCAAAGTATCAATTATTAGTTATTAATCCTTTTAGTCCTTATTTACACTCTCAGTTTCTCACACTAAACTATTTGATATTTACACATGTGTGTTTTATTTATTTCACTTAAGAGTATGGCCTCAATATGCAACCATTTAGCTATAAATGACTCTAGTTTCTCTTTCTTTATGACTGAACAGTAATCCATTTTATAAAAAAAAACCACATCTTCTTTATCCAGTTTCCAGTGGATGGGCACTTGGGCTGTTTCCAAGCTTTAGCTATTACAAACTGTGCTGTAATAAACATGGGTACACATATATCTCTGTGGTATGATTCTTTTAAATCTTTTGGGAAAATACCCAGCAGGGGAATAGTTGGATCAAATGGGACCTCCAGCCCTAGTTCTTTGAGGTATCTCCACATTGGTTTCCATAGTAGTTGCACTAGTCTGCACTCCCACCAACAGTGGAGAAGGGTTCCTTTCTCTCCACACCCCCACCACCATTTGCTTTTTTCTGGGTTCCTGTCACATGGAGAGCCATTTTCCATCCTTTTACGTCCAGTCTATGAATTTCTTTTTGAGTTAGGTGTGTTTCTTGTATACAGCATATTGCTGGATTTTGCTTCTTAATCCATTCTGTCAGTCTACTTCTCTTGATTGGTGAATTGAGGCCATTAACATTGAGAGTTATAATTGATAGATATTGACTCATCTTTGTCATGATGTTTTACTGTTGTTGGCTCTTGTTTCTTTTTCCTCCTTTCCCTTTAGTTTCTTACCTTGTCTGGTGACTTCCCTCTGTTGAGCCTCATGGGGTTGTGACCTTAGTTGCCTTTTTCTAGGATATTGCTTAGAATTGTTTGGAGTGCTGATTTGGTGTTCATGAAATTTCTCAGGTGTTCTTTGTCATGGAAGTATCTAATTTCTCTATCAATTTTGAAAGATAATTTTGCAGGATACACCAGTCTAAGTTGGAAATTATTTTCTTTTAGGACTTGAAGTACTTCACTCCAGGCTCTCCTTGATTTGAGGGTTTGTTGAGAAGTCTGCCATGATTCTGATGGGCTTTCCTTTATAGGTGATTTGTTTCTTTTCTCTAACTGCCTGTAGGATTTTGTTCTTCTGTTGGTTTCTGGGATCTTGACTATTATATGTCTAGGTGTAGATTTTTTTGATCGTGGCTGGGTGGAGTTCTATATGCCTCACTTACCTATATGTCCAATTCTCCATCTCTGTCTGGAAAGTTTTCTACTATTACTTCTTTTTTTTTTTTTTCCTACTATTACTTCTGTGAACAGTTTTTTATGTCAATTGTACTTTCTCCTGCTCTTTCGTGGACTCCTATCCATCTTATGTTATTCTTCTTTGCATCATCTAGCAGCTGTTGAATTGATTTCTCATGATCCCTTACTATTTTTAAGAAATCTCTGTTTTCATGGTCCTTCACCGCAATCCTGTCTTCTATATCTGATATTCTATCTTCAGATTCTCTTAATCTGCTCTGCATGCTTTCAATGGAGTTTTTAATCTCCTCAATATCTGTTTGAATCTGTTTCATGAATTCCATTTCTTTCTTATGCTGGGCATTCATGGCTTCCAGCATGTTTCTGAGCTCATCTATTTTTTTTTTTTTATCTGTTTCTGTTCTAGAGCCTCTAATCATGTCTTTCACTCTGCTCACCATCTCTGTAGTTATCTGGGAGATTATTTCTGCTTTGAATTTTTCTAGAGCCTCATTTATCTGTTTTGTTACTTCCTGTGCTATCAGTTCAGGATGTCCAGGTGGTTGATTATCAGACTTTTGCACCTCATCTCTCCCAGAAATTGCCTTTTGTTGGGTGGAAGTCTGGGTTTGTGACTTGCTTAAATGCCTTCTCATTTTTGTTTTTGGTACTGTCCTCGGTTTAGTTCCTGGGTTGATATTATGAAGTTGTTTATTGTAAGTATCTTTGTTGCTGTATTTAAAACCCTGATGGAATGATTGCTTCTCAGAGGTGTCTTCCAGATATAGCTGGTCTTTAGGTTTTGAGTTTCTAATGACTCTGAGGCTATCTGATTTTCATGATACCAGGAAGGAAAACTGTTTACATCAATCACGACACCTTAGCCCAAGTCATACAATCAGCAACACCATAGCATCAAATACCTCTTAAAGAATGACAATTTGTGGTAGTTATTAATCTATCACCTTTAAAAAATAAAGGGTCTCCTTCAAGGTGTGTCTCTGCTGTCACAATAGACAATGTGGGCAGCAGTGTGCAGTTATAAGTCAATGAGTCTCAGTAAGCTAGTCGCAGACCTATGAGATTCAGGCAGATTTCTGGTTGCAAGTGCCAAGTTGAGCTCCCTGTCCTCCTGCAGGGTTGCACTCTGCAAGTTTCTGCTGCAGATTTCAGCTGCTTTTCCCCTGAAGAAAGTCCAGTTTCCGATGGGAGCTGATGATCCCTCCAAGTTACCAATCACGGTGGTCTGGTGTGCCTTTATTGCAGAGATTCCTTTCACTTTTCCAGTGGGCTTGTTTTCATCAGGGAGCCTGAGACAGGCACTCTCTCTGTTGTTCACTTCTGGTGCTCAGGACAATGGCTTTTATGTCCCCCTGTGCCTCTGCAGTGTGTAACCAAGTAGCTGCACAGCCAAAAGGCCAGAGGGCGGGGGTGGGGGTGGGGGGGGAGTGTTGTTGGAGGAGCCGGTGCAGCCAAGCCATCATCTGGTGGGCCTGCCGGGGGGGGGGGGGGGGGTGTCCTCCTCACCCTGTCCTGGTGGCTGGTGGCAAGCTGGTGGAGGAAGCCAGAGCAAGCAGTCCCAGTCAGCGTGCAACCACTCCTGAATTCATAATTTTAAAAACACCTTCAAAAAGGAATTTCTAAGTCTATACAGAAACACTGGATAATTAAAAATATTTCAGGGGACTAACACCAATCTTACATAATCTCTTCCATTCAGAAAATATATGAAGAAAGAACACTTCTCAAATCATTTTATGAAGCTTGTATTACTCTTATACAAAGCCAAGAGAAAAATGTTACTTCAAAAATAAGAAATTACCAATTAATGCCCCTTGTGAGTATAGGATAAAAAATTCTTAGCAAATAAAATTCAACAATATATAAGAAGAATTATAAACTATGACCAGTGGAGTTTATTCTGAGGCTACTAGAGGCAAATAATTAAAAATATCAAATAATCATATCAACTGATAAAGAGAAAAACATATGACACAATTCCACATCCTTTCATGATAAAAATACTCCAAAAATAAGAATAGAGGGAGAACTTCCTTAACTTCTTTAACCTGCAAAGAGCATCCATAAAAAATTTACAACGAATATTAAATTAATCGTGAGAGACTGCATACTTTTTTCCCTAAGAACAAAAACAAAGAATGGATGTCTGTTTTGCTGCTCTTATTCAACATAATTCTAGAAAATCTCGCTGGTGCAAGAAGTCAAGAAAATATATGAAAGAGTGAAAACTGTCCCTATTTGCAGGTGACACACTTGTCTTTGTAGAAAACTATAAGGAATCTACTTAGAAGAAAAGAAAAGAAAATCTTAGAACTAACACATAAACAATAAAGCTTCAGGACACAAAATAAGCATAGAAAAATCTATTGCAATTCTACATCCTAGCAATAAATGAGTGAATAACAAAATTCAAATTATGGAACCATTTATGTTCACAAAGAAAGATGAATATACACATACAGGCTTTGCATGCTAAAAACTATAAAATATTGATTAAAGAAATTAAAGGAGATTTAAATAAATGAAGAAATATTATTTTCACAAATGGAAAGATTCAACATACTAAAGATAGCAATTCTTTCAAAACTGATAAAAATTTAACTTAATTCTTACTAAAACCCTAGTAAAATAGTTTCTAGTTATAGACAAGATCATTCTAAAGCTTGTATTGAAAGGGAAATGAATAAAATTGGGGCAGTCAGTTTCCTCAGTTCCAAGACTTGAATAGTTATAGTAAACAACTCCTTGTTTTAGCAGAAAGACAGACGCAGATTACAGGTATAGACTACAATAAGCTCATTCACGGGCTGTGGCGAATTAATTGGATGGCGGAAGTTTGACGGTGATAGGTGAGCACAGTGGCAGGGGCACCTGAGTCTGAGCACAGGAACTGGAGGCCCAGGAGCCTGGGCGTGGCCCCCCACAAGAGGAAGGAGGAAGGAGTCCTGTGTCCCCCACCCCCTTCCCGGCCCACAAGCTTGGACCTGGAAGCCAAAGTGAAAAAGATCACCACAGTATATTTAGAAATTAGGAAAGATCAGTAAGTTTCCAGGATATGTAAGCACCTATACGTACAAAAAGATCATCTGGGACCAGCCAGTGGATGGTGAGGACCTCGGCCGTGTGGAGCCCCCGCTCCGTCCCCGTGCCCCTACCCCAGCGACCACCCAGCAGATCAGCTTAGCTGCATGCCTGCAGCCCCCCCACCCCCACCCCGCCTCTGGCCTCCTGGCTGGGCCACTACCTGGTTCCACACTGCAGAGGCACAGGGGGACATAAAGGCCATTGTCCTGAGCTCCAGAAGATAGAGCAGAAGTGAACAACAGAAAGAGGGCCTCTCTCAGGCTCCTTGATAAAAACTGAAGCCCGCTTGAAAAATGAAGAGAATCTCTGCAATAAAGGCACACCAGACCACCGTACTTGGTAAGTTGGTGGGATCATCACCTCCCATCGGAACCTGGAGTATCTTCAGGGGAAGGGCAGCTGGAACCTGCAGTAGAACCTTGCAGACTTCAACCCTTCAGGAGGACAGCGAGCTCAATTTGAGACTTGCAGCCAGAAATCTGCCTGAATCTCATAGGTCTGCTACTGGCTTGATGAGACTCATTGACTTATAACTGCACACTGCTGCCCACATTGTCTATTGTAACAGCAGAGACATACTCTGAAGGAGGCCCTTCATTTTTATTTTTATTTGTTATTTGTAAAAATTATTTTCTCTTATGCTTAATTTTTATTTTTTCTACTCTTTTCAACTTTTTTATTTTCTCTTCTTTTCTTTCCTTCTTTTCTCCTCTCTCTCTCTCTCTCTCACACACACTCTCTCTCTCTCTCTCATCCTCTTGCTGTCCCACATTGTTCTTTATCTCTCTTTTTGTTCCTGTTCTGTCCCTAATTTGGATTTCTTCTTTATTTTTCTTTCCTTCTCTTGATTGTCATTAGTTTTAAAGGAAAGTAAATACAGTTTCTAGACTCCCTATTGCTGTTAGGTTGTTCTGTTCTCATCTTTGTTCTTTCATTCTGTCTTTTCCTCTTGTCTTCAACAGTTTCTTAGAGTCTGCATGATCTTCCTGCATCCTCTGGCCTCACTGCTAACCTTCCCCTATCCTTCTACCTATCTATCCCTCCCTCCCCAACTCCTTCTAACTGCCCATCCTAAAGGGTAAAGTTGTTATATTGAAGAGTTTATTCACTGTAAATATACATTGGGCTGGTCCTCAATTTTGATTTAGTTCATACAGTTAAAGGTGATAGATTGATAACTACCACAAATTGTCATTTTCTAAGCTGTGCTTGATGCTATGGTGCTGCTGATTGTATCACTTGGGCTAAGGTGTTATGATTGATCTAATCAGTTGTCCTTGCTCCTATAATGAAAATGAGATAGCCTCAGAGTCATTAGAGACTCAAAACCTAAAGACCAGGTATATCTGGAAGACACCTTTGAAAAGCAATCATTGAATAAGGATTCTAAATACAAACAGCAAAGATACTTACAATAAGCAATTTCGAAGTATCAACCCAGGAACTAAACCAAGGACAGTATCGAAAACAAAAATGAGAAGGCATTTAAGCAAGTCACAAACTCAGGCTTCCACCTCACCAAAGGCAAATTCTGGGGGAAAATGAGGTGGAAAAATATGGTAATCAATCACCTGGACACCCTGAACTGATAGCACAGGAAGTAACAAAAAAGATGAATGAGGCTCTAGAAAAAATTAAAACAAATAATTTCCCAGATAACTACAGAGATGGTGAGCAGAGTAAAAGACATGATTAGAGGCTCTAGAACAGAAACAGATAAAAAAAAAAAAATAGATGAGCTCAGAAACATGCTGGAAGCCATGAATGCCCAGCATAAGAAAGAAATGGAAACCATGAAACAGATTCAAACAGATGTCAAGGATATTAAAAAAAGTATTCACAGCAGATTAAGGGAATGTGAAGATAGAATATCAGATATAGAAGACAGGATAGCAGTTAGTGACCATGAAAACAGATTTCTTAAAAATAGGGACCATGAGAAATCAATTCAACAGCTGCTAGATGATGCAAAGAAGAATAAGACTAATAGGAGTCCACGAAAGAGCAGGAGAAAGTACAATAGACATAAAAAAAAACTCTTCACAGAAGTAATAGAAAACTTCCCAGACAGAGGTAGAGAATTGGACATACAGACAAGTGAGGCATATAGAAATCCAACTAGCCACAATCAAAAAAATCTACACCTAGACATATAATAGTCAAGATCCCAGAAACCCAAAAAAAGGACAAAATCTTACAAGCAGTTAGAGAAAAGAAACAAATCACTTACAAAGTAATGCCCGTCAAAATCACAGCAGGTTTCCCAACACAACCCTCAAGTCAAGAACAGCCTGGAGTGAAGTATTTCAAGCCCTAAAAGAAAATAACTTCCAACCTAGACTGTTGTATCCTGCAAAATTATCTTTCAAAATTGATGGGGAAATTAGACAAAGAACACCTGAGAAATTTCATGAACACAAAACCAGCACTCCAAACAATTCTAAACAATGTCCTAGAAAAAGACAATGAAGGTCACAACTCCATGAGGACCAATAGAGAGAAGCTACCAGGCAAAGCAAGAAACTAAAGGGAAAGGGGGAAAAATAAAAAATAAAAGAGCCAACAAGAGTAAAACATCATGACAAGGATGAGTCAATATCCATCAATTATAACCATCAATGTGAACAGCCTCAATTCACCAATCAAAAGAAATAGACTGGCAGAATGGATTAAGAAGCAAAATCCAACAATATGCTGTATACAAGAAACACACCTAACTCAAAAAGAAATTCATAGACTAAAATTAAAAGGATGGAAAACAGTTCTCCATGTGATAGGAACCCAGAAAAAACCAAGGGTAGCAATCTTATTTACAGACAAAATAGATTTCAAGCCAAAACTAATTAAGAGAGACAAAGATGGTCACTATATCCTTGTTAAGGGAACAATCCAAGAGGAAGAAATGACAGCCCTAAATATATATGCACCAAATACGAATGCCCCCAACTATACAAAACAAATATTAATGGACATGAAAAACCAAATAAGCACTAATACAATTGTAGTGGGGGACCTCAATACCCTACTATCACAAATAGATCATCTAGACAAAAAATCAACAACGAAATTCTAGAACTGAACCATGCTATTAAACAAATGGACTTAATAGATGTTTGCAGAGTGTTCAATCCCACAAAATCAGAATTCTTTTCAGCTGCACATGGGTCATTCTCCAAATTAGATCACATGCTAGCTCATAGGACATTTTTAGGTAAATGTAAAAGAAGTGAAGTTACTCCCTGTATATTATCAGACCATAGTGCAATAAAATTGGAGATCAATAGCATAAGAAACTGCAAAACACCCACAAACACATGGAAATTGAATAACACCCTCCTAAACAACCAATGGGTCACAGAGGAAATTAAAGAACAAATTAGACAGTTCCTTCAATTAAATGATAATGCCAGTACAACATACAGGAATCTGTGGAACACAATGAAAGGAGTTCTACAAGAGAAATTCACAGCAGTGAATGCCCATATTATGAAAACAGAGAAAGCTGAAATAAACAACCTAATGCTGAAACTTAAGCTCCTAGAAAAAGAAGAGCATAACAAACCTATAGCTCATACAAGAGAGGCAATTATAAAGATTGGAGCAGAAATCAATGCAATGGAGACTAAGAGAATGATACAAAAAAAATCAATGAATCAAAGAGTTGGTTCTTCAAATGAATAAATAAAATTGATAAACCTTTAATCAACCTTATCAAAAAAAGGAAAGAAAAGGCTCAAATCCATGCAATTAAGAACAGAAAAGGTGAAGTCACAACAGATCCAGCAGAAATCCAGAGGATCATCAATACCTATTTTGAGAATCTGTACTTAATAAAATGGAAAACAAAGAAGAAATGTCAGATTCCTAGATACATACGAATTGCCAAAGTTAAATGAAGAAGATATAGAAATTCTAAACATCTCAATTGCAATGAGTGAGAGTGAAAATGTAATAAAAAATTGACCAACAAAGAAAAGCCCAGGTCCTGATGGCTTAACTGCTGAATTCTACAAGACATTTAAAGAAGAACTAATGCCATTACTCCTTAAACTCATCAAGGAAACTGAAAGGAAAGCAAGGCTTCCAAATTCATTCCTGGAAGCAAGTGTTGCTTTGATTACAAAACCAGGGAAGACCTATCCAAAAAAGAGAACTACAGGCTAATCTCCCTAATGAACATAGATGCAAAAATCCTCAACAAGATACTGGCAAACAGAATACAGACGGTCATCAAGAAGATCATACACCCTGACCAAGTCGGATTTATCCCAGGGATGCAAGGATGGTTCAACATTCATAAATCAATAAATGTAATACACTATATTAACAGAGTCAAGGACAAAAACCATATGATCATCTCAATAGATGCAGAAAAAGCTTTTGACAAAATCGAACACCCATTCATGATAAAATCCCTACAGAAAATTGGAATAGAAGGTCTTTATCTCAACCTGATTAAAGCTATCTATGAAAAACCAAAGCCAACATCATGGTAAATGGTCAAAAACTCAAAACTTTCATGCTAAAATCAGGAACAAGACAAGGATGCCCACTATCACCACTCCTGTTCAATATAGTTCTGGAAACATTAGCCACGGCAATTAGAAAAGAGAAAGAAATAAAAGGAATAAAGATAGGAAAGAAAGAAGTTAAACTGTCATTATTTGCTGATAATATACTTTACCTAGAAGACCCAAAAAACTACCAAAAGACTTCTAGACTTAATTGACAGATTCAGTAGAGTAGCTGGATATAAGGTCAACACGCAAAAAAACAATAGCCTTCTTTTACACAAATAGCAGACTCATTGAGAGAGAAATTAGGGAAACAATTCCTTTTACAATAGCATCCAAAAAGATGAAATATCTAGGAATCAATCTAACAAAGGAAGCAAAAGACCTCTACGCTGAAATCTTGAGCACCCTGAAAAAGGAGATCGAGGAGGATATAAGAAAATGGAAAGACATCCCTTGTTCCTGGGTAGGAAGAATCAATATAGTGAAAATGGCCATACTTCCAAAACTGCTATATAGATTTAATGCAATGCCAATTGAAATTCCAACAATATACTTCACAGAGCTAGAAAAAACAATCCAAAAATTCATTTGGAACCAGAAGAGATCTAAAATAGCAAAAGCAATTCTAGGCAACAGAGACATGGCAGGGGGTATCACAATACCAACTTGAAGCTATACTACAAAGCTACTGTGATAAAAACAGCATGGTACTTCCAAAGAAACAGACTTGAGGATCAGTGGAATAGATTAGAAGATGCAGAAACAACTCCAGACATACTCAGCCACCTCATCTTTGACAAAGGGTCCAACCACCTTCACTGGAGGAAAGATAGCCTATTTAATAAATGGTGTTAGAAAAACTGGATTTCAACCTGCCAAAGATTAAAACTAGACCCATATCTATCACTATGCACTAAACTAAGATCAAAGTGGATTAAAGATCTAAATATTAAAACAGAAACACTAAACTTGCTGGAAGATAAGTTAGGTAGAACTCTTAAAGACATTGGCATAGGAAAAGCCGCTATGAACAAAACCTCAGTAGCATGGGAACTAGCACAAAGAATCATTAACTGGGATCTCATCTTATTAAAAAGCTTCTGCACTGCAAAAAAAACCACCAACAGAGCTAAGAGACAACCTACAATGTTGGGAAAAATTTTTGGCAGCTGTACCTCAGACAAAGGGCTACTATCTAGAATATAGAAAGAACTGAAAAAAATCAGACCCCCCAAATTTAAAGACCCAGTTCAAAAATGTGCATCTGAAATGTACAGACATTTCTCAGACAAAGAAGTAAAAGCAACAAATAAACATATGAAAAAATGTTTAACACCACTGCTCATTCGAGAGATGCAGATGGAAACAAGACTGAGATTCCACCTCACCTCAGAAAGAATGGCTGCTATCAAGAAATCAACCAATGCTGGCAGAGGTGTGGGGAGAAAGGAACCCTTCTCCATTGTTGGTGGGAGTGCAGACTGGAGCAACCACTGTGGAAATCAGTATGGAGATAGCTCAAAGAACTGGGACTAGAGGTCCCATTTGACCCAGCTCTTCCCCGACTGGGTATCTTCCTAAAAGAATTAAAAGAATCATACCACAGTGATATATGTGCACCCGTATTTATAGCGGCACAGTTTGTAATAGCTAAAGCTTGGAAGCAGCCCAAGTGCCCATTAACTGGAGACTGAATAAAGAAGATGTGTTGTTGTTGTTTTTTTATAAAATAAGAGTACTACTTAGCCACAAAGAATGAGAAAATAGAGACATTTATAGCTAAATGGATGCATATTGAGGACATACACTCAAGTGAAATAAATAGGACACACATGTGTAAATACCGAATAGTTTCTCTGGTGTGAGAACCTGAAAGTATAAATAAGGATTAAAATGATTAAAATGAATAGGAAGAAAAGGTCCAAAGGGGTAGGGGAAAGGGAACGGGAAAGGAAAGAAGGGAAAGGGAAAATTATGACAAAAGGAAAAAATGGAAACAAAGTCTTTGTAAATAGGGAAGGTGTGGAGGGTGTGAAGGGAGGACAGGGAATGGAGAAAAAATAAGAACCAAGATACATCTTCTACAAATACAAGTACCCAATGATAAATGTAAACATATTGTATACCTATAATGTACCAAAAAAAGAATTTAAGCAGAAAAAAAAACTCATTCACAAAAATGTACACATTAATATTTGACAAAAGTGAAAAACAGTTGGAGAAAGGATAGCCTTTTCAAAAAATGGTATGGATTAACTAGATAACCATAGGAAAAACAAAAACAAATCTCAAACTGAGTCTCACTTTGTATAAAAATTAACTCAAAATGTATTATGCACTGAAATATAAAATTTAAAACTATGACTTTTTTAGAAAAAAGTCTTGGGTGAGGTAATTAATTCTTTTTTTAAGAGTAGGAAAAATTTATTGAAAGATAGCTTCTGTCTAAGAGAGACAGAAGGGGAACTGGAAAGTTGCCCACCAATCTTGCTTCTCAAAGGTGTTTTATGGGGCAAAGCCACAAGTTGAGGCAAGTTCAAGGTGGGACATACTGTGATCAACCGGTAAGATTATGACAAGCATAGTTGCTTAGGTAATATTGATTAAATGGGGATCAAATGAGAAGCAAGTCATGTATCAAGCTTATAAAGAATGAGCAAGAATTTCTGGTGGTAAAGGGTGGGTCAGGGATCTTTCTTGGAAGATCTTGGTCCTCCACCCAGGTAATTGATACCTATCTAGAATATCAATCATTGCTATTCAAGCTATGTGGGTCTGGTAGTTTCTCTTCTTTTATAATGCTGGCTTGCAGTGAATGTGTCTTGATCCTCCTCCCTGCTGGCTCCTCCAGGGTCAGCCCTGTCTAACTGCCTCCATCCAGTGATATTGGTGGGAAGGCCACCAAAATGATATAGGGCAGCAAGTAATCCAAATAAGCAAAAATGATCCAAAAAGGGAAATATTATAACTCCCAACCTGCTAGATATCTGAAAGGCAGGTTCCTGTTCTCTAAAATCGAAGAATCAATTCTAGGAACAATGGAGGTTAAGAATAAGAAAACTTTATTGAGAGAAAGATGTCTTCTAAGAGAGACAAAAGGGGGACTGAAAAGTGGGCTGCCCTGCAAAGAATTCTTAGACTTAAAATTACATCCTATAAAAGGAAATAATAAATCTAGTTTTATCAATGTTAAAAAAAGAGGCAGGATATATCATGTATGTAAGATCGGGGGCCTTACCAAACGCCTCGAGGAGCTGACTGCAGTGAAGAACACCCGGGGATCCCAGCGGTGCCTCCAGAATGTAAGACCAAGGGCCTTACCAAACGCTCCGAGGAGCTGACTGCAGCGAAGAACACCCACACCCGGGAAGGAACACATTGGACAAGTTGGAAAGTGAAACAGACCTTAGTCCAGCCAGAGGGCACTCCCAAAGCAAAGTAGCTTAGAGAGGCGACTAGCCCAGAGTCCCAGGTTCTTTTATAGGGGGTTGCAGGGGAAGTTAACAGGTGAAATTTACAGAAGAAGGACAAAGGTCAGTGGTCAGCTGACATGTACTGATGGTCAGCAAATGTTTGTAGATTGTTCTATAGATAGCGGTGTCCGGACCATCAGTTGAACAAAAAGTTGAGTAATTTACTTTGGGACCTTATGGTTGATACAGATCTTATCTAGTGTCCCGGAACTAACAAGCATCTTTATCTATTTACTCACATTCACAGTTGGGGCTAGGGGAGTTTTATGATTACAGAGTTATGCAGTCCCACAATGTACAGGTGCAAATTTCCTATGATGAGTGTTATCATTATGTATATCTAAAATGTACCAATAAATATTTTGTTGGAAAAAAATAAAGAATAGAAGTGAAAAAAATTTTTACTCTGTGAAAGACCCTGTTAAGCAGCTGAAAAGATGAGCACGAGGAGAAATACTTGCAAACCACATATACCCCAAGACTAGAATCCAGCATATACAAAGTAGTGTCAAAACTTAAGTATAAAAATAAATAAATTCAAATAAATAAAAACAAAGGTCATACACAGACATTTCGCTGAAGATTGTAGTTGGCAAATAAGAGCAGGAAAAAATGTTAAACATTATTAGCCACATGGGGAATGTAAATTAAAACTGTAATGAGATATAACTACCTCTGAATGGTTACAAGAAAAAGTAGTGACAGATCCAGTGTTGGCAAGTATTTCTGTCCTTTAAAAGTCACCTTGTGCTTTTAAACCACCATGTTGGTCACTTGTTAAGATGTAAGCATTCAGGAGGAAAAAAATTAAGATAAACACCTTTTATCACATCTCCTTTAAGGTTTATAAATTTTTGTAACATCTTTACATCAATCAGACTTAACACAGATATTTCCACCACGTAAGGTAAATATGCTAAGTAAGTTTCTGTTTTTCCAAGATTAATTTTAATGATATAACAGCAGGATAATTTGTTGACTGGTGTGATTCTTTATACAATGAATGTCCCTGCATCCATTACTGAGTAAGAAATTGTATCTTCCATAAAACTAGTTTATTGTGGATGAGTGAGTCAAGACATTAACAAAGTTAAAAAATAAATATTATACAGGGATAAATAATAGGTTAGTCATGGCAATCTAACACCCACACTAACACTTACAAAAGAATACCTTTTCAGAATAAGACATAAAAATTTACAAAACCAGGATATTAAAATAGCATGATTTACACTCCATGATTTTTGATATATTAATCACATGAAATAAATAAATGCATAATGGTAGAGAATTTCCACTCAGATTTATAGACCTTCCTTTACAACACAATGGTAAAGTGAAATTGGAAATTTCACTGTAAGGCGACGCGTAAGAAATTTGCTTTAAAAGAAGCCGGACGTGGTGGCACAAAGCTTAATTGTTGGTGGATGAATGAGGCACAGATAAAAGTAGTAATAGCAACTATTTACTATCATAGCCAATACAAGGGACCATGTATATTATCTTGCTTAAAGAAGTCTTTGACAAAAAAGCAATGTCTGTCATATGTAAATTTTCTTGTTTTAAAGAAAGCAGTTATGTTTCATAGATATAAATTATGTAAATAAAAGTTATTTTATACCAAAAAAAAAAAAAATCACCTTGTGTAGGGCGGGGATTTAGCTCACTGGTACCGAGCCTATCTTGCAAGCTAAAGGTCCTGAGTTTGATCTCCAGTACCAAAAACAAAACAATGCCACTCGTTTCACTCAATCTATACTCATTTTGCAGCTTTCTGATTTTCACTGACCCCTCAGGTGAGCTTCCTAGGGGGAAGTGAATCTGCCTGTAGACCTAAGCAACCCAGGACCTCTGAAGATGAGTTCACAGGAAATGAACACACCAGCACACTAGCATATGTAGCAGCCTCTTGTGAGTAGATTTATATTCTGTTAGAGTTCTCTACCAGACAAAATGGCCCCTAGGGTCCTACATTCTGAAATGGCTCCTGTTCCTAAATGGTTCCTGCTTATGGAAACGAGCCACTTCAGAAAAGTGAAACCTACCCCCTCTGGAGAAGCAAAACCCAACTTGTTGCTCCACCCTGCTATCCATGTGATCCTCCCCTTCCAATCACAAGATCCCATTGCTCAACTCTCACAATATTCTGCCTGCTGCACCGCCCTATATAAATGTCACCCCCAATCAGTCTCACTCTCTCACCATTGTTCAAGGCAGCCCAGCAGCTCCATCCCCAATAAAGCCCTGCCTGGAGTGCTCCTGTTTCGGCTTGTTTTCTTTCACATTCTGATTGGGCCCCTTGCCTCCTGAGTACCCTGAAGAGATAAGGCCCAGAACTGGCAGCTCCCAGCCAGGGTTTGGGCTGCAATCCCTGCATGTGCCACCAACCAGCCTTGCCCCAGGTCATTCTGTCCTGCCACTTTGGCTTCAACTGAAATAATACCTAATAAGTCTGACTCTGAGGGAGTCTGCAACCTGTAAGTCTGAGGGAGCACTGCAACCTATATCTTTCATCCTGAAAACAGAGAAATCTGCCTTTGTAATCCTAATTCCCAGTCCATGGCTTACTTTTTCACAGTACGTGAATTCTTTACCATAGTTCTAACTCTTGTCTATTCTGGGATGCTTGGAAGCCAATTTTATCTATATATCATATACATCGATGTATTTCCATATCTCTGTATCATTTCCTGTTTCCATTTATAATCAGACATATAGAAACTCTGTATCTGGGGCTGGGGATTTAGCTCAGTGGTGCCGCGCCTGCCTGGTGAGGGCAAGGTCCTGAGTTCAATCCCTGGTAACCACCTCCCACACACACAAAAAAGAAAAAAAAAAGAAAGAAACTCTGAATCTGATTGTGTTCACCTTTTGCAAATTAGGACTCTCATCATATAATTCTTACCTCTTCAGTTCTCTATTCCCCTCTTTGACACCTCCTCACCCAAGGACAGCAAATGAGGTGGGTTTCCTAGTGGTACAAGCATTTAAAAATCATTTAAACCTACTTGACCAATAGCATGTACAAAGTAAGCTCTCCTATACCTGGGGACAGACTCACATACTGAGGCCTTCTGGGGTTTTAGAATTTTGTTATTCAGAAAATAGGATCAGCACTACCACTATCATGAATTATTTATCATCTTCCTGGGCTACTCCTTAGTGAAGAATGAAATAATAGAAACTGACAAAATTGATTTGTGGTGGATTTTTAGTGAAGCCAAGTTCATGACCAGCAAAGACTGGCCAGGCCCAGAGGAACTTGTCCACAAGAAAGGGCAGCCCTTATCCCCCTGATACATCTCCACCTGGTCCACAGCACAACTGGGCCAGATGCTCCTTTTAGCCTCAAGGTTTGGGAGGAAATGAACACTGTCCTGCAATGAAAAAACACAAGCACTTGGGCCCTCTGTGACAGTATCCCAGCCAGAAGGGTCAGCAAGACTCGTAAAGCATTTCATGAAGCATTTGAATTATTAGATAATTAGAAACTCAATAACCAAATCTCTGAACATAATTTCAACTGCTTAACAGAGTGCTAAGAAAGAAATGCTTCAATTTACCATTTTTTAAATTTTGCATTAGTTTCACTAATTAAAAGAAAAAAGTATTGACACTGTACTTAATCCTTCCATTAATCCTCCTCAACACATATTCTGCTACCTGTTATTGTATAATCATTAAATGTAAAATATTAAACTGGACATTTGACTTTATTGATCACTTTATGGACCAAAGATACAGCAAGTAATTATCTGCCAAGACAAATTTATTGATTGGGCTGTCATTGAGAGAGTTAAAGTTGACATACAGTTGATTATTATTCTAGTATTCCGTTTACATCAATTATTTTGTCTCATTTTCCTCATCAGAATTGTACAATTATGGTTAGTTTCTATTTAAGAACTAAAAAGTAGGGTCTTCATCCTAAAAAGCAGGTGGGTAGTCTTCTATGTAGAGCAGAAGCATTGTAATTGTAGCTTTAGTGTAGAGATACAGTTGTATAGATGTATAGATGAGTATTTTATCATTCTCATATTGTTGTAGTAGGATTTTATCTCTCTAAACCTCCATTTCTACTTGACCAATAATCTTTTCTGTTTTGAATGCTTTTTTCCTCCTTTATTTTGCTTGTTCTCTCAGCATTTACACTTCAGTTCAATTTGCTACAAAGATTTCTGCATCTCAGTCTCCTAAAAGGATGTTGGGGATACCAAGATGGGTTAGACAGAGTCTTTGCCCTCAGATGAGTTTATGGTTCAGAAGGAAACTGGCCTAAACTCAAATAAAGGCCAGGAAGAGTCTGAGGAGATAAGGGCTAAGTGTGGACAAATTTGGAAATTTGGAATTAAGCAGTCTCCTGGTTCGTTGTGATGTAGGGTTTTGTTTTCAAATCCTGGCCTAGTAAGAGGGTCAGAGTTGCCCACCAGATTCTGGGCATAAAGAAGGAGATGGAAGAAGAGATTTTTTTTTTGGTACCGGGGATCGAACTTGGGTCCTTGCATTTGGACAGCAGGCAGCGAAACCACTGAGCTAAATCCCCAGCCCGAAGAGATTATTTTTAATAACTATCCTGGGACTTGAAAGAGAATTATTTTTAGAATTCATCTTTTTAAGCCCACTTTAGGGATGATCACAAACATATACCAGAGTTTCATGGACTTTCTTTCTTAAAATAGATTTGAGAGAAATTCTAATAGCATGTTTGGTCTGTCCCCTTTTTTTGGTTAGGTCATGGATATATAGATGTATATAATGTATCTTTCTATATATAGTTTCCTGTTTATTTCATACTCCCAAAGGACAGGGAACATTTGCATGTTTTATTTCATGTTTAGATCTTTCTTCCATCCATTGTTTTTATGCATGAAGTAGGTACTCAATAAATGAAAACAAAACCTCTTGTGAGGTAGTTGGAAGGTACTGGATCATTTTGAACAATGCAGTTTCCATGAAGCTGAGTTTTAAATTTCAATTCAACCAATTTTGGCAAAGGATAGGTATGTGTTATGCTCTCAGGTTCCTGGGACTAATAGGTCAAGTCACCATAAACAATGGGGGATTGGTGGCTAATGACAGGATGAATGAAGAGTCTGTATAATTTCACTTCAGCATCTTTTCAGTGTTGACACAGAACATGCCTGCTATCTGGAATCAGCATGGTACATAGGTTACCGAGCCTGAGCTTCAGTTTTCATGGCCCTGAGAAGTGACCCAAGCCTCTGGGTTTGATTACTTTTCTGTTAAATGAAGTGCTTGGGCCAGATACTCAGGAAAGGCACTGATCTCTCTGAAACTCTACTATGTTGCTTTTGTCTTGAGCAGATTTTGTGGCATTTCACTTCACATTTCTGAATAAAGGAAAGAAAAAGGGCTGCTATTGACTTGTCATGGCTTCAGCTTTGGAAGGCACTTGAGAATGAGCAACAATTACTTTTGAATTTACAAGTAAATAAGTAGTATGTTCTGTACCTGCAGAAAATTGTAGAGACAGTTTTTTTTAATTAAAACTTCTCATATCTTTAGGACAGAAGTTCTTAATGTTTTTCTTTTCCTTTATTAACTTAAAAATATAATGTGAGCCTTCTCTCAGAGTAATGACAGAGCTCATAAACATAACATTTTGCCTTCAGTTAAGGGTAAGTGAGGACCATAAGTTGAGAATCCTTCTCTAGGCCTACAATAAGGGCCAAGTTTTGCTCTGATATAAACACTCAGTTCTTTAACCCTCTCAGGTCAGCTACTGCTAGATGTGCAATGAGAAACAAATTGTTTAAGCTTTCTGACTCCCTTTGGAAATGGATAGTGACGTTTACTTGCAACTGATTGGGTGCATTAACATTAAGAATTAATGTAAGTAAAGCACTAGTGCCTCCTGAAAAGTACAGCCAAGGACACTCACCCTTAACAGGTCTGTGTCTTTCCTCTTCCTCATTTTTAAAAAATTCCCAGTCAAATTTATGTAACTCTATGCTTTTCTTTTGCAGTTTGGAGTCCCAGTTCCTTTTTGTATTCTCAACATCCTCGTCACTACCACCGCTCAACTTTCTATCGGCGTTGCTTAGTCTTACATAATACAGTTAGATTTCTTCCTTTTTATTTAAAAAATTTCAACTGTTTAGAAACAGCACTATTTGCTTCTTTTGCCAAAATGAGGTTCATTTTTAATTCTCTAGATTTGCTACTTCTAAGGTAAAGCCTTAGTCATATTAGCATGGCCTGGAATTTCCCATTTGAAATCTTTCCTGGGGCTGAAAATTAATCTTTCCTTAGGCAGTACCTAAAGGGTATGCGTATTGAGTGATCTAAAGATCAATTAAACACTGACTGAGCTTCAGTAAAGAAACTGCTTCTTCACACAAAAAGAGGCCATGCAGGTAGAATCCAGGAACACTGAGTTTAGTTTACGGAGGCACTCATGGAAGGGAGAGATAACTTGAAAACTACTTGGATCCAAACTGAGGGAGTGACCTTGTACCTTCAGAGTTTAAGAGATAGAGTGAACTAACCTTTAGTGAGCAACAATTACATGACTAGTGGAAGTCATAGGTTACAATATGGTGGCCCATGGCTCACTCAGGGCCTAAAACTGTGGGGCTTCTTTGATTTTTTTTCTCACTGTGGTTTAATAAACCATAGCCCTTGACTTAACAGTATATATTTTATGTATATCATACATGCACACCCACACATACACACACACAACAAGGATACTGTGGCTTCCCTTGAAAAGTTAGAAGATTATTCAATCAACTCAGATTTCCACATGGCAGCAGTAAGTTGGAGCCAAGCGGCAGACACTCATTAGTGGAATACAAGCTCTTGATTCACCACAGTTCTTAACATTCACTATTTTCAGCTATTGACTATTTGCTCCCCAGATGACATATGCCAATGTCTGGAGGACACTTTTGGTTATCAAACATAGGGAGCAGGTATCTAGTCAGTGGAGACCAAAGATGCCATGAGATATCCTACACCGTGGAGGTTGGCCTACCATAATGAAGAATTATCTGGCTACTAATATTAGATATAAATAAACAAATTTGAGAAACTCTGCCTGAGAGGGCTTTGGCAACCTTATAAAAACATTAGACCTTGTCACTGCTTTGGAAACAAGGGGCTTCTTGCACCAGCCCCATCTTACCTGCCAGTAACAACGGAGAAACTTTGAGTTGTCAAGCTTCCCCTTTACTGAAACAGCCACCTCATCCTCAGGGAATCCAATTAATACCTTAGGACATAGAAGATAAACAAGAATTAAGTGTACTATCAACAGACCCTCACTGTAGGAATTCTCAAAAAGCGTACCTTTGGAAGAAGGAACGTAATTCCAGAAGGAAGGTTGGATATACAAGAGAAAATGTGGTGGGAACATTGAAAAAGTAGACAACATTTAAACAATAACAACAATATCTAATTTAAAACAAGAATAAAAAAAATTGAACAAAAATTCTAGACAAGAGTAGAGTATAAATGGAAGAAGGAAGTGATTGTAGTTTAAAAGTTCTAATTTTTTATATTGCTGTGGCAAAGATAAAGCTACTGATTGAAATTAGAATTTGTTAAATATATAAGCATATCAAATTTTAGGCTAATAACTAAAAGAAGAAACTACTGAATGAAAAAATCAAGTGAGGGAGGAATATCTCAATTTATCCAAAAGAAAAGAAAAAGGAAAGATGAATTTAAAAATAAATAAGGACAAATTATAAAATAAGGTGGTAAAAAAATTCCAAATATATGAGATACTATGATAAATGTAAATAGACTAGAATTGCCAGCTCAAACTTAAATTAATGAATTAAATGAAACAAAAATCCAAAATGTTTAAATGTTATATAGTTAATAAATTACCACCATTATTGAAGGAAAAAAATAGAAAGGCTCAAATAAGACAATATAAGGAATAGACACGAAGCATGAGTGCAAAGACAGTGGAGGAGGTTCCAAAGCTGATAAGAACTATAAAAATTGTACGCATTTAATAATACATTTTAAAGCTTAGATAAAATACATAAATTCCTGGAAATGGTTGTCAAGAAGACAAAAAACTCCAGTGGGTCTATAATAAATTGAATCAGTAGCTGAACATTTTCTCCTCACAAGAAACAAGTCTGAAAAATGATCTGAAGGTGAGTTCTACTAAATGTTCAAGGAACAGATGATTTCAGTGTTGCTTGATGTAGTCAGTAAATAGAGGAAAGAAATCACAGTCAGTTTCTTTTACAAGATGAATGTAGTATTAATAAAAAAAAGAGATGATATTTGAAAGTATTTAGATAGTCCCTCTCAAGAATATATATGCAAAAAAACCAAACAAAACATTAGTAAACTAAGTCTAGAAATAAAGTAAACTAAAGATAGACATTTTTGTCACGTTCCACTTAGAAACACGTTTTATTCAACATTCAAAATCCAATTTGTATAATTCTTACATTAAAGAATTAAAGAATTTACATTAAAGAATTAAAGGAGAAAACATTATCTTCTCAATAGGTGCCAAAATATTTAAAAAGAAGTGACCATCTTTAAATTATAAAAATAAACTCTTAAAACTATAAAAGAAAGATTCTGATTTGATAAGAGCATCTATACTAAAATTATAGCTAACATCACACTCAATAGGAAGCTATTTAAATATATTTACAATCAGAAACAAGAGAAAAATGTTCCTATAACTGATTGTGTTAACATTGTGTAGATGTCCTTGCCTAGACAAAGAGGAAAAATAAGTAACAAGTAAAATGATTAGAAATAAATATATCAAAGATCATGTAATGTGAATACACAGAAAACTCAAAATAGTCTGTAAACAAATAGAATTGAGAAAAGTATTCATTATGGTTGCTGAATATGAGATCAATATGCAAAAATAAGGTGGTATTTCCGTATATCACCAACAAACAGAAAAATATAATTTAAATTTTGGTAACTCTTGGCAAACTACGAATGGAAAGGACAACCTGTTAAGGGACATCAACAAAAAGCCTACATCTAACATCATACTTCATAGTATTAAAGGTTAAATGCTCTCTTCCTAAGATCAGGAGGTTGACATAGGTATCTGTTCTTATCATCTCAGTTCAGTATTGTAGTGAAAATTCTAGCCAGTGCAATATGTGGGGGAAAGAAACAGAAGGAGGGAAGGAGGAAGTGAGAGAGGAAGGAAAATGAATACTGGAAAAGAACAAGTAAAACTGCCATTATTCACAAACAACATGAACGTCTATGCTAGAGTTGGATGAACTCCACAAAAAAGTTACTGAAACCAGTAACTGAGTTTAACGATACTGGATATAAGATCAATGTATTAAAATGTATTGACTTTTTTATATACTAGCAACTAACAATCAGAAATTGAAATTAAAACATCATTTAAAACATCACACACTTAGGGATAAATCTGACAAAGGACATGAAAAATGTGTGCACTGAAAACTATAAAACATTTCTGAGAGTAAGAAAATACTTCAATAAATGAAGAGATAGTCCTTGTTTTGAGATAAAAAAATGAATGTTATTATTTTTCACTTCTCTCAAAATTAATCCATAGATTCAATACAATCTCAATCAAAATACTAATATACTTTTTTAGGTAGTATAAATTGACCAACATTTCAAACAAAACTCAGGATAGGTGAAGCAACTTTTTTTTTTTTTTGGTACCAGGGATCAAACTCAAGACCTTGCATTTGTGAGGCAGGCGACAGCACCAACTGAGCTAAATCCTCGGCAGTTGAAGCAACTTTGAAAAAGAACAAAACTGAACTAACATTACTTGACATCAAAGTGTATTAATAAGGCTACATTAATCAAGACTGTGGTGGAGATTATTCTGAGTCGTCTGGGTGGATCCAGAGTAATGACAAGTATCTGCATAGAAAGAAGGCAAAAGCATAAGAGTTAGTAGTAAGTCATGCGGCCACTTAAAAGAAGTTGTAGGGATTCAAAAAAGAGACCACAAATCAAGGAATGCTGCTGGTCTGTAGAAGGTGAAAAAGACAAAGAAACAGATTTATCCCTTGGGACTCCAAAAAGAAACCTACTGATACCTTGATTTATCTCAGTGAAACTGATTTTGGACTTCTGACCTCCAGATCTGTAACACAATAAATTTGTGTTGTTATAATTTGTTACACTAATTTGTTACAACAGTAGGAGATGAGTACAAAGGGATTACCAAGGGGCAGGGAGAAACTTGGAAGTCATGAATGAATTCATTCTCTCAATTCTGAAAATGATTTTGTAGGCATAATACATGTCAAAATTGTATACTTTAAATCTATATGACAATATGTCTATTTTACATACACACTTATAGTTATACATGTATATATATACAGTGTTTATTTTATTATTCTAAAAATTGTAAGGTTATATAGTACAGCTTTAAGACTTTGCTCTACCTGGAATTAATGATTTTGAAGGGTATAAAGTAAAAATTTATTTTTATTTTTCCACATAACTAATTTGCCTAGGACTACCTATTGAATTGCTGACATCAATAGAATTATTAAATAATATGTAATTTATAACAACAAAAAATAAGATGCCTAGGGATCAATCTACAAATCTAAATATGTGAGATCTTTACAAAAATGTATGAATCTTTATTGAAAGGCATTAAGAAGACAAAGGAATGGGGCAATATACCATGTCTAACATGGGAAAGATTCAAGAGCAGGAAGAGATTATTTTCTCCTTAAATTGTCATAGATTTACTATATTTTAATAAAAATCCTAACATACATAAAGCAGGGGCTTCTACTTTTGAAGATTTATTAATGTTATGGTTATTGTGATGTTGCCAAGGATATAGAAAAATAGATGAATGGAACATAAGAGACCTAAATAGGTGCATGTATATGTAGAAAATTGACATAGGAAGGAGTTGGAATTGCAAATCAGTGGAAATTTTATTATTCAATGTACTATTTAATAAATGGTACTAGGACAATTAGTTTTTCTTAGGAGGGAAAATAAATCATTACATTAGCACCATTTATTGAAATGCATATGTGTGTGCATATACCTTTGATAGATGTTGTGAATCGAGAAATGAAAAATAAGAAGTCCTTCAGGAAAGCGCATCCAGATTAGGAGGGATGCAAACAGCAACAAGAATAATAACAAAAGCAGAAACATAATCTGCCTGGGAATGCTAGAGAAGAAGGGCTTCAAAAAGGGAAAGATGATTCATTAAGGATAAAAAGGAGCTTGTCTAATGAAGAAGGTAGGGATGAGGAATGGAAAATGGAGGCACATTATTTTTTAAACTCACATATTTATAGATATATTATCCAGTAACCTCACTGAAAAAATGCTTCTCAAGAAGAGAATGTTGGAAGGGGAAGTAATAGGTATTCTTGGGACTTAAGAAGCATCTACCATCTGTCAACACATTCTCTTCTATTCCTCTATTCTATTTTATTCTATTCTATTCTTGACATAAATATATTTAGAATAAATATAAATATATTCTATCCTATTCGTCTCATCTATTCAGTATATTGGGTCTTGGAAGTGAGTCATTGACTCAGTAGTGAGATGTGGGATAAGATCACTCTTCATAATCAATGGAAAATCTCTTCCATAGAGACATGGAAACCATTCTAAGTATGTGGGTATCCTTCTAAGTATGTGGCTTACATCATATTTGTTTTGGACATGGACCACAGTACTGTCTTCGAATTTATGTGTTTGTCTATGTCTATATGTGAGAGAGATGGGTATAGATTTTAAAAGTACCTAATATTATCAGCTGAGAGAAATAGTTGTCATATTTCTGAATGAGAGCTCCATTTAGGCATCTGTATTTCTAGTTTAAGAAAATAAGCATTTGATAATTTAAAATGCTTTGCCTTTGTAGTATTGGCTTGATTTAGAACTATTACAAGACCCATTTATTAAATTCAAGCCCATGGTCTCATTTACTGACATTCTAATGACCTGTCAGGTGACAGAATGGTTTGAAGACAGAATTAGTAAAATAATTTTATAATGAAAGAATTTTAATAGCACTAAATTAATTATTAATTTATTGGCTAGTCCAAGATGTGGAAAGAATATCTATCAATAACCATGAAATATTTCTCTACCTCAATTGTATATGTAGTGATACATCAAATCATCAATATAAACTCAACATCCTTAGCATATTTATATTCTGCCACTTGTGTATTATCTGTTACATATCAAAAGGAAATGCTTGAGGAAGTAAGACAAAGACTATTTACAACTGACCATAGGTGTTCAGTTTTTCTTTAACTGGTGATATTTTTTTCTTGTTAAGGCATTCATAAACCTAGAGAAGCTTCAATATTTTCTACATTCCTAACTCTAGCCCATGACAGTCTTGCTAGTATTGGATAGAAATTTGCATTTATACCATTTTTTAAATTGCTAAAATTTTTATAAGTAAAATTATAAGTTTTAATAATTTTAATTATAAATTTTATATTACAGATTGCTAGGCAATCTATATATAATAATATGATTATTATAAGTGAGCCTCATCAATTTATAAACAAAGATTTACACAAATACATTCATTTATTCAGGCATTTTTTTCATTCATTTATTCAACAAGAATGAGTTAGAAACATGTCTAGCTACCAACTGATAATTTTGCCAAATCTTCTTTTGTAGAATAGACTCACAAATTACTTTTTCATGAGGGTTTTCTTGAGACCAGATCAAATGTTATGTCAAGATTCCTGTTTTCACTATGGGCTGTGGATCACTCACAATGAAATCACTTGGGATACCTGTCAAAATGTACATTTCTAGTTGGACATGGTGGTGCATGCCTGTAATCCCAGCACTCAGAGGCTGAGGGGAGAAGATCACCATGAGCTCGAGGCCATCTTGGGCTACATAGTGAGTTCAAGGCCAGCCTGAACTACAGAGTGGGACCTTGGCTCAAAAAGAAGGTAGATTTCTGGGCCATACTCTCTCTCTCTATTATGATAGATTTATGTGTGGAACATAGAGGTGTATAGTTTAAGCGGTTCTCCAAATGATTCTTAGAGATCTCAAGTTTAAACCTCATTATTCTAGGTTGTCTTACTCTTAAAGCCATCCCTTCTGATCCTCTGTGATTCAATTTTTCATTCTTCCAATTTCTACACCAGTTCCTTAATTTAAACAGGCTTCTTTTGCTTCCTTGAACATCTTACACCCAAGGAATAGATTATAAATAGCTGGGGATGTATAATAAGAATCTTAAAAGTAAGATCTTTAGTTGTGAAATAGGACCTTACCCCTCACCTGTCCTTTTCCCTTTTATTCTGTTTCTTGTATTTGAAAAGTAACACCTTTATATTTGCACTTCTAAAATTATCTGTGAGTTCTCAGTTGCGCCAAAGTGAGTGATTCTCCTTTAGGCTATATATCAGAATCATCTGTGGCACATATTTAACCAATCTAGAAGAAATACTGAACATTTTAAGTTGTGATGTATATAACCCACATATTATACATACATAATGTGAGAGAAAGCAAAAATTGAACTTTAGATGATGAAAACTACTATGACTGAAATGAAAACTACACTAGATGGAATTAAGAAATTAAACATTAAAAACAGATTGGTCAGCTAGGAAATAGGGCAGTAATAACTATTCTAAGGAAACACACAGGGAATAAAAAGCTAAAAAATATCAATAAGCAATGGGACAACTTCAAGCAATCTTATACGCATGTGAGTGGAATTCTCAAAGGAAAGAATACAATTCTAAAAGTTTGCTACATAAAAAATAAATTGATAAAGAGCAAATTAATAATACAAGCTTCTTTTCTTAAAATATCCCATTAAGAAAGAGAAAACCTTTTCATAAAAACCTCTATTAATCCTATGTTCTAGAAAAATAGTTGCAAGAATCCCTGCAACCTGGTGGAAAGAAGCCCTGAGTGTGAATTAGCTTCACTACTGCAGTGGAAGATTCAAAGGAGTTATTGGGGGTGTGAGCACTCAGACTTTCTGGCAAAGAAGCTACATGTGAATCACATATACAGTGTCTCATTGGAAGATTTCATCTGTGTTCCCACTGGATATCTTATAGGTTTGAATTTTTGTTTGTGTCTTGATTTGTTTAGTAATGTAGGGTTATCTTATGTACTTTTATCACTTTTTGTGTTTATTAAGTTTTTACATTTGTGTATTTTTCTTTTCATTGGCTCTGATTTAATTGGTATCTAGGTTCTCTCCCTCATCTCAGCTCTATATCTAGCTTCTTCACCTCAAACACCCGAAGCAATAGTATTAACATATCTCTTTATTCTTTTTCCAAATACATAAACTCCTCCTGCCAAGTTTGTAATTTCCCATACTTAGCTCCCTCACAATCACTCCTTTCTTTTCTAGTATTTACCCTTGATCCTCCTCATCCTAAGACTCTGGCTCTCCCATATTTTATCTAGCCTATTTTCCTCTCTATCAGCAGGTTCTGACAATCATATAGCTTCCCTCAATCACTAAGTAAACCTCCTTCCTCCCATATCTTGCACTTGCCTCCACAAATATTCTCTAAAAACTCTCAGTACTAACCCTTCAAATCAACTAAAAGTACTCCAGTAGAATGAGACCCCTCATCAAGCTTTTCTTCTCATCTGTCAATATCCCCCCAAAACCTCCCCTTTAGTGTCTTACGCTCCTCATCCAACCACCTTCCATTTTCCTCCCTCCATTTCACCTAACTTATTGCAGAACAATCACAAATAATAAATGTTCATTGTGTGCATAAAAGATAGACAAAGGGGGCAAGTGGATAACTACAAGGACTATCATATAGAAATGTTGTATGATTGAATCTGTTCATGCTGTTATAAATAAAAGTAATTCTTTCAGCAAAACACAGGGACAGAGTCCAAATCACTTAAAGTAATAACAGAAGGAGTAAATTCTTGTACTGGACATAATTATACAGGAAGGCAACATCCTACTAAATATCTCCATATAAACCACAAACTCTCCTCATCTTTTCTCAACCTGCAGTAACCCCCGCAAAGAAGAGGGAGATATAGATATAGATATAGATATAGATATAGATATAGATATGGATATACACACAAGCACAGGGAAGCAAGGCAGTAGAAGATCCCTGTGTTTATTCAACTCTGCCAAGGCAGAGCAAGGGCACAAAGGGAGAGGAAAATAAATATCAGGTAGCAGAATTCTATGAAAAGTTCATAGAAAGGATGAAGAAAATAAATGAGTTCAAAGAGGAAATGAATCAAAAGTTCACAGCAATTTCATTTACTATGCCCATGGTAAATTTTAGGGAACAAGGTAAAAAACTGGATGAGCTAGCCAAAACAGTTCAAAATTTGAAGGATAGATTCAATAAAGGTATGGAATCCTTGAAAAGATGTCAGACAGAAATACCTGAAGTAAAAAACTATAGAATCCATGAATTGCAGAAAAATGACCAATACGAAGACACAGCATCTGATATTGAGAACAAAATAGTGAATTACAATGAAGGGCTCAAAAAAGCCAAAAAGAAAATGAGAGAACAAGAGAGGATTATTCAGGAACTACTAGATGATAATAAGAAGACCAAGCTAAGGCCAATTGGAGTTAGGGAAAAACTACAAGATAAGCACAGATGGATTTACTAACACGTTTAAAGAAACCATAGAAGAAAATTTCCCAAATATAAGAAAAGAGGTTAAAATGCAAGTAAGTGATGCTTTTAGAGCACCAAACAATTATGAGGACAAAAGAAGTTCACCAAAACATATCCTTATTAAATTACCAGGTATCCAGCAAAAAACCAGAAAATTTTAAAAGCATCCAGAGAAAAACAAAAAGCAAAACCAAACAAACAAAAAATATGTTAAAGGTAAAGCAATCAGAATCACAGCAGATTTCTCAACACAAACACTAAAGGTCAGGAAAGCTTGGAGTGAAATATTTATTGCAAGCCCTAAGAACAAATAACTTCCAATCTAGATTAACTTATCCAGCCAAGCTATTCTTCAAAATAGATGGAGAAATAAGGTATTTCCATGTAAAAGACCAACTCAAAAAATATATGAGTACTGGGCCACAGATTTACCTCAGTGGTTCTGCTGCCTGCCTCTCAAGGGCAAGGTCCCAAGTTCAATCCCTGGTACCAAAACAAATAAACAAACAAAAATATGAGTACTAAACCAGCTCTTGAGAAAATACTTAAGAATATTCTCAACAGAAATCTTGAAATGGACACAACTAAAAGCACAGAGGAAATTACTGAGGTCAAAAGCACAGAGGAAATTACTGAGTTCAAAAACACAGAGGAAATTAGTGAGGTCAATGGATAAACAGGAAAAAATGTCAGGAAAAGAAAAACAAAGGATTCCCCAACAGATAAAGAAGCCAATGGTAGTAAATAACCAACACATCTCAGTAATACCTCTCAATGTTAACAGACTCAATTTTCCAATTAAAAGACACAGATTAGCAAACTGGATCAAAAAACAGAATCCAACAGTTCTGCATTCAAGAAACTCATCTAATCCAAGAAGAAATTCATAGATTAAATATTAAAGGGTGGAAAACAACATTTCAGGTACCAGGACCCAGAAAACAATTGGTGGCAGAAATTCTAATATTACACATGGTAAACTTCAAGATAAAACTGATTAGAAGGGACAAGGAAGGTCACTACAAATTATTTAAGGGAACAATCCAACAAGAAGAGATAACATTGATAAACATGTGCACTGAATACTAGAGCACCTACCTTCATAAAAAAAAAACTACTGAAATTAAAAGCTCAAATAAACACTAACACAATCATTGTAGAGGATTTTAACACCCCACTTTCACAAAGAGATAGATCAACTTAACAAAATAAATAAATAAATATCAGAGCTGAACCACATCCCTGGACATATGGACTTAATAGATATATACAGAATATCTCACCCCTCTACAACAGAATATACATTGTTTTCACTGGGACATGGTACTTTTTCCAAAATAGATGATATACTAGCCTACAAAACCAGTTTAAATAAATATAAAAGAATTGAAATTAACCCATACATATTATCAGAAAATAGAAAATAGGAATCAATGACAGAAGAAATTTTGGAAAAGGCAAAAGCTCCTGGAAAATTAACAATATACTCCTAAACAACTAATGAGTAACAGAAGAAATCAAAGAACAAATTTGAAAAATTTCTAGAAGTTAATGACAATGACTGTACAGCTCAATGAAACCTCTGGGACACTATGAAAACAGTTCCAAGAAGAAAATTCATTGCAATCAGTGCTCATTTTAGGAAAGCAGAGCAAGCCCAAATAAATAATCTTATAAGAAAACTTAAGATACTTGAGAAACAACAATAAACCAACCCCAAATTGAAATTAAGGAGGGAAATTATAAAGATGAGAGTGAAAATCAATGAAATTGAGACTAAAAAACTGTTTTTAAAAAAAAAGGAATCAAAAAGTTGGTTCTTTGAAAGCCATTAGCTAGACTCACCAAGAGAGAGAAAAGATTTACTTTAATGCAATTAGAAATGAAAAAGGTGAAATCACAACTGACATCATTGAAATCCAGATGATAATAACTACTTTGAAAAATTATATTCCAACAAATTAGCAAATTTTGAAGAAATAGACAGAATCCTAGACATATGCAAACTACCAAAACTAACCCAAGAAAACATAAATATGCTTCCCAACCCAGTAATAAGCAATGAAATTGACATATTAATAAAGAATATAACAAGTAAAAAAAGCCCAGGACCTGATGCAGTCACTGCTAAATTCTACAAAACCTTTATGGATATGTTATATCACCAATATTCATCAAACTCTTCAAAGAAATTGAAAGGGATGGAGTACTTCAACTCCATTTATGGAAGCTGGTATTATCCTGATCTCCAAACCAGATAAAGACCCAACAAAAAAGTAGGCCAATCTCCTTAATGAACATAGAGGCAAAAATCTTCAACAGGATATTAGCAAATAGAATGCAGCACATTATCAAAAAGATGATACATCAGGATCAAGTAAGTTTCATCCCAAAGATGCAAGGATGGTTCAACATATGTAAGTCAATAAACGTAATACATCACATAAACAGGAATAAGATAAAAAACCATATGATCATATCAATAGACACAGCAAAGATTTTCAACAAAATCCAACACCCCCTGCCCATGAAAAAAACCCCTGAAGAAAACAGGTATGGAAAGACCATACCTGAATATTATAAAGGCTATTTATGACAAACCAATAGCCAGCATCATACTAAATGGGGAAAAATTAAAAACATTCCTCCTAAAATCAGGAACAAGACAAGGATATTCACTATCACCTCTTCTATGCAACACGGTACTTGAAACATTAGCCAGAGCAAGTAGGCAAGAGAAAGAAATAAAATGAATACATATAGGAAAGGAAGAATTCAAATTATCATTATTTGCAGATGACATGATACTCTACATAGAAGACCTAAAGAACTCCACCAAAAAAACCTCTTAGAATAACCAACTTCAGCAAAGTAGCAAGATATAAGATCAATGCACAAAAATCATTAGCATTTGTGCACACCAACAATGAATGGGATGAGAAGGAAATTATGAAAAAAAATTATTCACAGTAGTTTCAAGAAAAATGAAATACCTAGGAATTAACTTAACTAAGGAAGTGAAAGACTTCTACAAAGAAAATTACAGTAGTCTGAAGGAGATTGAAGAGGACATCAGAAAATTGAAAGATGTTCCCTGCTCCCAGGTAGACAGAACCAATTTTGTCAAAATAGCCATATTTCCAAAATTGTTATACAGATTCAATGCAGTAGCAATCAAAATACCAAAGGCATATTGTACAAATTTGGAGAAAACAATCCTAAAATTTATGTGGAGCCAGAAGAGATCCAGAATAGCAAAACAATTTGGGGCAATAAGAGCAAAGCAGGAGGCACAGCACACTTGACTTCAAGCTATACTACAAAGCAATAGTGATAAAAATGGTATGATAAGGAACAAAAACAGATATGTGGATTAATGGAACAGAATTGAGGATACAGAAATCTCCTCAGACATGTTCAACTATTTGATCTTTGACAAAGGGGCCAAAAGTATACGATGGAGAAAAGACAGCCTATTCAACAAGTAGTATTGGGAAAACTGATTATCTGTTTGCAGAAGATTGAATAGACCTTTATCTCTCACCATATACTAGTAAAGTCAAAATGATCAAAGATCTAAATAAAACATAAACATTAAATTGACAAGAAGATAAAATAGATAAAACACTTGAAGACACAGGTGTAGGAAAGAATTTTCTAAACAGAACCTCAAGTACACAAGAAATGGCAGCAAGAGGGCCAGGGATTTAACTCAGTGGCACTGCGCCTGCCTCACAAGCACAAGGTCCTGAGTTCAATCCCCAGTACCTTCCCAAAAAATGTCAGTAAGAATCAACAAATGAGATTATATCACACTAAAAAGATTCCATACAGAAAAGAATCAATCAGTACAATGAAGAGACAATCTGCATATGGGAAAACAATTTTGCCAGCTACTCCTGAGACAGAGGACTAATATCTAGAATATACAAAGAACTAAAAAATATAAATAAATTAACCACCTAAAATTAAAGACCTGGTCAAGAAATGGGCAAGAGAAATGAATAGATAGCTCCCAGAGGAAGAAATACAAATAGTCGACAAATATATGAAAAAATGTTCATCTCTGCCCATTAGAGGAATGCAAATTAAAACAAAACTAAGGTTCCGTCTTACTCTGGAAAGAATAGTAATCATTAAGAAATCAAACAATTCCCAAGATTTGGTGTCCTGACACTGGACTATAGCAGTGTGAGGAGGAGAAGGAGGTAAATGGGTTCCTGGGACCCACGAAGGATCTGAGGTGAGAATTGAAGTCCACAGGGAGAGTGAAGAGAGAGACTTTAATGAAGAGGAGGGAGGTACCAAGCAGCACTCTCTCCCAGACCCCAGACTCTCCACAAAGAAACAGCAAGCCAAACCTGCAGATTTAGTGAATACTGGGCAACCCCAGAGGCCTCCACAGGGAACCACAGCAATGGAACAGAGCAGTGCATGAACTGGACTGTAGCAGCTGGTGAGTTAGCCAGGTTCAGACCTCACACAGGAGAGGGCAGTTGGCTGGTAGCCATCTTGGAGAGGGGCCAGCTGAGCTCAGAACTCAGAACAGCTGCAGGTGGACTCTATCTAGTGGCTCCCAGTGCCTCAGTGTGGGTGCTGAGTTTAAGTCATCAGGAGGTCATGGAGCAGAGTTCAAGCCAGCAAAGGCCCATAGACTATTGTAGGCTCAAAATCCAGTTCCAAACTCATAGCCAGAAACTGGCTTGAATTTCAGAGGAACTAAAGGGGCAGGCTGACTGGGATTATCCATTACCCCACCCTGAAGCTACAGCTAGATTGCTGGAATTAATCAATTCAACTCTGGAATTCTGTTTGCTTATGTTGCCTAGTAGCAACAGCAGAGACACACCTTGAATGGGACTTTTTTTTTTTTACTTTTTTCATTTTTTTTCTTTCTTTTTTCCTCCTTTTTGGTTCTTGTTTTGTTTTGTTCTTTACTGATTGTTTGAACATGGTTTCTAGTTTTTTGTTTTTGTTGTTGTTCTGTTTTTGTTTTTATTTTTTCTTTTTCTCTTTCCCACCTTTCTTCTCCACCAGTTTCCTAAAGTTTGTCCTCCAGCCTTGATTCTGATCTCTTCTTCTATTTCTGTTTTTTTACCCCTAGCTCCTTTAAAATCTCCTCCCCTAAGGGTAAAATTGCCATATTAAGGACTTTTTTATTGCATACAATTTTCAGATTCCTTCTAAATTTCATTATATAACCACAAATCTAGTTCATATGGTTAAAGGTAGCAAATTAATAGTTACCACAGTCTGTCATTTCCTAGGCTGTATTTGATGCTATTGTTACTGTTGATTGTACTACTTAGGCAAGGTGACATTCTTGTGTTAATCAGTTGTATCTCCTGGTATACCAAGACTAAGATTGCCTAAGGGTCTTAAAAAAAAAAACCTATAGGCCAGTGCCAAAGAACTGGCAGTTGGGCCAAGTAGATAGAAACTTGTCATCCCTGATAAATTGAAGAGGTAGGATCTTGCAACAGACTCAAAACCCAAAAGCCAGCTACACCTGGAGGATACTTCTGAGAAGTAGCCATTTCCTAAGGGTTCTGAATACTAGCAATAAAGCTACTCACCATAAGAAATTTACAAGCATCAATCAAGGAATCAAACTTTTAAAAAAATAGAAAATGAGGGCTGGGAATGTAGCTCAGTGGCACCACACCTGCCTGGCAAGTGTAAGGTCCTGAGTTCAGTCTCCAGTACTGGAAAAAAAAAAAAAAAAAGAAAATGAAAAGACAAACAAGGTGCACCTGCCCCCCCAGACTTTCAGCTCACCAAAGGCAAACCCTGGGGTCAATAAGGTAGAACAATCTTAAAGCCAACCACCTGGACTCTCTGAAGTGGTAACACTAGAAGTAACAAAGCAGATGAATGAGGCTCTAGAAAAAACTTAAAGAAGAAATAATTTCCCAGATAACTACAGCAATGGTGACCAGAATGAAAGACATGCTTAATGACTCTAAAGCAGATACAGATTAAAAAAAAATGGAGGCGCTCAGGAACATGAGGTAAAGCATGAACACCCAGCAAAGGAAAGAAATGGAAACCATGAAATAGATTCAGATATCTAGGAGATTAAAAACTCTATTGAAAGTATACACATCAGAATGAGCCAATGTGAGGATAGAATATCAGTATAGAAGACAGGACGGCAGTTAGCAATCATGAAGAGAGATTTCTTAAAAATAGCAAGGGATCATGAGAAATCAATCCAGCAGCTGCTAGATAATGCAAAGAAGAATAACATAATATTGATTGGAGTCAATGAAAAAGCAGGAGATAGCAAAAATGACATTAAAAAACATGTTCTCAGAAGTAATGGCAGAAAACTTCCCAAACAGGGAAAGAAAATTTGACATGCAGATAAGTGACACATATAGAACTCCAATTAGCCATGATCCAAAAAAAGAATCTTCCCCAAGGTATATAATAGTCAAGATTCCAGAAATTCAACACAAGGACAGAATATTAAAAGCAGTTAGAGAACAGAAAAAAATCATCTATAAAGTAAAACCCATCAGAATCACAGCATACTTCTCAACACAATCCCTCAAGAGATAGCAATCATAAATATATATGCACTAAATAACAGTGCACCCAACTACATAAAATGAATATTAATGGACATAAAAAATCATAAGCACTAATATAGTTGTAATGGGGGACCTCAATACCCCACTGTCACAAATAGACAGATCAACTAGACAAAAAATCAACAATGAAATATTAGAATTGAACCAAACTTTTGAACAAATGGACTTAGTAGATGTCTACAGAGTGTTCCACCCCACATGTCAGAATACACATTCTTCTCAGCTACACATGGGATGGTCTCCAAAATAGCTCATAGAACATACTTAAGTAAATGCAAAGGAAATGAAATTATCCCACGCATCCCAGATCATAGTGCAATAAAATTGGAAATCAATGGCAAAAGAAACCACAAGAACTTCATAAACACATAAAAATTAAATAACACCCTCTTGAAAACCCAATGAGTCACAGATGAAATTAAAGAAGAAATCAGTTTCTACAATTAAATGATAATGACAATACAACATACTGAAACTTATGGGATGCAATGAAAACAGTCCTATGAGGGAAATTTATAGTGGTGAGTTCCCATATCAGGAAAACAGAGCAGGCTCTAATAAACAACCTAATGTTGAAACTCAAGCTTCTAGAAAAAGAAGACCAAGTCAAGCCCCAAGTTCATATGAGGGTGAAAATTATAAAAATCAGAGCAAAAATTAATGCAATGGAGACTAAAAAAATACAAAGAAATCAATGAATTGAAGAATTGGTTATTTGGAAGGTTGAAAAAAATTGACAAACCCTTAGCCAACCTTATCAAAAAAGGAATGAAGAGACTTAAATCCGTGCAATTAGGAATTGCAAATAACAACAGATCCTGCAGAAATCCAGAAGATCAGCAATACCTACTTTGAGAATATGTATTCTAGTACGATGGAAAATACAGAAGAAATGGACCAATTCCTAGATACACATGAATTACCAAAACCGAATCAAGAAGATGTAGAAATTCTAAATAAACCAATATCAGCCAATGAAGTTGAAGATGTAATTAAAAATCTACCAACAAAGAAAACCCCGGTCATGGTGGACTCACTGTTGAATTCTACAAGAAACTTAGAGAAGATCCAATGCTGCTTCTTCTCAAACTCTTGAATAAAAGTGAAAGGGAAACTATACTCCCGAATTCATTCCTGGAAGCAAGTATTACCCTGATTCCAAAACCAGAGAAGGATCCAACCAAAAAAAGAGAATTATAGGCCAATCTCCCTAATGAACATAGATGAATATCCTCAATAATTTACAAGCAAACAGAATGCAGCAAATCATCAAGAAGGTTATATACCATGACCAAGTTGGATTCAACCCAGAGATGCAGGGATAGTTCAACATATACAAATCAATAAATGTAATACACTATATTAACAGAGCGAAGGACAAAAATTATATGATCCTCTCAATAGAAGCAGAAAAATTGTTTGACAAGGTTCAACACCCATTCATGATAAAAACCCTACAAAAAATTGGTATAGGTGATCTTTTTCTCAATCTGATAAAAGCCATCTACAACAAACCAACAACCAACATCATACTGAATGGACAAAAACTGAAAGCTTTCATTCTAAAATCAGGAACAAGACAAGGATGTCCACTGTCACCACTCTTATTCAATACAGTTCTGGCAACACTAGCCAGAGCAATTAGACAAGAGAAAGAAATAAAAAGAATAAGGATAGGAAAGTAAGAAGTTAAATTATCATTATTTGCAGATGACATGATACTCTACATAGAAAACCCCAAAAACTCCACTGAAAGACTTCTAGATTTGATAACGAAGTTCAGGCATAGCTTGATACAAAGTCAACACTCAAAAATCAATAGCCTTCCTGTACACAAATAAGAAACTCACACAGAGAGAAATTAAGAGAAACAATCCCTTTCACAATAGCATTAAAAAAATGAAGTACCTAGGAATCAATCTAATGAAGAAAGTAAAAGACTTCTACATTGAAAACTACAGTACTCTGAAAAAGGAGATTGAAGAGAATATCAGAAAGTGGAAAGCTATCCCTTGTTCTTGGATAGGAAGAACCAATATAGTGAAAATGGCCATACTTCCAAAATTGTTATACAGATTCAATGCAATCCCGATAAAAATTCCAACAGCATATCTCATTGAATTAGAAAAAACAATCCTAAAATTCACTTGAGACCAGAAGAGACCTAAAATAGCAAAGGCAATTCTAGACATAAAAGGCAAAGCACGGGGTATGACAATCCCTGACTTTAAATTATACTACAAAATGGGCCAGGGATTTAGCTCAGTGGTTCCACCACCTGCCTCTCAAGCTCAAGGTCCCTAGTTCAATCCCCAGTTCAAAAAAAATTATACTACAAAGCTACTGTGAGAAAAATAGTATGGTACTGGAAAAGAACAGACTTGAAGAGCAATGAAACAGACTAGAGGATGCAGAAACAGCTCCAGACATACTCAGCCACCTTATCTTTGACAAAGGAGCCAAACACCTTCACTGGAAGAAAGATAGTCTCTCTCTTTTTTTTTTTTTTTTTTTTTGAGGTTTAGAGGGACTGGTTCTTTATTTCAAAAAGACACTTGGCAATAATATTCAGTATCAAAACAGTTGCACTTCTGGTTCTTGAAAGATAGCCTCTTTAATAAATGGTGCTAGAAAAACCGTCTTTCCACATGCCAAAGATTGAAACTAGACCCATATGTTTCAACATGGACTAACCTAAAATCAAAATGGATCAAAGATCTAAATATTAAAACAGAAACACTAAATCTGCTAGAAGAGAGAATAAGTAGAATGCTTGACAACATAAGAGTAAGCAAAGACTTCGTGAACAAAACCCAGACTGCATGGGAAACACTACAAAGAATCAACAACCTGGACTTCAACTTATTAAAAATCTTATTAAAAAGCTTTTGCACAGCAAGAGAAACCACCAACAGAGTGAAGAGACAACCCACAGCATGGGAAAAAAATCTTACCAGCTATTGGTCAGCCAATAGAAATTTCAGGATGTGGACAAAGGAAACAAAAACAGAGAATATATAAAGAACTGAAAAAACTCAGACCCCCCAAATTTAAAGACCCAATCCAAAAATGGGCATCTGAAATGCAAAAGCACTTCTCGGGTGAAGAACTAGAAACAGCTAATAAATATATGAAAAAATGTTCTACATCACCGATCATTCCTGAAATGCAATTTAAAACAATACTGAGACTCCATCTCACTCCAGAAAGAATGTCTGCTATAAAGAAATCAACCAATAACAAATGCTGATGTGGCTGCCTGCGGTGAAAAAGGAACACTCTTTCATTGTTGTTGGGGATGCAAACTAGTACAACCATTATGTAAATCAGATTTCTCAAAGAACTGAAATTAGAAATTCCATATGACCCATCTACCCCCCTGTTAGATATCTTCCCCCAAAAGCAGTCCTCAGAGTCTATAAATCCTGGCAAGCTATGAAAATAACTGAGGTTGTGATGGAGTATGAAAACAAGTAACTTTGCACTTAGCAATTTCTACATGCATTGCCCTTGATTTCTAACCTGTTTCCATGCACCTGCTCTATACAAGGCAAGTTTTCCCTAGTCCAGTTTCCACTCATAACTCTCTCTGCCTCCTTAAGAGGACTTCCTACAAAAGTTGATAATAACAACAACAAAACACTGAATTGTTCCCACTCACGTCCAGATCTTTTGAAGGTCAATACATTTTAATGATTATTTCTTGTGGAATTCTTGCATTCATCCCGCAAATATTGGTTGTACATATACTGTTTTCCCATGTTGAAATAAACATATACATTCTCAGACATCATGGATGTTGAGAGGCAAGGAGACTAAAAAAATAAAGGGAAAGAATATTCATAAAATTGAAAATATTATGTCAAATAGGCAGGACTTAAAAAGATTCTTTAAAATCTACATTAACCCTATGATTATTTTAAATGTATTCAGGGGCCTGAATGCCAGAGAGCAGTCCATTGTGTCCCCCCAAGCCCAAGCCCTAAGACACACAACTAGCTGTCCTAATAGTCTCCAGTATTCCAGCATTCCAACACTTTCTTTGGCAGACTTTTCTCCTAGTCTCTCATTCGTGCCCTTTTACGTAGTCAAGGTGTGTGATTCACTAAGGTGTGTGAAAAAGCTTTCTAGCAGACTCTCTAACCTTTGCTGTGGCACAAGAGTATTCTTGGCACTTACTGCTTAATACTGGGACTCTATTCCTGAATCTCAGCTGGAACTGCGTCAGAAAGCATACATTTTAACATTCTGTTAGAGAACTATAGAATACTGACATTTTATAGCAGGAAAGAGCCAAGAAGATCATGTAATTCAGGTAAACACGTTTTTTTCTCTCATTCTAAATTCAGATAGTTGGTAGTGACTGCCTGGAATAAGAATGAGTCAGGCAGCTCCAACTCAAGTGACTAAGAATGGAATGAGACATGATGGAGATCAGCCAGGGGCGAGGGACAGAGCAATGATAAACTGCATGTGGATGTCTGCTACAATCCAGTCATTTCAGGATATGGACACAGGACACAAAAAGGGCAATTAAGTGTTTCCACTATATAATCTATGTCTCCTTGTTAACTACAAAATCAGGGTTAAACTTAACTGGCAATCAGGAAGACATGATTTGGCTTTAATATATACATCCAGCCTTATCTTCTGCTACCTGCCTAACCCTGCATCTCTTTTCAGTTCAGTAACAATTGACCACTTGTCTCTCCTTAGGTCCACAATGAACTGCCATATCTTTATGATTTCTTTTGAGTTAGTTTGCTCTACTTAGAATGGTCCATGTCCACTTCCTCTACTAAAATGCCACCGCCTTCATGAAACCTTTATGAGGCCCACAGCTTTGTATATTCTTCCACTGCACTTACTGATACCTGTGCTACATGACTCACACTTTCTACCCAGTACTACAAAGTGTTTGTGTGTTTGTAACATCGTCTGTGACAGAGACAGCTACCCATCTCCCAGTGTCTCTTTCCCACTTTCTCTGTAGTGGTAAATCCCAGATGTTTAATTTAGTATATTGGTGCTAGGATAAATCAATATTTCCAAGCCTTCCTTTCAGCTTGGTATGCATGACTAAATTCTGACCAGTGTGATCTGAGTGTGTCACGTGTAACTGCTAGGAAATATCTTCAAAGGGAAGCCTCTGCTCTCTTCCTTCTCTTCATCTTTCCCCATGTCAGGAATTTGTTATGATGGTGGAAGCTGAACCAGATGCATTAGATCATAAGAAGAAAGACATATACAGAAGACGGTGGAATAACTGATAAAGAGTTTCTAGATAAGACCAGGCTAGACTGCTTACTTCCTGATTTTGTTTACCCTAAGAGAAAATTAATATTTCTCCCTTTTAAGCTATCATTTTGTACTTCTGTCTCTCATGATCAATTACAACTTTTTTCTCTTCTGTTTTTCCTCTCTATCCCACCCCATTCCACCTAGCAGGAATAAGCAACTCAAAGAAGTGAGTCCCAGCAGATGCAGAAAAGCTCAATGGCCAACAGCAACCAGGCAGGTGACATCAGTGTGTGAATGGTTTGGGCTTGGGAAGGACCATGGAGCATGAGCTTCATGGCAAAAGGGAAGCTGTACAAACTGAACGTAATATCTCTCTTGATGCTTTGCACATGTTACATGAATTAATGAAGCTTTTCCAGGAAGGCTTTTCAAAATTCTCCTTGACTTAGTGATATTTTTCTCATTTGAACATCCACAATACTATATCACTTTAACCTCTTTTTATCTTATAGTAGCTTAAAAGCTCACTCTGTACTCTTACTTTTTTTCAATTCCTTAAGGCCAGGGAACAAGTTCTATTGAACTTTATGTCCTTCAGGTCATTTTTTGTGCCAGGAAACATTTTCTGGATGTCTTCCTCATTGACAAAAGTGGGCAAAATGACCCACAAAACACACTCAGAAAACAACTTCTAATCCATACTCATTTTTCTGCCTAGCCCAGATTTGAATCTAATCACTATAGGTGGTACTGCTTTGTCTGATTTCCTCTCAGTTGCTGATAAACAGCAATCATGTGGGTAAGCATCTGGGGATGCAGATGCTGCTGTTCACAAAGCTGAGGCTTAGAGCTGATGTGGGCTAGCCCAGCCCCAGCATTATCCTGCAGAAACCCTGCTTGTTTCTTGTAGTTGTTAAACAAAGTAAAAACCCACCTGCTCAGCCTGAGCAACTGTTTTCAATCAATAATTAAGTAACTTTAAGGTCCTGATCTATACAAACTTATCAATATTTTCAGTGAAAAGGAATCAATATAGAAAGAGGGAAGCATCCAAGTAAACCCCTTTAATGGCCATGTTTTGGATGTGAGAAGTAAATGAATTGATTAAATGAGTGGCAAATACTGGCCTGCCAATGTAATTCTCCTCTCACTTTCATAAACATTCCCACCAACCTAGTTTAACACTCTCCCTTGGTGTTATGTTACCTTGGTAAAGCTCTGTTCTAAATGTTCTACTCAAGAGGGGGCATTTTTTTATATTAAATGGAAGAAAGTTTCCAAGTTAATAATTATCAATAACTAACTACATCAAGACATTGTGTTAGTGCTTTACTTGAATCATTGAATACTGACAAAACTCTATGAAATAGGTATCACTGTTAATTTCCATTTTACAGACAAAGGACAAACAGCTTTCAAAATGTTAAATACTTGTTTCCAAATCACAACAGCTAGTAAGAATTACAGCCAATAATTTCACCTTGCTTAAGTATCTTTGTCAAGTTCGGCATATTTCACTGTGTGTTAATATTGTCCAACCTGCCCTCCTGGCCACTGTGGGCCCTGCCGCTAGTGCTCTGCCAGGGCAGAGTACAGTGATGGAATTTGGGTCTCAATGGGGACAGCCATGATGTAAAGCAAGTCATCTATTTGGACACCATTCACAATTATTTCCCTTTTGACAAATTGCTGTCATCACTCAGAACATTGGTGGAGATTTATCCTTAGAATGTACACCAGTCACTGGCTCTGTAAACTGAGTGAGTTTGGGTTAAAAATCCCAGCTCCAATATTTCCTGGCTGTATAATCTTGGGAAAATCATTTATTCTGTCTAGGCTGTGTGTTTTCATATATGGCACAATAGGTATGTTGTGAGGATTAAATGAGATTATCCACATAGAACACAATGTGACACATATTTCTTAGTATCTTTTGAGAGAAATATTTACTTTGCAAAGGTTACTTAGAAACAAACCTGATGAAGGAAAGAAGGGTATGTAAGTTGATTTGTGTTGCTATACCACAATACCATAGGCTGGGAGAATTTATAAACAATAAAAATTATTTCTCACAATTCTGGAGTCTGGGAGTACAAGATCAAGGTCCCAGCAGGTCTAGTGTCTGTTGAAGATGTGGTCTCTGCTCCCAAGATGGTGTCTTGAATGCTGGCTCTTCCTGAAGAAGAAATTGCTGTGTCCTCACATCACAGAAGTGTTTTTTAAAAAGGGACAAACTCTTTCTGTTAAGCCCTTTCATGAGGTCACCTAATCCCATTTAGAGTGGAGCCCTCATGACTCAAGGCACTGTTGAGCTGGGGATTAAGTATCAATATGAATTTTGGAAGGAACAAAACATTCAAACTACAGCAAGGAGTTCAGAGTGAAGTAAAAAAATTAAACCTGACTCTAAAACACCCCTGCAGGAATGTGTAATTGCCTTGCCCACTGGCTGCAAAGGTCTGGAGTGGGTTTCCAGACATGCAGGAGCATTGCTACATTTCTGGCATAAATGCAACCTCCCTTGATGACCACCTCAAACACATTTGCAGGCTTGAATTTCTGGAAGTCTTTTTTTTTTTTTAACTCACACCTCATATACAATAAATTGATGAATCTCAAGGACATAATGTTGAGTGAAAGAACCCCTCAAATTAGAGTTTATACATATAATTCTATTTATATGATATGCAACAACAGGGCAAATTAATTATGGTGGTAGATGTCAGAATAGTTCACCTCTGAGAAAGTGTTATCAATTGAAAGAAGTCAGGAGGAAGTTTTCCGAGGTTCTTGAGATATTCTATATCTTTAATTCTATTCTATATCTTAATTCTATTCTATATCATAAATGGATGGGGGTCATAAACATCTATACTCAAAAGTTTATTGAGATGGACACATAAGATTAAGCTTTTCACTGTATTTACATCATGCTGCAATAGTTTGGGGGGTCATACTTTGTGTTTGTCATTCACCTGAATGGCCTTCTTTTACCTCCCTGACCCCTCCACACTCTCAAGACTGAGCTGGACTAATGGGAAATAATCAACTTGAGACTGAAAACTGTGGGCCCCACACAGAAGATGCCCATCTAGTCTATCTCTGCTAAAATAGTGACAATCTTAACATTAAAATTTATTTGCAAATCAGATTTCATATTTGTAAAACAGAAATGAACATTTTTCATCAAACCCCGGGTTTAAGATCTTACATTGTATGTGTACCTGTTTCTATGGATATAGACTTGCAAACCATCTTCTTTTGTGCCTTGAAAGAAACTTCTCCTAAACATACATTTGATCGGCATTTATCAGAACCATAAATATGAAAGAATGGGTCTGCATCTTCAATATTCAAGTAACAATAAGTCAGAGACCATAGCATTGGAAAGGACCTTAGCAGTAGAGAAATCTTTTTCCTGTCAGAAATCTTTTCCATGATATCCCTGAGGGAGGCCCATAAAATTACAATGAAGTTTAATTAAGACACCCAGAGAGTTTATCTTGTTTGCTACTGGGTTATTTGAGGATGTGAGAGCCTAAAGTGTGGGTATGGGCCAAGAAAACAGAAGAGCTGCCAAATAGCTTTTATGTGTAATCAATACAAAACAATTCAACAGCAATAAGAATTGCTACATCTCCCCTTGGACTTTCTGACCTGTCTTCTAAAACAAGCCACATTAAATTTAGAGCCATTCAGTGCTTGGATTGTTGGAAAGAGGCGTGTAGAGAAATGCAAAAGTTGCACTGGCATTTAAGGTCCGCTCTGCCCTTCAGCAGCAATGGAAATCTTACCTCCCATTACAGCTGCCCTGGTCACCAAGGAGCCTTCAGCCGCCCTCAGCTGTTGGAAGCCACTGTACACACTTTCTTTCTTTGTAAATATTTTTTTCAAAGGTTTACTTTTTTGTAAGAATAAATACACATTCTCATCTGTAAAGGTTGAAGCTCCCCTTTTCTCTCTCTCTCTCTCTCTCTCTCTCTCTCTCTCTCTCTCTCTCTCTGCCCTTCACGGAATTGCCTCTCCCCTGCGGAGCACAGCTGAGAAGTGTTGTTCACTTATGCTCTGCAGAAAAGGACTTCCAGTGACAGAATGGAAAATCTCAAACTACAAAAGTGAGCTGAAAATTGCACAAAGCACTTACTAGCTGCTGATGGGTCCCACTCATGAATAATTGTTGATCTGCAAGGTCTGGAAGTTAGACAATTAATGCTTGAGAGGCTGCAAAAGACTCATTTTAGAAGAAAAGATTATTTTTATGTCTCTAATCTATGTGGTCACATTTTAAGTACTTGCTATTGTATAAGTTTCTTGTAAAGAGAAAACAACCTGGTTAATATTTATGTAGCAAAAGATAAGAATTGATAATGCATATCAGTTTTAAGCAAATCTCATATTTTGTTCTTGTTACACAACTAGCTAGAGCAGTTATGAAAAAAAATAGAAAGCTAACTAAATCTTTAGAGAGAAACCAGAGTTGAGATGTATATTAAGGTAGAGAAGCTCTTTCTCCCCAAATTATACATGAAATATCTGCCTATAACACTTCATCACCCTCTCCTCAAATCCTAATTGAATATTCAGGCCCCAAAAGCACTGAAAACAGATCAGTATTGCTTCTGTGATATGAATGTTATATGACTATTATAAGGAAAAAAATCATGCCGTATAGAAGGAAGAAGGAAAACTGGCATTTCCCATATCTTCACTGTAAATGAGGCATCATGCTAGGATAATAGTCACACCAACCTTTTAAGATGTTCTGAGAATTAAATTAAACAATGGGTTGTAAAGAACATAGCACGTTGGCTTGGTATTTAGCAGAAATTTATGTACCTGTTTATATTGAATAATACATGTGCATGCATGTATATGTAGTTATTTTTTTCTTTTAAAGAAACCTTGCTATTTAATATCAAAATATTTTTATGGCTTCCTTTGCTAGTAGTAATTAGCAAAACCCCCAAACACTAGAAAGATAAAAAGGAAAAAAGTCAGCCACCGTCAACATTTGGTTAAAAATTCTTTAATATCTTTCTCATATACACGCGCATGCACATAGACACACATACAAATTTACATAAGCAGCATCATACTGTTCAGATTTTTTGGAATCTGCCTCTTGAATTCAACAATGTGCCCTTATGTGTGCAAGGAAAATGTTATTATTCCTATTTGAGGGGAGTTCAGAAATCCAATGCTCAAAGTGATTTTGTACATTTTCTCAAGGTCAATCATTTTGGTACAAAGGAAATCAAAATTCAAATCTTAATTTGCTCCAAACTCATGTTCTTTCCATACAAAGAACAAACATATATCACTCCACAGTAATTACAAATTTCCCTTAAGAAAAAATCAATTGTACCCAAATTTACGTCTATAAACCTTTTTAGCAACTTGCTTCCAGTACAAGACAATCCTGTTGGGAGTAATTTTGAATAAAGAAAACTGGGCTTGAGAATAAAAAGGGGAGGTATAACAGATGGCAAAAAGAAGAAAAGAAGAAGAAGAAGATTTTGTACTGCAGCCTTGGGAAAGATAAGGGAAGAGGAAGATAAATCGTTCCAGTTTTAGAACAATACCTCTATCCAAGGAAGCAAGGTGCTTGGGACAGACTGGCAGCTGCAGGAGCCAGGCAAGAAGGTAGCACACACAGACCCAAGCAATCTCTTGCAAAGGCCATTCAGGGGAAAAAACATATCAAATACAATTCCTCAGCAGAGCAAGGACAAAGCTCTCCAAAGCCTTTGCCATCACAGGCAGACCAGTCACTCAGGTTCTGACACACACAGGAACTGGTGATGGCATTGAAGAGCACACCCAGTCATAAAATAAAATGGCAGTGAACATTTGCTTTGAGGATGAAAAAGACACACAGAAATGCTTGCTGGCATGCATATTTTCTTTAATTAATATTTATCTTTACCTTTAAAACTGCATATTAGCATGCATAGGCAAGCAAAACAAATTGACAATTACCTTATGGTGAGGAAGAAAGGTCCTGAAAAATTTCAATGAAGCTTAATATGGCAAAAGAAAATAAATGTATGATGCATCTTTACTCATTATTTTAGGGGTGTCATTGATCGAATCTCTTTAGTGTTGATTTCATGGTTTAATTTCTTTAATGGAAAGGCATTTACTAGAGCTTATATACATTTCTGTTATCTTAATAATTATATTTTCTCCCTTATGGGTTATAGTACCTCAAAAGTGAATTCCCTCATCACAGGCATTTCCTAAATGCAAAGGCCCACATCTGATGAGGTTCTAATAAGCAGTAAAATATCATTTATCCAGACTTCACTTATTTGGAATTTATAATTATTACACATGAGTTATTTGAAATTTACACTAACTATAATTTTGAAAAGATAAATAAACCAGGCGTGCTGACAAATGCCCATAGTCTCAGCACTCTGGAAGTCTCAGGAGGATCCCAAGCTCAAGCCCAGCCTGAGCATCATAGTGACTTAGGAAGGCCCTGACTCAAAATCAAAAAGGACTGAAGATAGAGCTGAGTGTGAAGATCCTGTGTTCAATACCCAGTAAAGAAAAAAAAAAAGAAGAAGGAGGAGGAGAAGGAGAAAAAGAAGGAGAAGAAGAAAGAAATTTATATCATATATATGCCTGGAAAAGGCACAATTCCAGTCCCTTAGAGGCATAAATAAATATTACTGAATGAGCATTGTTGCTCAAGCTCTATTATTCTTACAGACTTTGGCAATGGCTGCTTCTAACATGGTATGAGTTTCGTTGTACATTAGAATGGGCTGGATCAAAATTCTACCTGCTGACACTGGCTATAAGCTTCAGCCACTTTATGCAGAGCTGGCTTCACGAGTGTGCAAAGCTGCACATGTGCCTAGTTTAATGCCCTACTGTCACTACTGGAATTCTTAATGATTTTATTCTTCATCTTGTATTTTATAAGATAAACCCAATGGGACCATGGCATATGGGTACAAGTGGAAGAATTAGGCTCATTATACATGCTCTCCTTTCCATGACTCTTGGACATGGTAGACACAGTGCCCGTGAGCACAGAATTCCAGTGGATGTTCCACATGTATGAGTTTAGAAGGACTCAAAACAAACACAAAGTGTGTTCCATCTATATCTGAGAAGTGGTAAATACAGTGAATGCTGCTGTAGAGTGCAATCCAACAGAAAAGCAGGCTCAAAAAAAATTAAGATGTTTCCACATCCACCTTATTCACTGTGCAATTTCCGGCTCTTTCCTAAAGTCAAAATGACTATAAATGGTAAATGTTTTGAATCAATTCAGGACATCAATGCAGCCATGCAGCACAACTAAAGACACACACAAAAGAAGACTTCCAGAACTGCTTCAGAAAGTGGCAAGAATGCTGGGATAAGTGTGTTCAAAGCGAGAAGTATTTTGAGGGAGATTAATGGCCGTGTGTCTCTTACTGTAACATATTCTTTTATTTAAACGCACCCTGTATATTTTGACCACCAGCTATTTCCTCAAGAGGAAACAATTTGCTGTTTCAACCCAAATTCATTTTGAATGCAGAAACAAGACAGTGGCATTCTAAGAAACACAAGTGACTGAGAAATTGCATTGTACCATTTCCTACTTCTCTATATAAGCCACTTGTATTGAAAATAATGATACAGAAAGAAAGATAATGACAGACCAACCTACAGCTCCTTTTCTTCCCTATTCCAAGCCCAAGATAGAAGGTTTTGTTGGGTATGCTCATACCCAAAAATAAAACAAAACAAAACTGTTGAGTTAATGTAGTGCTGAGTTTCCATTGTTCTCTTAAGAATAAGATAGATATGTAAGGATGAACTATGAAACACAAATTCCATTCTGCACATATATTAAATATTCTTATATTTGCATTTAAATAGACATTGCACAATATAGTGATGAACAGTAATATTCATTCTAATAATATAATTTTTTCTTTACTCAGAATGGTATTACAAATATCAAAATACAAATAACAAAAAGCACCATGACACACACAAAGATTGCAACAGAAATAAAAAGGCCTTATACTTTGGTAACTTTAACAACACCTCTTTCCTACTTTTTGTTTGTTTTGGTTTGGTTTGGTTTTGTGAGACCAGTTCTATAGGTAGTCTAGGTTGATTCTGATCTCATTACATAGCCCAGCTTGGCCTCTGGGCTCTGCCTCACAAGTGCTGGGATTATAGGTGTGTGGGTCTGTATCATCACACCTTGCTTCTTTCCCAATTTTTAACAAGGGTCCCATATTTCAGTTTTGTACTGAGCCCCACAGCCTCCACAGTGAGCTGACTATATTCATTTCAGAGTGAAAATAATTGTCTTACTACTTTTCATGGATTCATTGTTACTTCGTTTGGCAAGCACTGTGCATTCATTATGCATCAGGAATATGTAAGGGATGAGGAATAGGTGAGGAACAATAAGCATGTTCTCTACTCCCTCCACTGGACTATACAATCTCTCTTACTTGATATATAGTTATGCTTTGTGCTTCAGCGTTCTCCAATTCAGATGATAATTTTCCTGTTATGTTCAAGTTAGCAATGTTTACTTTCCTGTTACTTGTAGTGAGGAAGTTCTCTTATGACTATCTCAATTTCATCTGCAGGAGCAAGTTTATCACTTGTGAAAAATCAGCCGCCTCATAGAATATGGGGTCTGGGATGAGAATGCACTGAAAAAGTGCAGCCTGGATTTCATCAGACTCCTCTCCTCTAGCTAAATCTGTACCTTAGTTTTACCAGTTCTGATGTTCCTATCTGAAAAACAGAAATAGCAGTCTCATTCCTATTGAGTTTACAACAGTGCTGTAATCATTAAAGAGCTGTACAACTTTAGAAGCCTTTTCAGCTGAAGAGTCTGTGTACACTTTCTAGGTGTCAACATTTACTATAAACAACCAGCTTGCAAAGAGAGTGTTGTGTGGTCCACAGACCTGAGATATGCGGTAAAGGGAGAAGTAGGTGAGCCAGCACCAGTAGAGGAAATAGCTCTCTGGGCCCACACTCCAGCCATTATCTGAAGCTCAGGCCATCCTCTGAGAGGGAGCAGGCTGATCCAATTTGTGGAGTAGCCACCCCCTGGGTCTAACCGCATGGTACGATTATAAAGCCCAATCCCATGCAATCCCATGCACTAATTTTTTTTTTTTTTTTTTTTTTTTTGGTACTGGGGATCAAACTGAGGACCTTGAGCTTGTGAGGCAGGTAGAACCACTGAGCTAAATCCCCAACCCTAACTTCTGGATAGTTAACCAAGTGAGAATGTCTCTGGTCACAGGCCTTAGAAATCACTGCCAAGCTCATTGGCAGATTCAGATCTTAGGAAGGGACAATATGCCATCATGAAGGTGTGCTTATGCAGAACACTTGTTCTTATCCTCATGAAAATTGGCACTATTGGAAATTGTGCTGCATCACCAAAATGAGAAACAAAAGATCAAAGATCCAGATTCAGTTTTCCCACTAACTAGTCTATATCCCCTCAACAAGTCACTTTCTGAACTCAATTTCTTCATTATTAATGAGATATTATTTCATATATCACGTAAATCTCAAACATGATTTTTTTCTGTATTTTTCATCTACTATTTTATCCTATTGATTGTTTCTAAAAACATACCTCTGTTCAGAGGTCAGGGACTACATGTTTTTGTCCTTGAGTCCCAACTTCATATCATGGTGTACACAGTAAGTACTCAAGAAATACTGTTAACATGAATATTTCTTTGGAAAAATGTCCCTGAATGGATGTTGCGCTTTATTATGTCTTCCCAGAGAAAAGAGGCAGAAATCTATGGTAGCATAATAAGAGTGGGAAAGCATTCTAATAGTTGATGACACAGAATACATTAAAGCAATGCTCAGTCATCATACATTAAGTCTTTTTAATATAGCTTTTAAACAGCTTTTCTTATTAGCCAAATGAAATACAGTAATCCTTTAACTCTCCTGTGTCAGATTATCAGCTATTTCAAGTAAGTGTTAACATCTCTGTCACCAGCAAAAGAGAATTATGTTTTCCTTCCCAAGCTTGCATCAACATGCCCAACAAGCGGGCACACACGCTTCTCTAATGGGACAGCGTGAGGTGCCGCTGCTTGGTGATTATGAAGCAGCCCGACATCTGGGGGAGGGACAGGGCAGCCCCACCTTGCAGCCAGAGCAGGGCCAAACAGCCTCTGCAAGATGAGTGAATGAATGAATTGCGGTGTCACCCTGGGTGAACAATAGGACACCTTCAACCTCTCTGGCTTTGTTCTATAAATAGCTTGTACAGAAAATTCTAGAGGCTGCTATCCCTTGTGGTTTCTATGTCAGAGATGCTAACAATACAGAAAGATACCAATTACTTTCTGCCCAAATTCCCATTCTTCAGAAATCTGAAAAAGTCTCTTCATCAGAAAAATTAGGTTTGACAACAAAAGTTCTTATTTTGCAAACCAGTTGATTATGATGTATCAAAGAGGTATGAAGTAAAAGATGCAATCAAAAATCAAAATTTTTAGCATGTGAATGTGGTCAGTTTTGGATCCTGTTTCTTGTCCCTGCTGACCACCTCCTGGCCATCCAGTGAGCCATGCTGCTATGCCAAACCAGATCTTACAGCTGCTCTTCCTTCTGCTTGGAACAACTTCCCCATCTCATCTGTCTGGATAACTGCTGTGTAATAGCCGAAAAAACTTCAGCTAGGACTGAGGCTGCATTTTGTCCTGCAAAGAGGAACACAGTGGAGAGAGCAGGAATATTTGGGTCCATCTCTCAGCACCGCCCAGAGTATTTTTCTGATCTTGATCTTTTAGACCTCAGTTTCCTCATCTTTAGAGTGGGAGAGACTATTGCTCCTCTCCCAGAATCCTCATAAGGCTTATAGAGGACTACACTTGGGCACAATGTCTGATACGTCACCCCACTTGATACTCATGTTGAGTCTGAATCTTGAGTCTGAATTTTTCTGATGTCTCTGGGATATCTATATAAAAGCAAGGGAAATATGAAAACAGAGCCTGATCTCTTTATCTTTTCCTCCTTTAACCCCGTAAGTTAGTAGAACTTTACATTTATCAGCATTTTTTACCCCTCTGTTTCTATTATATACATTTCACAAAGTATGTGTTTAAAAAATTATCTTCCCGTCTTATCTTTTGGGTCTTCTCCTTGCATTAACCTCTGTTTAAAAATGCTGGAAGCTAAATGTGAATGGAAAATATGAAGTTCACCAAATTTGAACATAGGTCAGTGTTTAGAAACCAAATTCTTGCTTTATTGATAGCTATAGAAAATTCCTCAGATATCAAGAGCTACACTCTAGCACTTGCTACATCACAAGACTGCTTGTAATCCTCTGACCTTTTGATCAATTGCTCGTCTATCATCCAACATCCTCTGCTAAGCAAAGACCAAGGTATCCCTAAGAGTAGTTATTAATTATTAATATGCATTAATAATACATTATACTACCCTTTTGCTGGAGTGAAAGTGGCTTTTGGATACAATCAAATTTTATAAATTGTTCTCAATTTGAATAAGGCAGTTTGCAGTAGGCATGCCATTTTTCAATAAATCATTGCAATCTGGCTCAGTTTGCCCAATTGCCCTCTGGTCAATTGTCTGGGGAAGAGATTTCTGCAGTGGAGATTTAGGTGTTTTTGTTCATTCCAATTCTATCCCACCTTTTTTCTGACAATAGCACCCGTATTTTCTTGACAATAGCACCCATATTTTTCTGCAATATCTAAGTTTAGTCCATGGGGATCAAGTAAGCAAGGTGATTCTTCCTCTGTTCCTTGAGGTGAGCGTGTGACTCAAACTTGGCCAATCAGTGTGCTGCATCCCTCTGGTTCAGGAATTGGCATGTGCACAATGGTGTCTTATCCATAGACTTTCCCCCTAAGCTTGTTCCCTCATCCAAATGGGGGGTGCAGCTGAGGTGACATAGTTTATGTGGGCTCATGTTAACAAGATTGAGAGGCAGGCAAGTAACTAGCATGAGCTTTACCTTAAAACTATGAAGAATTATTCCTGGAAAATCACTGTAGGCTTGCAAAGGTAATTAGAAACTACTTTAAGATGTGATTTTTGAATTTAGAAATACAGAATTGAATGAAAGACTGATGGATAATTTCTCATGATGTGAACGGGCCTATGAAATATGTATTTCTCTTCTCTTCATCTTGTGTCAACTCACGTAGTATTTCAGTTTGTGTAATAGTTAAACTCCTGGCAGAGCAGAAACAGTAATTGCAAACAGCTGTAAAGTATTATTCATCTTGCTGATCAAAATGACTTTCAGTTAAATAAACCATGAAAAAAATCTTTTCCACCCACAGAGAAGTGAAGCGTAAATGATATATAGACTCCATCATGAAAAGATCAACAGATTGTATTTTCCTATAACTATGACTTTATATAGCCACAGTTACTTTTGAAAATGGTTTAGAAACTCAGCTATATTCAGGAAAGAGAACTGGGGTAATAGCATTTACATGACAGTAGGGATCCTGGGAAATATCTGAACATAGGAAGCTTTTAGAACAGTCTTGCTTCTCTTTCTACCTTGAAAATAACTTACAAGGTAGCTTTATTCATGTTTACTTTGGATATCACTTTGTCTATATTGCCCTTATGAGACATTGAATGTAAGAAACAATAGGTAGACATCATATCTTGGTCTTCCTATCAGTTTGAAGGCTCAGGGAAACATGGTGATGGTGCCATTGATACTGTTGATGCTACTAAAGTCAACATCTGATGCTGAGAGTCTCTGCTCTAATGAAAGAACAACCAGGTTTTGGAGTCACAGAGTGCCAATTCTGATATCATTCTAGCTGGTTGTCTAAGCTTCACTGCCAGCTCCATGTAATTCTCTTAACTTAGGAAATTTGTAGCCTCTATTCACCAAATTATAAAAACTAAAACACTCTTCCCTACACTCACACATTATTCCTTACCTGTTACCTTTCCAAAAATCAATACTCATAAGTAAATTGCTCCTAAACCTGTCTTTTTCCTCTTATCTTTGAGCCTCCCTAGGTCTCCCTCATTAATGTTTGTTACATCTACTTCTGCCATTGATTCAACACCTTCAGGGATGCTCTTCACTCTTATCTGCTCTGGTCCTCTGCACCCTGTTTAACTCTTCACTATAGCCTGAGGCCTTTTTATACCATTACCTAATTGGGACACTCAATTTTTATTCAACTTTGGTTCTTTCCTTTGCAAATTTTGGATATATCAGTATGTCATATCAAAGTTAACAAATCTAAGGTAATATTGTTTCCTCCCTGCCAAAGTCAGATCCTCCTTACAACTGCACTGTCTGATCAATTCCACCACTCTTTGCCCTACTGTGTAGGGAAAACATGAGCCACTTCCTTGGCATGAAATGAAAAAGCTCTATTAATATGTGTTGAGTGAATGAATGATCATAGCATACAACCTTGAAATAAGCCTGGGTACTACATAGGTGCAAGTTTTATTCTCTACAAAAACTGAGTAAGCATTTATTTATTTATTTATTTATTTATTTTTCTTCTTCTTAAATTCTTTTATTGGTACATGTTAGGTATACAACACAATTACATTTCTCATTGGAAACTTGTACCTTTATATGATGCATCTTGGTTCTTATTTTTTCCCCATTCCTAGCCCTTCCTTCACCCCCTCTACCCTTCCCTATTTACAAAGACTTTATTTCCACTTTTTCCATTTCTCATCATTTTTCCTTTACCTTCTTTCATTTCCCCTGCCCCTCCCACTACCCCTACCCCTTTGGACCTTTTCTTCATATTTTGCATTATCGATTATTCATTCTAATCATCGGTACATTTTAGGTATACAATATAATGACATTCATCATTGGAAATTTGCACCTTTACATAGTCTCTCTTGGTTCTTATTTTTCACCCTTGCCCAGACCTCCCTGAAACCCCTCCATTCCTCCCGACTTACAAAGATTTTGTTACTATTTTTCCATTTTCTCATATTAATTCCATTCCCTTCTTTCCTTTCCCCTACCCTTCCCACTTCCTTCCCCTTTGCCCCTTGTCTTCCTATTTCACATTACCTATTATACATTTTAGTCCTTATTTATACTTTCAGTTTCTCACTCCAGAGAAACTATTCGGTATTTATACATGTGTGTCCTATTTATTTCACTTAAGAGTATTGCCTGAATGTGCATCCATTTAGCTATAAATGTCTCTAATTTCTCATTTTTTATGGCTGAGTAGTACTCCATTTTATTAAAAACCCACATTTTCTTGATCCAGTCTCCAGCTGATGGGCATTTGGGCTGTTTCCAGGTTTTAGCTATCACAAACTGTGCTGCTATGGACATGGGTGCACGTATTTCACTATGATATGATTCTTTTAATTCTTTGGGGAAGATCCCCAGCAGTGGAATAGCAGGGTCAAATGGGACTTCCAGTCCTAGTTCTTTGAGGTGTCCCCATACTGATTTCCACAGTGCTTGCACCAGTCTACACTCCCACCAGCAGTGGAGCAGGGTTCCTCTTTCCCCACAGCCCCGCCAGCATTTGTTATTGGTTGATTTCATGATAGCAGCCATTCTTTCTGGAGTGAAGTGGAATCTCAGCATTGTTTTCATTTGCATCTCCCAAATGACCAGTGATGTTGAACATTTTTTCATGTATTTATTTGCTATTTCTACTTCTTTGCCTGAGAAATGTCTGTTCATTTCAGATGCCCATTTTTGGATTGGGTCTTTAAATTTGGGAGGTCTGATCTTTTAAAGTTCTTTATAGACTCCAGATAGTAGACCTTTGTCTGAGGAAAAACAGGTAAAGATTTTTTTCCCACATTGTGGGTTGTCTCTTCACACTGCTGGTGGTTTCTCTTGCTGTGCAGAAGCTTTTTAATATGAAGAGATCCCACTTGTTGATGGTTTGTGCTAGTTCATGGGCAACTGAGGTTTTGTTCATAAAATCTTTTTCCTACACCAAAGTCTTCAAGAGTTCTACCTAACCTCTCTTCCAACTGATTAAGCATTTCTATTTTAATATTTAGATCTTAAATCCACTTCAATTTTAGTTTAGTGCATGGCGAGAGATATAGGTCTAGTTCTAATCTTTGACAAGTTGAAACCCAATTTTTCCAGCACCATTTATTAAAGAGGCTGTCTTTCCTCCAATGAGGGTGTTTGGCTCCTTTATCAAAGATGAGATGGCTGAGTGTGTCTGGCGTTGTTTCTGCATCGTCTAAACTGTTCCACTAGTCCTCAGGTCTGTTTCTTTGCCAGTACCATGCTGTTTTTATCACAGTAGCTTTGTAGTAGAGTTGCAGGTTGGGGATTGTGATACCCCCTGCCATGTCTCTGTTGCCTAGAATTGCTTTTGCTATTCTGGGTCTCTTCTTCTTCCAAATGAATTTTTGGATTGTTTTCTCAAGGTCCATGAAGTATGCTGCTGGGATCTCAATTGGAATTGCATTGAATCTGTATAGCAGTTTTGAAAGTATGGCCATTTTCACTATATTAATCCTTCCTACCCAGGAGCAGGGCATGTCTGTCCATTTTCTGATATCATCTTCAATCTCTCTTTGCAGAGTGCTATAGTTTTCAGATAAAAGGTCTTTTATTTCTTTTGTTAGGTTGATTCCCAGGTATTTCAGTTTTTTGGATGCTATTGTGAAAGGAATTATTTGCCTTATTTCTCTCTCAGTGAGTCTGTCATTGGTATAGAGGAAAGCTATTGATTTTTGTGTGTTGACCTTGGAACCAGCTACTTGACTGAATTTGGTTATTAAGTCTAGAAGACTTCTGGTGGAGTTCTTGGGGTCTTCTATATAGAGTATCATGTCATCTGCAAATAATGACAATTTGACTTCTTCATTTCCTATCTTTATTCCTTTTATTTCTTTCTCTTGTCTAATTGCCGTGGCTAATGTTTCCAGAACTATATTGAACAAGAGTGGTGATAGTGGACATCCTTGTCTTGTTCCTGATTTTAGTGTGAAGGATTTCAGTTTGTGACCATTTAGTATGATGCTCGCTATTGGTTTTTCATAGATGGCTTCTATCAGTTTGAGGTAGAGACCATCTATTCCAATTTTTTGTAGGGTTTTGATCATAAATGCATGCTGGATTTTGTCAAATGCTTTTTCTGCATCTATTGAGATGATCATATGGTTTTTGTCCTTGGCTCTATTGATATAGTGTATTACATTGATTGATTTGTGTATGTTGAACCATCCCTGCATCCCTGGGGTGAATCCCACTTGATCAGGGTGTATGATCTTCTTGATGATCTTCTGCATTCTGTTTGCCATTATCTTATTAAGGATTTTTGCATCTATGTTCATTAGTGAGATTGGCCTATAGTTCTCTTTTTCAGTTGGGTCTTTCTCTGCTTTGGAGATCAAGGTGATGCTTGCTTCCAGGAATGAATTCGGAAGTATTGCTTCCCTTTTAATTTCACTGAAGAGTTTAAACAGTAGTGGCAGGAGTTCCTCTCTAAATGTCTTGTAGAATTCAGCAGTGAAGCCATCAGGGCCTGGGCTTTTCTTAGTTGATAAGTTTTTAATTACATTTTCAATTTCATTGGTTGATATTGGGTTGTTCAGAGTTTTTAGGTCTTCTTCGTTCAACTTTGGTAATTTGTATGTATCTAGGAATCTGTCCATTTCTTCTGTGTTGTCCATCTTATTGGCATATAGGTTTTGGAAGTAGGTATTGATGATCCTCTGGATTTCTGCTGGGTCTGTTGTAATTTCACCCTTTTCATTCCTAATTGCATGGATTTGGGCCTTTTCTTTCTTTTTTCTGACAAGGTTGGCTAAGGGTTTGTCAGTTTTGTTTATTCTTTCGAAGAACCAACTCTTGGCTTCATTGATTATTTGTATCATTCTCTTAGTCTCCATTGCATTGATTTCTCCTCTAATCTTTATAATTTCCTCCCTTGTATGAGCTTTGGGCTTGTCCTGCTCTTCTTTTTCTAGAAGCTTGAGGTTCAGTATCAGATTAATTGGGCTTGTTCTGTTTTCCTAATATGCATATTCACTGCTATGAATTTCCCTCATAAGACTGCTTTCATTGTGTCCCATAGATTCCAATATATTGTATTGTCATTGTCATTTAATTGAAGGAACTGTCTGATTTCTTCTTTAATTTCCTCTGTGACCCATTGGTTTTTCAGAAGTGTGTTGTTCAGTATCCAAGTGTTTATGAAATTTTTCGAGTTTTTTTGCTATGGATCTCCAATTTCATCACACTATGGTCTGATAATACACAGGGGATGACTTCAATTCCTTTGCACTTACTTAAACATGTTCTATGTGTGAGTATGTGGTCTATTTTGGAGACTGACTCATGTGCAGCTGAGAAGAATGTGTATTCTGATTTTGTGGGGTGGAAGACTCTGTAAACATCTGTTAAGTTCATTTGTTCAAGAGTTTGATTGAGTTCTAGTATTTCATTACTTATTTTTTGTCTAGTTGATCTATCTATTTGTGACAGTGGGGTGTTGAGGTCCCCCACCACTATTGTATTAGTGCATATATGACTTTTCATGTCTGTTAGTATTTGTTTTATATAGCTGGGTGCGCTAGGGTTTGGTGCACAGATATTCATGATTGTCATCTCTTCCTCTTGGATTGCTCCCTTTACAAGGATGTAGTGTCCTTCTTCATCTCTCTTAATCAGTGTTGGTTTGAAATCTACTTGATCTGCCAAGAGGATAGCTACTCCTGCTTGTTTTCGGGCTCCTGTCACATGGAGTATTGTTTTCCACCCTTTAACTTTCAGTCTATGAGTTTCCTTTTGAATTAAGTGTGTTTCTTGTATGCAGCATATTGTTGGATTTTGCTTCTTGACCCATTCTGCCAGCCTATTTCTTTTGATTAGTGAAATGAGACCATTAACGTTGATGGTTATAACTGAAATGTATTGACTTGTCATTGCCATGACTTTTTCTTGTTGTTGGGTTCTCCCCCTTTACATTTAATTCCTTGTCATGCCAGATGGGTTCCTTCTGCTTTGCTTCCTGGGGTTGTGATCCTCAATGTCTGTTCCTAGGATATTGTGTAAAATTCTTTGGAGTGCTGGTTTGCTATCCATGAAATTCCTGAGGTGCTCTTTGTCATGAAAGTATCTTATTTCTCCATTAATTTTGAAAGATAGTTTTGCAGGGTACATCAATCTGGGTTGGAGGCTGTCTTCTTTTAGGGCTTGGAATATGTCACTCCCAGCTCTTCTTGCCTTGATGATTTGTGTTGAGTAGTCTGCTGTGATTCTGATGGGCTTTCCTTTGTATGTGATTTGTTTCTTTTCTCTAACTGCTTGTAGAACTTTGTTCTTCTGCTGAATTTCTGGAATCTTAACAATTATATGCCTATGTGTAGATTTTTTTTGATCAAGACTATTTGGAGTCCTATATGCCTCACTTATCTGTATGTCAAGCTCTTTTGCCCTGCTTGGGAAGTTTTCTGCCATTATTTCTGGGAAGGGTTTTTTTATGTCATCTGCACTCTCTCCTGTTTCTTCATTGAGCCCAATCAGTCTTATGTTATTCTTCTTTGCATCATCTAGCAGCTGCTGGATTGATTTCTCATGTTCCCTTATACTTTTGAAGCAATTTTTCTTTTCCTGGTCATTAATTGCAATGTTATCTTCTATATCTGAAATTCTGTCCTCACATTGGCTCATTCTGCTGTGTAGACTTTCAATGGAGTTTTTCATCTCCTGGAAATCTATTTGCATTTGTTTTATGGATTCCATTTGTTTCCTATGTTAGGATTCCATCCTTTTCCTGAGCTCCTCTCCAGATTTATTAATCATGTCTTGCACTAGGAGCACAATTTCTCCTGTTATCTGAGAAATTATTTCTGATTTCATTTTTTCCAGATCCCCTTTTGTTGCCAGTTCAGTGGGTCCAGGTGCTTGACTATCAGAGTCTTCCATCTCCTTTCCCTTTGGGGGTGCTGTCTGGTTTTGAGACTTATTTACATGTTTTCTCATTTTAACTGGGGGGCGCAAGGGGTGCTGCTGTCGCCTGCGTGGCTCACCTCCTCTAAGCTGGGAGAGGTGGGACAGGGGCCAGGAGAGGCGGTAGCAATGGTGGCCCAGAAACCCCTTCCTCTGGGCCGGAAGAGGCAGGACAGAAGATGGCCCAAAAGCCCTTTCCTGTGGGCTGGGAGCAGCGGGAAGGATGGTGGCCAGGAAGCCCCTTCCTCTGGACCAGGAGCAATGGGACAGCAGCTCAGAAGCCCCTACCTCTGGGCCAGGAGCGGCGGGACAGAAGGCAGCCCAAAAGCCCTTTCTTCTGGGCCGAACTGAGTAAGCATTTATACCAAGACTGTGAACTGCCCTCAAGGCAGACTCTAGAATTAGTGAATTTGTAGAATGTGCATATTTAATACTGAAAATATTTAATGCCACATGTCTATGACTTTTGCCAGCTGGAATCTGGACAACTAAGAAGGGCTTACTCTACTCTCTCAACAATATATCCAAATGAAGAAATTGTAGCCAAAGAATTTGAAGTCATATCGTAAGCTGTAGCAATTCTGGAACTCAAACCTGTGTTGTTGGACTTGATATTCAATGTTCTTTTTGCTATGAACAATCACCTCTGCTCCTAGGTGACTCCTATGAACATCAGTGCCATAATGCCATAGACCACAACCATGCTAGTGCTTCCACAACATAGAGAAAAAGAGGCTAAATGGTAGGGTTGCCTAAATCTTGAAAAGAATAGAATGATCATTTCCAGATGAACCTGAGTTTGAGTGGCTTCCATTCCTCCCTTTAAGAAGCGTGGTACAGGGAAGCTGGCCACATACTCTGATCGTGACTTTCATGCAAGCCTCTTCCTTGTCTTTAGTGGCATACACTGATTATACATAGGTGAGTCTCAAGAGCTAGGGTTGGTTGTGTATATAATGTCTACTTTCCCTCTTTCTTTATAATAATAGATCCCAATATTGTAGAGGAAGTTAGCCTCCTGTATAAGATCACATACTTCAGGAGAACCAGGTTCTCACTCCAGACCTAACCCCAGGGGATGAACCATAATTTGTTTAAACCAGTCTAACAGTCTAACTATGGGTGCTACTGTCATTTAATTGAATATCTTTTGTGTGGGGGACTGTCCCATACACTAAAGCTGTTTAACATCCCTGGACCTCATCCACTAAATGTCAGTACCCTCTCCAGTCATCATGACAAAAAGAACTCTCTTCACATTTGCTAATATCTTGGTTGAGAAACATTGCATCTTGCTCCCCATTGCCAATGAGCAGTCTGGCATAGACATATGATATAGACATGAAATAGAGTTCTAATAAAGACTTAATGGGGGTGAGGCTGTGGATTTCTGGAAACATTTCCCTGTATAATTTTTAAAGTACAGGAAAAAACCAGCTCCTCTTCTTTTATTTGACCTTGTCATGCCAAGACATGATGCCCAAGAGTCCTGCAGCCATCTTGCAGCATAAGAGGTCAGAGAAACACACTGAAGATGGCAGGATAAAAAGGTGGAAAGAACCTGGTAATTGATGATATCACTGGACCACTAAATAACCAACCTTAGCACTTCCCCAGCTTATGAACTTCCAATAATCAAAAAATGTTCCTAATGGTTTCATCCAAATGAACTGGATTCTTCTCTTTCTCGCAATCAGAGGCCTGATACAAGCCCTTGTTCTGGTTGCACAAGATGGGGCAAGATTGTGAGAAAGCTCCTTAATACTATGGAAAGGTGGAGAACAGGGAGAGGTCAGAGACCCGAAAGCTCTTCTGGTGAGCAGGGAGGTCAGAGAAAACCTGCAGCCAGAACATGGGTCCAACATTGGTGTTAAAAGGGCCTCCTGAAATGAATGGAAGCGCATAAAGTTTTACTGATTTCTGCGGGAAAAAAAAGGCCTCCCACTGGCAACCTCAAAGCCTTTCCAGACTGTCTGAGAACATGAGGATAAAAGAATAATGAGAAACAAAAAAGAGTGCTTGCCTATGAAGCTCTTGATAATTTCCAGTTCTCCTATTTCTTTCCTATCTCTTTTAAAATTTTAAGGATGAAATTTCCTGTTTTGAAACTGATTTGTTTTGCTTGGAGCTTCCATTTAAATAAGCTATGGGTAAGAATAAAGTATGCACATTGACCCTGCAGACGGTAGACAATGAGAGATAGGGATATTCCTTTAACCCTTTCTTTCCTGTACATTTCACAATACCTTTAAACGTTTTAATGGTATACTTGCTTCTTCCTATTTTGACAAACTTAATTCTAAAATCCATATAAAACTTATAATAAAGCCAGAAGTACCAGAGAGACAAAATCTATTACCATGGAATAAAAGATAAGGCTTTGTAGTAAAAAGAAACAGTGACTCTGAACTCCTTGGTTCATTATTTTGCTAATTTCTCTATACCCTGGAAGAATTCTTCAATATATGTATAAAGGAACATGTCTACACACCAGAGAAATATTTGCACACATGTAGAAAAGAATGTGTGAAAGGATACTGATAGTAATATTCTTTTAAAAAGGAAAAAATTAGAAATAATCTAAATATAACAAAATATTTTATATTCATATGATGGATTAGTACACAGTAATTGAAAAGTATGAACTAGATCAATATGTATCAACATATGGAACTCAAAAATATACTATATCTATATAGCATATCCTTTATGTAAATGTATAAATATAAAAACACTATTTTTATAAATGTATATATTTATGTGCAAAAATATAGAAAATGGACTCCAAATATACAACAAACTCATCTTAACAACAGACTCTGGAAGCAGAGCAGAATGGGACTGGGGTGGTAGAGGTGTGTCAATAGTTAAGTAATGATGATTTATTTCTTTAAAAGTAATTACTGCAAACCAATTCAATAAAACATTAACAGATGTTAATTGTGGTAGTTGAGAATATTGGTGATTATTATATTCCTCTTCACGTTTCCATGTTTTCTAAATTTCCTAAAGGAAAAAACAGAGAAGTAAAGACAAACATTTATGAAACTGTAAATAGAAGAGAGAGCAGTTAAAAATGAGAAAACTAGCCAGACGTGGTGACATACACCTGTAACCCAGCACTCTGGGAGGCTGAGGCAGGAGAATCACAAATTGTAGCCCAGCTTGGGCAACTTACCAGAACCCTGTCTCAAAATAAAAATTTTGAAAATTATTGGGGATATAGCTCAGTGCACAAGCCCTCAGTGCAAAAATTATAAAAGAATTGGGGATATAGCTCAGTGGGAAAGATTGGATTCAATCTCTAGGAGAGAGAGAGAGAGAGAGAATATCAAGTTCTGAGTGCCCATATTTCCTACCTACCCAAATAATTTGTGAGGAAAAACAATAAGTTAAACAGCTCCCATAGTTCCCAATACTATTATAGCACCAGGAGAAAAATAAAATTTACCACAGGTCTCAATTTCACCACAAGGTGCTTAATATAAAGGTCCTTGAATGAGATAATGTACAAGACCTTTGATAGCAATGCTATAGAAAGTGAAAAATGTTTTTATTCATGATGTAAGTGTCTCAGATCAGTTCTTAGGAAGTAATCAGTACATACTGTGAAATTTTAATTTTGTAGAGAATATTCAATTTAAGGGATTAGGTGATGTAACCCAAATAGCGTTATTCTCATCTGGTTTACATATATATCTCAGAGAATGGTGGAGGACTAAATGCCTAATAACCCTCAGCATTCAACCATCCTTCTTCACATGGCAGCCCATGTCACATGTGGGACACCTTCCCCAGGGTGTATTCAATATGACACATAGTTCTTACTCAAGAAAGGGCATCACAATCTGGTGAGTATGGTGTCTGTTGATGTAAAGCCAATCAAATCATATTTATAGTGTTGCAAGTATGAATATGAAACCCAGTCATTCACAGGCAACACTAATTTGATTACTAGTAAGAATGATCTACTTGTGAATACTTTTGCTTTATTGGGACAAAATTTTGTTTTGGCATCAAGGTTGAATCATTGGAATTAGGCCAAAGCTGTCCATTATCTGTTGTTCTTCCCAAGCTTTTAGAGGTGATTTATTTAGAGGCATTCGGGAACACTGATAAGGCAAATGTCCCTATGGCCAAAACAAAAGAGGAACAAAAGCAGCTGAGAGAAAGATAGTGCAGCTTCCAGACCCACCTATGAGATAGATCTTGTTCTTGTGGTTTGAGATGAAGGCACAGTAGAGAAAGCATGCAGCCAGCACTGAAGCAAAGCGGCCCAGACTACGGCTCTGCCTCTAATTCCTGAGGAATCTAAGGCTAGTCATCAATAACTGCTCTCTATGTCCTTTGTGAACTGCAAGAATTAAACTAGACAATGGTATCTAAGTCTCCTCCTAATTCTCATATCCAGGAATGCTACTATTGCTGGCAGGACAAGCTACATAATTTGTTGAGACCAGTGCAAAATGAAAATGCAGGGATCTTTGTTCAAAACATGAGAATTTTAAGATGGTTACAGCAAAATGATAAAGTGAAAAAAACCTTGTGAACTCAGAGCCCTTTCCAACTGCACAGGTCACAGCCCTTGAAGCTATCCCAGGCTTCAACTTCCCATTATGAAGTTAGTCTGTCACTCAGAGGCTTAGAGGTTAGGTCTTCCTGACTAAAAGTAGGAGGGAAGCACATAACGGGCCAGCCACACCTGGTAGCAACACCAAGAGAACATAACCAGGGCCCAGACACAGCATAATGTGTCGTGGGGGAGAGAAGCAGGTAGGCTATGGAATCAGCATAAAAACAATCCTCTGCCCAGGTATCTTCTCCAAGTCTTAGTCATGGCAAAGATTGCTTTTGATTTTTGAGTCTTCAAAGACTTTTTTTTTCCCATTAAGTTTATTGGTACATTTTCGGTATAAAATACAGTTACATTCATCATTGGGATCTTGTACCATTACATGAGTCTCTTGATTCTTATTTTTTTCCCCTTCCCCTGCCCTCACTTCACCCACTCCACCCTTCCCTATTTGCAAAAACTTTGTTTCCATTTTTTTCCTTTGCTCATATTTTTTTCTTTTCCCTTCTTTCCTTTCCCCTACTCCTCCCACTTCCCCTGCACCTTTAGACCTTTACTTCCTATTATACAATATCAATTATACATTTTTAAAATTAAAATATCAAGACTTAGGAGACATTACCACAGATTTTACAGAATTTAAAAGGATATAAAAAGCATATTTCAAAAATCTGTTTTGAAATAAATTTGACAGCTTCTAAGAAGTACCTTGGAAGACAAATTAATGAAACTAACTCTGGAGGAAATACAAAATTTGAATAGCACCTATTAAAGAAAGTATACTCCTAGCTTGAAAACCTACCTATATGACAACAGCAGGCTCATATACATTTCAACTGATAAATTATAGTCTTCAAAGATTTTTAACTCTGCTGTGAAACCTGGGTCAAGTCTGGAGGTGGCAGGGAGTATGTCGCTTCACTCCTCTGTCTCTTTCAGTTAGAGTATACTGGCTGAACCTGGAAGAACAGCAGACAACTTTCCAAAGATGGTCAAGAAGCAGATAGGTGATGGTACTCTCCTCCTGCTAAAGTCACAGCCACTTGAGGTCAGCATGATGGCATTGATGACCTACTCTTTGAGCATTAGAGAACAGATTGCATTGTTTATGGTCCAGAAGCAGCACAACTCTCCCTGACTTGGTGCACTGTCTCAGATCTCACCATTCAGAGTGGATGCTCTTAATTCTATACACAATGACTAAATGTCAGTGAAAGTCCTTGGCCAGCCATGGCTTACTTAGTACACGCAGGTTAGAAAGGATCTATCTCCACTAAGGCTCCCTCTGCCACAAACCAAGAGCTTCTTATCAGAGAGATCAGCCTCGGTAATTTTCTGATGCCTGGCAGGTTGTTGTCAGCAGACTAGTTAAATTGACTTTCAGTGTTTCCCATAATGGGGTCTTTGGTGTCAGGTGACAATAAAGAATGAGAGTGGTGAAGAAACACCCCCGGTGAACCACTTACTGATGGCCCAAGAATGCAGCTTTCAAATCACTTCCACTACTAGGCTTAAAGAAATCGGGAAGCTTAATGAAAGACGGTGAAAGGGGCTGGAGGTTGAAGCACCTGACGTCCAGCTTTTAGTTCCCATTTACAGGCGGAATGACCAAACACAAGTCATTTGTCTTAGTGGGTTTCCATTTTTCCATTGGAAAATAGCAATAAAATACCTTTGTCCTGGAGATATTGTAGCCAATATTAAATTGACATAACAGATAAAAATACATCTAAAACTAAAATCACTCTGTAAATGCAGAGTCTATCCCCATGAGGTTCATGCATCCAATAAGTCATGATGATGATGATGATAATCTTTAGCATTGGCCCCCATGGTAGAAACTGCTATTATTCTAAATACTCTCTTTTAAGTCCCATGAGAGGCTCTAAAGTTATCTGCAGAATCTAGAAAGGGACACACATTCAAATTAGCAAAGTCACACAAAATTTGAAGCAAAAAAAAGGGAAAGAGGTTTAAGAGATTTACCCCACCAATATCTCAGTAATTTTTGTGCTCATTAGCAGTACGCTGTTTTTCTTATAAAAGAGCTACTTGGGCATGCAGTGACTTGAGATAATTAAGAATGCATTTACATTTTATGGAGCCACTAATGCCCTCAGCATTCCAGGACCTTGCATTAGATTTGCTCATGGTACTTCCCCCAATCAGTGAATATTAAAATACTTAACCTGTAATCAAGGAGCAACCTCCTAAGACAGGAAGACTTGACTCAGTGGTGTCAGAAAGTCAAAAGGGGATTTATCAACAGAGAGAAATGACATTTATCCTGGAAATTCTGTTTCTGTGGAGGGAGATGTGTCTTGTTTTTTAGTTTATTGAAGGATCACATTAAAATTTCCCAGTGAAAATAGGAATTAGAAGAGCCACAGAATAACTTAGAAAATGATGGCTTTTAACATGGTTCCCAAATGACAACACACACAAAAAAATTTTTTTTGCAAATTATTGGCCTAATGAAAAATGAGAATTTCAAGGTGGGGAATTTAACCAGATAATCTTTCAGGGTCCCTTCTAACTCCAACTTAAATATAGGGTCTAAAGAGTAGGGTGTTAGTTTCCCATGTCTCTGTCCTCCGAATCACTTAGAGAACAAAGACCCAGACTCTAATCAGTGCCACGGAATTGTGCCTGGACCCTACCAGGAAAATAACCCTGCAATAGGTAGCTCCAGAGATATGTTTTCCAATGGTAAGAGATGGAAACTTTCTCCTCACCCCTTGAAAATCTAGCCAGCTGTCCTGCAAAGTGACATCTGAACTGGGAATGAGTTGGCTGAATTGTAAGCTTATCACTACATTGCAACCCCTCTTCTTTGGGCAAGGGTAACTTAAATAATGAGCAATAAATTACAGCCCAAAATAGTCCACACAGCATCAGGCAGTCAAAACCATCTGGGACAAGGTATATGAAGAAGGGAGTATAAAAACACAGCATTTAGGAGTCTGATCTGTGTGTGGTTCTAATTTTCAAAGTTAGAAGAAAGATGTCTCCTTAGGACACTGGACCCTGCTTAGAAAGACATTTGGACTAGGCAATAAAATAATATGAAAATCCCAAAACCTAAAAATAAGGAAGAGAAATAGATACGTAACTTCATCACGGGACTCCTGTGGTATCTTGCAACACCATGCTTCATGAACCCCAAAGAAAGCAAAAAAAATCCAACTAGTGTTATAAATCCTGGTCAGCTGAATTATTTCACATGTTGCAGCCTGACTTAAGTTATTCATCGCAGAGGCTAGCAGCTCCCTGATGCATCCTTTGATGTCACTGGACAGGGTAAAAATAATAAATTGGCCATTGTGAGACACTCTGAGTTTCGTGGGGTTGAGCAGAGCATATTTTATATTCTTCTCTTGGAACTGCCTCTTGTTGGTAGTAAATGGTTGCCAGCACTGCTGTTTCTCAATAGACAAGTCCTAGAAGTAAAGATAATTCAATTTTCATTCACTCTTAGGTCTCCTGCTACCCATGTTCTTCTTTGTCACTGACAAGGCTGTACCTGTCTTCCTGGCCTGAGACCCAAAGTAGCACTCGTATGGTTTGCACCTTGCCAGAAAATGCCATGAGTCACTCTAAGAAAACTCTCACCTAGTGAAGACCACTCCAGTGAGCAAAAATTATCTAGTGGTCTTTTTAGTTGGTCTTTCTCCTTAGCTCATTTCTCTTCAAAAACAAAGACATCAAGGGGTTGATTCAGCGGCAGTGCCTAAGAGACAATCTATTTTAGTTCAAATTCTTGCACGTTTCCATTATAGTAGAGAATATAATAACAAGGGTGGTACCTTCTGTTAGATGGAAATTAAATTACTACCATCAGACTGTTGGGAAATGCTATGTTTATATTTGTGGAAGAATAACCTCAGTTACAAAAATTCATTCTAAGATTATTAATTCAACAGAAAAAAATCGAGTGATGGACATGTGCATGTTTCTTCCTACGAAAACAAAATATAGAACTTATTAAACAATTTTTAATACAGACATAGGAATACAGAACAACATTCCCTCATAATAAAAGGATAAAGTAAAGGATAAAGTTTACAGAATACAACATATTCTATGACTGCAACTATGAAAGAAAACATAGACGTATGTAAGGACAAAGAAGATAAATATACAAAAGTGAATCCTAGGTGTAATGGGTTAAGTGTATTTTTCCTGCATTCAAATTTATCCTCAATATTACTTTTACATCCCCCCCCCAAAAATTAAAGGGACTGAATAAGTTTCAATTAGGGTTTCTACTGAAGCTGACTCTTGATGACTCAATCTGCTCCTGTCTCTGGACAAGATAAAAAGGTTATTTAAAAAAAAATTTTAATGGCCAGGCACAAGTCTTTAATCAGCCAGTTGGCTTCTTTGTTTTGGATGCTTTGTTTTCTATCGTTTTCATGATTCTTGCATTATTTACACAAACTGAGAGCTATGCTTTGGTATTTCTATGGTCCACCTCCACCATTATAGGATTCTTAAGTGTATTTTTTTAGTGTATTTACAAAGGTAGAATGGAACAGAAGCTAACCAGCAGCAAAACATTCAGATGCAACATATTATAAACCACTCAAATGAGAAGCCTGCACCAAATGTTATCACTGGACGAAGTAAAATGTAAAGCACGTACCCCAAAATAGCAAATATTGTGGGTGACAGTGACACTGGTATTCAGAAAAATGAGTAAATGCAATTAAGAAACCAAGCAAAGATGTAAACATGCCATACTGCCTACAAAAGGCCAGCCACATTGTGTTTATTTTAATATTGTTTAACGGTAACACCTAATAAAGAGAACATCGTGATTGTGCGAACTAAATTTTCAGCCATAATGAATGCTACAAACTTAACCTCCCAAGTTTAAATAGGCTACAACGTCCTGGGAAAAATGCAAGAAAAATTATTTGATAAAGGTGACGGTTTTTCACACCTGAAAATAATGTTTTTCTTCCAGCCTATCTTGATCAACAGCCGGCAGCAACACATTGCAGATATAATCTCAAGACCTTGTGGCATGTACTTGTCACTACACGCATAACTTACTATGGACAGAGGATCACGGAGATTTTGAACATAATTTCCCACACGACAGGAGATTAAATAGACCACATTGGAAGAAGGCAAGAAGAAGCTAGGTCTCTGGGGTACCAAAAAGTAAACTTCAGCCAGCTTTGGAAGCACAGAAACAGCAGGAAATGCTTTCAGATGGGCTACTTTCTCAATAGTTCCTGCTTTCAAGAACTCTAGGAAAAGTATGAGATTCTAATAGAAAAGGGCCCAGCTCTGGGAAGATTTGCAATGAAAGGAAATCACTCTCTTCTCATTTATGTCTTTCCTTCTCCTCTCCCTTTGTGATGCCACCTTTCTTGGGGTGTCCACTTCCTCAGAGTAACTTACCCCATTACCCCATCAGAACTTGCTCATGAAACTGCATTCCTACTACCTATGATAGAATATTAAGTCAAGTTCCTTTCCTTCTAATGTGTTTACATAAAGCATAAGACATCAATGAGCAAATAGAAAAGACACTGAGTTACAAAAAGAACTTTCCAAATGTCCCGGAAACCATTGCTCACAACATCCTACATCAAGATCTTGGATCTGTTGTGCTTAGTAGCCTTCCTTGAAAGAAAAAAATAATAATTGTACTTACCTACAGGATGGTTCTGAAGACTAAATAGGTTCATCCAAGCAAAGCTGTAGAGCAGTGCCTGACACAGACTGATGCTTAATACGTACTACTTATTTTCATTGCCATTGCTTGTTCTAAAAGTCTTTCTGAAACAAAAAAGTCACAATAGAACATGATCATTTAAAAATATATGCGTATGAAAGCATGCTTGTGGCTGGCTTACTATGCAGAGTAGCATAGTAGCTAGGAACACAGGTCCTGAAGGTCAACTATGTGTACTCAAAATCTGGTACCACCACATGGCTAGTGTGAAACACTGAGTTTCAGATTACTAATCTGAAAAATCAGGAAATAATGTCTGTCTCATGGAGTTTCTGTCAGGAAAAAACTAGGTAAGAAATGTAAAACACTGGACAGTCTCTGACACAAAAGAAATGCCCACTAAATAGTAGGAGAAAGAAAATTCTTCAATCAGAATTTTATCTTCAGAAAGTGGGGTGGGGACACAAGGGGAGCAGAGGGATAGGGAAAATGAAAAGGACCAAGGTGTATATGTACTAATGTATGTATATGTACTAATTCCCCACAATGAAATGTATTTATTGTATCTTGCAAAAATATACTAATAAAATTTTTTTAAAAGAAATGCATTAAGAAGGAATGAAAGCAAAGAAGGGCAAGAAAAAATATGAGAAAAGGAAGAAAAAAACAGAAACAAAGCTTTTGTAAATAGGGAGGTGTGGAGGGGTGGGAGGGAAGGGGAATGTGAAAAAACAAGAACCAAGATATATCATGTACAGGTACAAATTCCCAATGATGAATGAGATCATAATGCATACCTAAAATGTACCAATAAACTTAATTTTTGTAAAAAATCAAAAAGGAAGAAACAAATGTTTGGGAATATTGTTACTACACATGACCTACAAGATGTGACCCATTTGAGAAATTATATATCAAGGTCATCCAGTCTCTAGGACATATCATACATATGGGATTTCCCAGCATCCTAGTCTTCTAGTATTGAATTTGGCAGGCTTGACCTTGGTGGACCCAAACTGCAGCTCTCCTCCAAAGGGAAGAGTGAGCTGTGCATCCTGAAGACACCACACCTTGAAAGAGAGAAATGTGAGGCTGAGTTTCACCAGCTCAACTGCTTATTCCGAACACATTCTTCAGATGTCATTTCTCTTCCCAAGGGTAGGACTGAATGAATTTATGGTTAGAGGCTGGAGGCTTTTCTGCCTTATCTTTCCCTTATGGAAAAGGAGTGGAAATACCATCTTGCATGGGAACTTGAAGACGACGAAATTTTCGCTAACACTTGGCCTTGATTGATACATCTGTGTTTCTATTTCCATATGTTCTACTTGGCAAGTGAGAATATCCTCCAAAATAATCCAATAGACACATCACATGAATGATTATTTCCTGTCCTTGTTATTGTTTGTCTTCAGGAGGACCACCATTATTTCTTCTTTCCCTATATGTACAAACCTTCCCTTCACTTAGAGGTGAAATTTTCTTCTGAATCCTGTTGAGTCTGGGCTAACCTGCAACTGCTTTCATTGGTAGGATATAGCAGAAGTGATGCTGCATGGACTCCAAGCCTGACTGCTAAGATGTTTTTCATCTGCCAGGCTTCTTTGGAATGTTGCTCTGGAAGAAACCAACCCCTCTGTAAGAATCGGACTTCTTTGAGACCTCCATGCAGTGAGGAAACCCAAGCCAACTATGTCCAAAAAAAGATGACAGTAAGCCTCCTGCTATTCCAACCGTCCCAACCTAGGGATCACACATGGGAGAGAAGAATTCGTCTTGGATGGCCAACTCAGTTCAGATGACTTCAGCCACAGCTGAAAACCTGTGAGAAATTCCAAGTTAAAACCACCCAGCTTAGTCCAGTCAGCTCATAGAACCTTGACAGTTACAAATAAATAGTGACTTCAAGTGACTGACTTTTGGGGTGTTAGTTATGCAGTAATAGAAAACCAAACGTTCTTTTTAGTAGACCACCAATTTTTTTACTGAGCCTGCTAGAGTTTTTCTGGTTGTTTGCACTCAGATGCTTGAACAACTCAGGCTAATTTTTTCATTCAAGGGACTTTAATGTTAAAGATAGGGGATGCGTGGCATCTATTTTAATGTTATCTGAACAAAACAGCAAAATTCTTCTTCTAAAGTCTTCACAAAGGATAGGTGCTTAATCAATTAAAATGCTTTATAAAAACAAATGAAATTAGGTTTCTTCTAGCCGACTACATGTTGCATCTCTAATGTAAATAATTGATTTAGTAACAGAGATAATGAATATTTACCATGAAACTAATTTCCTATCATTTGATGCCAATTAAGATTGTAATTGCCTTTCAGTATCACCAGATCATTTACAGTTTTAGGAAATATGAGTATACATTTATTTACTTTGTGTAAATTCTTCTGTGATTCATTATTTCCAGAAGAAAATAGAACTTGAAATTGGAACACTTTTGATCTAAGTTTCTGTAGAGGTTGACCTTAAAATCAGCCATGCAAATAAGTCTATATCCACAAGCTTGATGTTCAAAGGAACTCAGAAAGACAACCAAAGCTATAGCCAAGTAATAATTTATTTAGTCTCCTTGGTCTATGCAAGGCCATTTTGTAGATTTGATGAAAATTTTTGTGAAATATGTTTTATTAACATATGATTTGATACCACCAGATCAAAATACCTATGGCTAAGACATGAGGTAGATATTGATTTATGTAGAGAATCTATGTTTCCCTGCTAGGAACATTTATCTAAAGGCTGGAGATACTCTGTCTGCAAGATTCAGTGCTTTTTCTCTGGTCTAAGAAACCAGGGTACCTGGGACTTGCAATCTTTCAACTGCCCTGCATTCAGGGTTAGCCTTTTCACTTCTTGGAGCTCCTTTTTATTCTCTTGGGAATAAGGGTGGTAGAGGAGGATGTGTGTGATTTAGGATTTAGGCCCATAAACTTACTCATGTAAAAATGACCTGCTTGATCCATGACTTTCATAGCAAATAATATATACAGAAGAACACATGAAGAGAAGAACTCTCCAATTCCCAAAAGCCCCAGCCACTCCATTGAGTACTTTGAACATCTTCAGAAACAAATTATTTTAATTCATGGACAACAAGTAAATTGCTATGTTAGTGTAACTTCTACCCAAAAGAACCTTGCTAGGATCAGATGTGTGTTCAAGGCTAGTGTTGGTGTTTCCATCCAGAAACATTTCTGTTATTTTAAGCGAACTATTGCACCAGCTAATCCTAATGTGCCAAACTGTCTCAATCCAATATCTAACTGGAGGAGAGCAGTCTTGTCTTAGTTATAGTAGCTGATTAAGTGATTAGGACAGGTAAATGAAAGCCTCCCCACCTTAGGTCTTGTAAGCAGAAAATATGTACTTTTTGTGATCCACTCTGGGTATGCTATTGAGCTTTGGAATAAAATGTATTGAGCATTGAAGTAGCAAGTGAAATACTCAGTTTTTTCAGGGCTCATGAGTCACTGTCATGGGTCCTGAACCACTTAGGATTTCTTTCAGACCTTTCCTAGGATTTCAGAACCACATGAAGGAAAAGGTGACAGTGGGAGAGAAGAGAGAAAGCTGATAGAGAAGCTGTTGAAGAGGTATTCTCTGAGAAACCAATATTTAAAACACAAAAAGAAAAGCTTTTGTTTTGACATATTTTTGAAATACTGCTGTTCCTGAAAAGAGAAGTCAATCGATCATAAATTGAGACAACTGGATTCAAATTTTAAACATCTGTGTTGCAAGCAATTCCAAATTCAACAAACATTGATACAAACACACATGTTCTTGCACGAAGGAAAACAAGATGAAAGCCAGGTAGACGTGCTATCAATGGTAGAACAGCCCAAAGTGACCACAGTTTGCTTTTATTCTCTGCATTAATAGAAAATTTGAGATTTTTCCAACCAGTAACAAAATCAATAGAACTGTGACATATTTCACAATTAAAATGGCTGATTTTCATCTTGAAAAATCCAATAATATTTCTTATACTTTTTTCCTTGTTTTAGAAAGTTGTAAAGAGACATACCTCCACTTTTCCCAAGTGCTTTGCAGATGTTATTAATGATTTTTCTCCAATTTCTTGGAGGAGGTACAATAATATCTAAGCTTTACCTTATACTGACTTCTAGCAAATGAAACTTGAAAACCAAAACACAATATAGATTAGTCAGAAATTTTATATTCTCTAAAGACTTGTTGCAAATAATTTAAATGGAAGTGATCTTTATTGTAACAGGAAATAAAGATTGAGTACCATGCTGACACACATAAGACGATAAACTGTTAACCACTCTGGATGCCCATAATATGTAGTAATTTGTAATTTGTAATCTTCTGAGGCATGAATCTGAATTGCCTGCACTGGGAGTCAGGAGAGTGCCATTTTACTAGGACTTTATTGTGTACTTGTTTCCTTGTAGAAGTTTTAGAAATTAGGGGACTTACAAAGTTCACAGAGACTCCTTCACAAATATTCTTATACCTAACACAGTGTTAGAAACACTAGTAAGAATGTTAGCAAAGGGGATGCAGTAAGAACAATGTTGAAGTACTATAACTTCAACACAGAACACTGATGTGGTGAGAAAGCTCAATGAACACTTATTTATATCGATTTGTTATTAAATGGAATAATGCTTGTTAAGCTTTTAACATGATGCCTGACACATGGTGAAGTTTTCTTTATGTCTTAGTTCTATTTTTTCTGATTCATGTTCGCATTGAAACATTTATACAATAGCCTCCATCTACAGATAAATTTCTTTTGATGACATAAAGAGAGAAAGTAGTAGAGGATATAACTGTTTGTTTTATTTTTATTTCTTTTAATTTTTCAGGAGTTGAGCAGTGTTTAGTGTAAAATCTGCTTAAGATAGGGGTCTCTGTATAAAGCCCACATCTGATTTAGCTGTCCATATTTATGTGTAGCCACAGAGGCATTGATTATACATTCTCTTAATCTACAGCCTCACAGTGTGACAGGATTAGGAATCTAGGCCCATATGCAGATGTTAGGGTATGTGGAAAAATTGAGACACTTCAATACATTTGCTTTTGATGATTAGGAATGGGTGCTTGATACACCCATTTGGCTTTTCTCGGTGTCTGAACACAGAATCTCAGTAATCCTTCTGACAGCAATCTCATTAATGTGTCTTTCACATCACATCACATTTATACATGCATCATGTCTGCTTAAAGACTCAAATAAGGCTAGCTTTTCATTAAGATGGCTTTTCAAAATGAGTGAATATTTCAATAAATGACCCCAAAACAACTTTTCACAAAGATTTGGCAATTTACATATTTTGTAGATATTCAGATGAAAGATGATCCAAAATGCAATCATCATTGCTCTAAAGCTCAGGAAACTGAAAATGTTCAATGCATCTCTGTAACAGATTTTCATAATGAGAGGAACCTAAGATATCCTCCTTGTGTTTGGACATTTTAAAAATATTCCTTCCCCCTTCCTGGGTTCCTAAAGTGCTACTCTCTCAAAGGAGTGACAAACAATACAAATCAGCCAAATGTTTGGCCATCAAAACATGAATATGCTAATTTACACCAACAAGAATACTGAGCTACTTTCCCTTCAATCAAAATAATGAGAAAGCAGTTATACATTTGCATGAAAATAAAAATTTAGGGTGGCATTACAGTATTTCAACTGGAGTCTGCTCTCCCACCACAAACCTTTTTACTGCCTTAGGTTTGTAAACTACTTCAGCAACCATCAGCCAAGAAATGTACATGTCATCTGCAAATCACAGATCACAGATCTTGACTCGAGTGATTGCAGAGGGAGAAGTGCTGAAGGGTTCATCGTGGCCAGAACAAGACTTAAAAGTGATGTGAAATAGGGAGCAAAGAGGGCTACAATTGCCTTGGAGCCTAAAATAGACTGCGCTGCAATGCCATAGAAAAATCACCAGCTTCTCCATCATTTCTTTAAAGGTCAAAATTTTTGTAGGTGGACTGGGAGAGCAGCAGATTGCAGATGCGTTTAACAGCAGGGTATTTTCCGCTGCCATGACCAGTTAAGGAAGATTTTTAAAAAACACACCTGCTGGTAAAGAGTTTGGCCCTACTCTGGGTCATCTGCCTTCTCCAGTCTCCTCGCTGCCTGGATTCTTACCTGGGTACGGTCCCACATCTCACATCAGTCAAAGCTAGGCTTCCAGCGCAGTCCATTATGGTTTTGAGAGAAGTACCTCAGTGGCTTTGAGGAAGGTTTTATGGTGTGGGGCTGCTTCTATCCAAATGCAGGAAGTACACATGTGAGGCACAGGCCCAGAGCACAGACTCTCTCCACTTCCTCGTTATGCTCTTGGTTAGTAGACAGATATTGCAGCCCAACTTGCATTGCCAAGCACTGAGTGCAAGCCAGCTAAACTCAGCCATGCCCTTGCATGGCTTAAGAAATGTGAGGGTAGCTATTTGGGTGCCTCTTAGGAAGGTCACTCAAAGCCCTACCACGATGTGCACACTCTTGGCTGCTACACAGCAAGTAATCAATTTGGTAAACCCATTCTGGGGCCATAATCAAAGTCAGACTGAGTATGAGAACTCTCATTTCTGCCCATATTTGCTCTGTAAATAGCAAGAATGATAAAGGCTCCAGATCTTTTTCAAGAAAGCTTTTCCAGCTCTCATGGTTTTCCCCAGAGAGCACATCTCTAGGTATAAATGTGGGAAGACAAGGCCCCAGTGTAGCCAAATTCCCAGTGTTTCCTCTGAGTCAGAGGCATATTGAAAATCACTTGTGCCACAAATTCACTCTGTCCCCAAATGCGTGGGGTTAGAATGAAAGCCTAGTGCTGGTTAGAAATTACACCTTATTTGATCCTCCTGCCTGCAGAAGCCAGTGACACACTGGCACTTGTCGATGAGCGTAGCCATATGTTGGGTGCTGGAAAGATACCGTTTATAGAATCCATGTAGCCATACAGTCAGGTTGGGATGACAAAGTATTTACTGTGACTTATCCCAGACATGGAGGTACCTTGGGATGGTTCACACATTTCAATGAATGGAGCTAGAGAAGCTAACAGTCATAAGTCATTTTCCTTGGAAGGGGCTGGGATTTTCTCTCTCTGACCCTTCCGAATACCTACATTTTCATTTAGCAAAGAATAATAGGCATTAATTTTTTTTTGTTTTGGTACCAGGGATTGAACTTGGGACCTTGCACTTTCAAGACAGGCGCCGGAACCACTGAGCTAAATCCCCAGCCCAACAGGCATTAATATTAATTTTAATGGATTCCTTATTTGATCTTTTACAGTTACCTCAAGCAGAAGAGAGTGCTGACTAAGAAAGAGACACACTTGTATAATCTCAGTCAAGTTTCTTTAGTATTCTGTGCCTCAGTCTCTCATTAGGTGTTAAAAAATAAGAGCATGTATCTGTGGGGTTATTGTCCAGATTAAGTGAATTAATATGTGAAAACTACTGGTACATAATTAGTACTCAGTAATAGAATTCTGTTTCTTGAACTGTTGTAAGTGCTATTATCAATATATCTTTACCAGTGCTTCTCCACCATCTTTCCCTGTGTGGAGCATGGAAGGAGGAAGAGGAGAGACACTGGTGAGGGAGTGGGAAGAAAATTCAGGATACAGCAGCAACAAAGGGCAGATCAACAAAAGGTTTCATGGAGTTTCATCTGCAAAGGTTGTTGGAGCCTCTGCTGTAGCTTATGTTTTAACTGCTTAAGCCTCACAGCTCACTTTCTCACTTCATATACATCTAGATCTTTCATAGGGACAAAATCATATCCCTTCAAGAGTTTTTAGGGTTTAGTGCAGATACGAGAATGAATAAAGCCAGAACAGCCAATGTAAGAGTCAGTGAGGGTCCTTTAAGGGGAGGTGCAAATATAATGCTCAGCACCCCAGGATTCACACACCACTGGCTGTGATCCCTATGAATGAGAATGAAACAAAGGGGAGGGAGGAATTCCATTTGGGAACATTTAAATCTTCTCATACTCCTTTCTTAGCTCTTAATCATTAAGCAAAATTGCTTCCTGTGAGACGTAGAGCAGAAGCTGCATGCGCCAGAAGAATGCCTTGGCAGGCTGCTTCACAAATGCCCAGAGCCCAAACATGGTGGGGCAACAAGTGGTAGTTTATGTAAAATGCTAAATCCATTTGAAAGCAAATGCACGGAATAGAAAGAATTTAAGCAGCTGGTGGATGTCATTACATTCATTTCTCAAGAAGGCCTGTCGTCTGATAACACTAATCAAAGAACTGGGTCATCTCTCAACAGTAATTTTCTTCAAGGCCATAGAATTCTTGCATTGATTTCATCTCCCTTTGGCTGAACATGCATTGAACACAGCCAAGTCGGTGAGGGCTCAGGCAGCCCATGGGGCTGTCATCAACTCCATCTGAAGAGTTTATATCCTTAATGGGATCAGAGGTCTTATCAGTGATTCCTTGTAAGTGAAACAGAAACTATCTTTCTCTCACCACTGATTCCACACCTGACATTTCTCCTATTTATCAGGTAACAATTATTGTCTGAAAGCAAGTCAATTACAAAGAGAAATTTGTGAAGTCCTTAGCGACTAAGAAGAAACTTGATGGAATCTATCCATTCTGTACTGAAAACTGAAATGTGAACTGTCTGAAGACAGGACTGACTTCACATACATTAGCACCACATCATAATACAAATCATTAGGACATTAATTCCCATGTTTCTGTATATATCTATCAAGTTATAACTATGTGGAGAGGAAACTAAATGTTATGGTTACTGCAAAAGGTAGGCATTTGTTCTGGACCCTGGGAATCTTTCCAAGAGGAGTTAATGGTGCTCTCACCATTCTTCAAATCAGTAGTATTTATTGTGGTGTCATTTATCTGTTTGCTTTTCCCTGCTACTGACTTGCCCCTTTTTGAGCAAAGGAACCTCATCTTAGTCAACCTACAATTCCAATAATCTAGTATGAGCATGGCATATGGAAAGGGCTTGAGAACACTGGCTTAATTTTTAAAATTATATGGATAAAGAAAATGTGGTTTTTTAAATACAATGAAATACTATTCTGCTCTAAAGTAGGATAAACTTCAGACACTTTTAGGGAAATAGATGAACCTCAAGACCATACTTGTAAGAGAAATAAATTGGACACACATGCTTAAATATCATATTGTTTCTCTTGTGTGAGAAATTGAAATTGTAAATAAGGACCAAAATGTATGATAGATATTGGGAAGTAGGAAGAAAATATTCAAATGGAAAAGGGAACAAGGGGGAGGGGGCAGAAAAGGAAAAAAACAATAGAAGGAAAAAATGGAAACAAAGCTTTTGTAAATGAGGAGAAGAAGGGTTTAAAAGGAGTGAAGTGAAATAGGGAAAAAAGAAGAATCAAGATTTATTATATGAAGGTAAAAATTCCTTATGATGAATGTTATCACTATGTATATCAAAAGTATACCAGTAAAATTTTTTAAAATTATGTAATCTTGGTAGTAGCTCAGTTCAGATGTCAGCATTGTTAAAGGAAAACTTATTCAATGATGCTTTACTCAAGAGAGGGCACTATTGTGATATGTACACAGACCATCGCAATGGGGTCTTGTAATGGGGAAGAGAGATGAGCTCAACTCTAACACTAGTAAGGATAAATAGTGTTTATAACCAAGCACAAGGTGAGAATCAGTGGGTGGAAAATTACTAAGAAGAAACAACAGGGATAAATGGGATCCTTGCTAGACCAAATGTGATGGTTATTGGTGACTGTCAACTTGGTGGGATTAAGAGACTCCTAGGAGATTAGTAAAGCATCCTTCTAGGTGTGTCTATGGGAAAGTTCTGAGATTATTGTCATGTGTGTCAGAAATCTGAGGGGAAGACTTTCCCTGATTGTAGGGAGCTCCATTTAATAGGCTTGCAGCCCAGATAAAATGAAAGGGAAGAAGGAAGAAGTTAGGGAAGAAGAAAGTCAGTGTATGCGCATGTATGTTATTGAGGATTGAACCCAGGACTTTTGCACTTGAACTACATCCCTAGCCCTTTTTTATTTAGAGACAGGATCTCACTAAGTCACTAAGTTGCCCAGGCTGGCCTCAAACTTGCAATCCTCCTGCCTTAGCTCCTAGAGTGCAAGGATTACAGGCATGCACCATCACACCCAGCTTGGCCTGTATTTTTTAAAGTTCCATTCTGCTTAAGTGGCTGCATCTTTTGCTACTGCCACTGCCTGTGAACATCAGACTTTAACTTCTTTTCAATGTGAATTCACACCAGCGTCTCTCAGGGGGCTTCTAGGCCTTCAGTCTCAAATGGGTGCTATGTCTTTGAATATCCTTTTTCTATGACTTCCAACTTCTTCAACTTAGAAGCTCTTGAATCCTCTGACTCTCTAGTGTGTAGACTGCTACTGTGAACTATCCTGCCATCTAGGTTCTGATGCTGTAAGCCAAGAGAGAGAGAGAGAGAGAGAGAGAGAGAGAGAGAGAGAGAGAAAATTGATTCAGTTCCTCTAGAGCACCCCTACCAATACACCAACTCCCTCTTGCAGGAAACATATGCTTGGTTTTGGTTTTTAACCCATCCTGCCGTCTTTGTCTTTTGATTAGGGAATTAAGACCATTTACTTTGAATCTTTTTATTGGAAAATATTTACTGAATCTTGTCATTGCATTATTTTTCCAGTGCTGATTCCTTTATTTTTCCCTTTTGTTTAACTACTCTCCAGGTTATATGTATTCATTTCTTTGCACTCTTAGGCAATGTTGGGTTCACTGTCTCATCTAGGGTTCCTTTGAGTACTCTCAGCAGTGCTTTCTTGGTGGTCATGAATTACTTTAGATTTCCTTTGTCATGGAATATTTTTATTTTTCCATCAATTTTTCAGGATATAGTAATCTGGATTGGCAATTATTTTCTTTTAGGGCTTGAAAAACTTTACTTCAAACTCTCTTGGCCTCTAAGTTTGTTTTGAGAGATCTGCTGTTATTTTGATACTTTTGCCTTTGTAAGTTACTCATGTTTTTCTCTAATAGATTTTAGTAATCTCTCTTTATGCTGTATTTCTGAGATTTTGATTGTGATGTGTTGTGGAGAGGATTTTTCTGGTCATTACTACTTGGGGTTCTATATGTCTCATTTACCTGAATACTGAATTCTATCCCTAAATTTATAAATTTTTCTGTTATGATTTTGGTGAATAATTTTTATGCCTTGGTGTTACCTTGTAATATTTCCCTAACTTCTGTAATTCTTATGTAGTTGTTGTAGGGGTTTTTTGTTTTGTTTTGTTTTGTTTTTGTCATCTAACAGCCATTGGATCCAGTTTCCATGGTGTTTTGTTTTGTTTTGTTTTGTTTTAAGAGTATGACTGAGTACAATATCTACTACATCAACCTTTTCTTCAAGATTGGTCATTTTTGTTACCCATACTTTTAATTAATTTTTTTATATCTAGGATTTCTGCTTGAGGCCTTTTCATAATCTATAATTCTTTACAAAAATTGTGATTCGTATCTTGCATCGTCTCTTTAATCAATCAACTTTTTGTTTGTATCTTCAAGTGTGTTATTTCATTAGTTAAATTCTTTATCTGTTTATTTTTGCCCTCTTTAAGCTCCTTGAACATCTTATGCATTTGTTCATTTTTTACTTCTTTGATTTCTTCAAACATTTTAACTATTTGGTTTTTGAGCTATTTGAAGCTTTCTCAACTTCAGTGCCTATGAGATCAGCTTTTGGGGAATTAAGAGTTTGGGGAGGCATCTTGTTGCCTTGTTTTCTGGTGTTCCTATTATTTTTTTGTCCTGAGAGTTGGAGATCAGTTAAGTTAGACAAAGTCTGTCACTACTTTGGAGACTTCTTTAATTAGTGTATATCTCCCTGTGATGGGACCTTGGCTGTCATTATCTTTTGGTATTCATCACTTATTCAACCTATTCAGTGTAACTGGGTCAGTCCTACTCACTGCACTGAAAGGAGAAAACAACTACTGGTTATATCAGCATCTACAGAACCAATTATAATCAGTTATATAATTCAAAATTTATTTTAACAATTTTACACTTTTTTCAATAACTCAGGAAAATAATAAAATAGTATTGATGACAAGATAGGCTGGGGTAGAGGATGAGGGAAAGAAAAATGTAGAAGAAAATATTTCAGAGAGAAAAGAGGAAAAAGATAACAGCAAATGAAAGAACGAAAAGAGATAAGACTTTCATAACATTATTTTTATATGTGCCATGGAGGGGTAGGGTTTTTTACAGGTTATGTGCAGGGATAGGTAAAAGAAAGAAGAGGGAGGCAAGTATATTTGAAGATCTGGGGAAGCTGTAAGAAAGTCAGGACCAATTAATATACTGAGAAAAATCTTGTGTTTGAATAGCCATACACAACTATTGGTGGGGGTTAACCTGACACAACCATAATACTATCTAAATTAAAACAAATTCATTCTTATTATCCATTTTACATATGTAAATACCTCTTATAGACATGCCAGATAAAAGGAAAAAAATACAAAAGGAAGAAATTTTTAAATTACTATATTTCAATAAAAGAAATATTACCATTAATGCCCTCAAAATACTCCCTCTTACTTCAAATAGATTTATCCCATCATTTTTGCCACTTTATGAAGCATTTCTGGAAGTCTTCTTTCATCAATGTCTTTTTAGTTATGCTGTTGTGGCTGCCTCAATGTTCTGAATTAATTCAAAACATTTACCTTTCATGGTCAATTGGACTTCTGGGGAAAGCCAGAAGTTATAAAGTGCCAGATCTAGTGAATAAGGTGGATGAGGGCACATTTTAATGTTTTTTGACCATGACTTTCTATTGGATGACGTTCAACAGTATCACTCACTGTATTTTTTATCACTTCTAACAAAGACACATGTACATGGCTCTCTGAGAACTCTAAGAAACCTTCACAATGCTTCCCAGGCTGTTCCTAAGACAGCTTCAATTTTCCATAGTGATTGCAAGCTTTTGTCTCATGCTCTGCTGTTTGGGGAAATACAGGCAGACTCTAAGTCACAGGGTGACTTAACCATCCATATGCTTATTTAAATGAGTATTTTGACTAGGTTCAGGTTTGAGCATAGTGACAAATAAAATGCAGCCTTAGTCGACAGACTCATAAAATACAGGGAGCGTATAAAAGACTTTATAATTAAGCATATAAAATTAACCACTCCAAAAACTTTTTAACTATCCTTTACAAATGTACATTCTTCTTCTGGTTTTACACAAAAATTCAGGCCAATGAATTACCTTTTTCTAAGTATTTGTCTATGTAAGTGAATGAATAACTACTTCTCAAAAAGCAATGAATTTTAAAATGATATTTTATCTTGTGAGACAGAAATAGTTGTTTCAGCCCAAAGTAAAATCCATATTGATTTTTGCCTAGGTTTTTTTTCTCATCTAGTTTCCCTTTAATGATATCCACCATATTTTATATTATTTGCTTTTGTCTACCTATCCAACTAGACTGAGAGTCATGAAGGTAAAGACTACCTTTACTTCATTTAAATGTATAGCTTAGCACTTGGTTCTGTGTTTGGCACACAGTGGGTCTTCAGTGAATAATGACTGAATTTAACTGAGTAGAATTGAATTTAACTATATAAAATATAAAATGCCTGACAAAAATCTGTACACTGGTGATGACTCACAGGCTAGCCCTCACAGTATCAGCCATCTGTGCTCATGTTATTTAAGAAAACTTCTAGCTGAGTGGCTCCACAGTGCCTTCCTTCCACAGTGAGGACAGAGCTGAGGAGCAAGCTAGCCTGCAGGGAACCAAGAGTGAAGAAACCTCACACACAAATAGAAACCCTAATATGATCTCTCTCTCTCTCTCTCTCTCTCTCTCTCTCTCTCTCTCTCTCTCTCTCTCTCTCTCCCTCCCCCCCTCCCTCCCTCTCTCCCTCCCTCTCTCTCTCCCTCTCTCTCTCTCTCTCATTTCATTTGAATTAGGTTTGAGTGCAACCCCCTAATAATGCATGCACTGGAAGCTTTTAGTTTCCATTATGGTGGTGGTAATGTAGTACAATCTTAAGAGGCTAATCAGGTCATGGAAGCATTGCCTTTGGAAATGATTATTTCTAATCTCTTAGAGTAAGACATTTCTTTCAAAAGCAAGTTGCTTTAAAATAAAATAATGCCACACATTTACTTAGTCCCTTCTATACATGACTGATGCCCTTTCTATCTGCCCACCATGTTTTGGAATCTGCCATGGGCCTTCACAAGAATGGTAGTGTTATGAAACCTCCCACCACCAGAATCATGAACCAAGTAAACTTTTCACTAAAGCACTCAGCTTCAGGTATTTTGTTATAGAAACAAATGGACTAACGCACAAAGTCCCCTAGTTTCTCTCAATCCTTTACCTCTCTCAACTCAAGTCTCTAAAGTGAGACTATTAAACTGTGAGCTCCTAAAGCTAAGGAACAAAGTCAATCAAGTAGCTGATAAACCTGACTGGATCATCTAGCTAAGGATTTATTGCCACTTTAACTTCAAAAAGTATATAATCAAGATATCTGTCAATATTTTTCACAATATTTAAGATACTATATAAAAAATTTTATGTTTAAATAATTTTTTTCTGCTAAATTCTACCCTTAATAGAAAAGAAAAAATGGAACCTTCTTATAAAAATTCTTTTCTCCCTCTTTTCTTCCCCATGTGAATTAACTCCCTTACTCTTTAAAACTCAAATAATATATATTCTATCTCAATCATTTAATTATATTGGACTCTGTTAGCTCTTTCTGTGTTCACTGTAATTTCTTTTCATACTGTGAAAATCACTTCTAGAATCATCACTCTAATAATACCATGGATAAAAAAATAAACTACATGATTAGTCTTAGAACTGAATATGGTATAGGAAATAACTGACTTACTTGTCAAAAAGCACAAATTTTTTCTAATTTTCATTCTTTCAACAGTATTGCAATGAATATTTTTATATATGTGACTTGTGCTTAAGTTTCTCTATAGTACATAGCTAAGACGGAGTTTCTAGAACACTGGGTTGGCATGTTCATCTTTATTAGTATTTCTAAATTGCCCTATAAAGTATAAATCACCCTAATTTACACTCCCACAAGCAGTAGATAATCCCCAATGAGCCACTTTCTTGCATCATTTATGTCTGACATTTTCACATTAGCCTTTCTTATCAATATAAAGTAATATTTTACTGGGTTTTAATTTCCATATATCTGACTCTTATCTTTAAGAGTACAAACATAAGCAAAACATAGTCTGAAAAATGTTTTTCTATCATCTCACTCCCTACCTCCATATTCTATTGGGAAACTCAGAACTTGTGAATCAGGGGACACTTCTGATGCTTCCCTCCATGTGGAGACGTGAGAGTCATAATTTCTGCTTCCCAGTGTTAAGCCAGAAACTATGAAGGATCTGAGATTTTTATCCTCCTTGGAAATTAACAAATTAGTTTGCCATAGTTTTTTATACATATACTGACAGAAGACACAAGACCTCTATGTCAAAGAAACAGACCACTTATTACTCACAGCATGACTCCTGTCTCATAGAATTACTCTATAAATCATATGCACCGAATTGTACACTAAGCTGCAAATCACCCTCTCTTGCTCCTTCATACTTAGGATAACTGACCAGTATTGCAATCCTCATTAGCTTTCCCATAAAGTTAGGGAAATTTACTAGATTAAAACCCCTTTTATTTGTTTGAAAGCCATGTATGCCAACAGAGAAAAATTTTGAGATAGTAATTTCAGTCCTTTGTTTTTGTTGTTGTTGTTGTTGTTGTTTGGTACTGAGGATCGAACTCAGGTCCTTGGGCTTGCACAGCAGGTGGCGAAACCACTGAGCTAAATCCCTGGCCCCTTCATTTTTAATTTAGCCAATTTTCAAGCTTAGCATTATGGTATAGTAAAGTCTCATAAAACACAAGTTCATCTACTTTTGAATATCAGTTCTGCCACTTAATAGCTGGGTGGCTATGAGCAAATTTTCTAATTTCTTTGATATTCAATGACCCCATCACAGAATGGTAATAATAATCCCTGCATCAAAAAGTTGACAGACTTTAATCAAGTAGCACAAGAAATATACATGATATAAAGATGTTGGTGTCAACAGCTATTCTTACTGTAAAAGGCAACATCCATTGGTGGGAAGATGTTTATTTGAACTCAGCAATGATTCTTGCCTAAAGATTGTTTCAATTGTTTAAAAAGATATTTCAGATTTGGGAGATGATAAACACTACCATTTATTGAACACTTGCTTTCTAGTTTTTTTAAAGGCAGAAATTATACTATTCATTGTATAGATGAAGGTATAGGACAAGAGAGATTAGGAATCTTGCCTCTGGTCATACAGCCAGTAAATGGCAGAACTCATCTTTGTTTGCCTCTAAACTCTGAATTCTTATTTATTGGGTGAATAAGGAGATCACACCAAACTTTCTTGTTTTTAATGACCGAATGCAAACATGCACATAACACATACATGCTTCTTAGATTGGTTTTATACTTAGCAAAACCACTTGAGAAAATTATAGCCAAAAATCATTAATGTTTTAATAATATTTTCTTTTTGTTCACTTAACTGAAAGGTGTAAAAAAAAAAACAAAAAAAAAAACTTACCAACTATTCTAAGGAAGCTTCTCTGACACAGAAAATAATCCCAGGCCAGAGACACCTGAACTTAGGCATTTTTTTTCCTTAAATTCTTTTATTGGTACATTTTAGGTAAACAATACATTCACATTTATCATTGGGTGCTTGAACCTGTACATGATGTATCTTAGTTCTTATTTTTTTCCCCATTACCTGTGCGCCCTTCATCCCCTCCACCCTTCCCTATTTACACAGACTTTGTTTGCATTTTTTTCCTTTTCTCATAATTTTTCCTTTCCCTCCTTTCCTTTCCCCTTCCCCTCCCACCACCCCTACCCCTTTGGACCTTTTCTTCCTATTTCAAATTATCAATTATTCATTTTAATCATTTTCATTCTTATTTACACTTTCAGTTTCTCACACTAGAAAAACTATTCAGTATTTGCACATATATGTCCTATTTATTTCACTTATAAGCATGGCCTCAATATGCATCCATTTAGCTATAAATGTCTCTAGTTTCTCATTCTTTATGGCTGAGTAGTACTCCATTTTATTTAAAAAATGACGACTTCTTTATCCAGTTTCAGGTTGATGGGCACTTGGGCTGTTTCCAAGCTTTAGCTATTATGAACTGTGCCGCTATAGACATGGGTACACATATATCACTGTGGTATGATTCTTTTAATTCTTTTGGGAAGATCCTCAGCAGGGGAATAGCAGGGTCAAATGGGACCTCTAGCCCTAGTTCTTTGAGGTATCTCCATACTGACTTCCACAGTGATTGCACCAGTCTGGCCTCCCACCAACAATGGGGAAGGGTTCCTTTCTCCTCACATCCCCACCAGCATTTGTTATTGGTTGATTTCTTGATAGCAGCCACGCTTTCTGGGGTGAGGTGGAATCTCAGTGTTGTTTTCATCTGCATCTCTGGAATGACCAGTGATGTTGAATATTTTTTCATATATTTATTTGCTGCTTTTACTTCTTTGTCTGAGAAATGTCTCTTCATTTCAGATGCCCATCAAACTTAGGCATTTAACAACCAACTGACTTCATATTTTTCATTCTTACAATTCTACTGAACAGAAGTAAAAAGTAAGAGCTACACAGGAATATCAGAATTTTTAGTGTCTTTTAGATTCAGTCAGGAGGCTTTACCGGATCTGAGTGATGCTTTAACTATGTTAACACAGAAATACAGCATCCCTGTCAGTGGCTTAGACTCAAAGAACCATGCTTAGTAGTGAATGGCATGTTTAACTTCAGTCTTTTTTATAATCTAAAGATTTATCTGAAGTTACACAATGAAAAGGATCAACATTTAAACTCGAGAAGACTATTAACTTCAGAAATCTACTCCCTAAATTCCTTCACCTTTGTCGGGTCACTATTTTAATATGTGACTAAAGCACCATAATGCCACAAGTGATAATGTGAGACTTTCCTCAGGATTAGTCAACCCACGTTGAGCCTTCAGTCCTTTGCTTCTGGCTTCAGCAGAATCCTGCAGTATTGCTCTCCACTGCCTGTCTGTCTCTTTCTCCAACTGTTAATTAAATTTAATTTTAAAATAAATACTTATAAGAACCTGTATGTGTCAACACCCACACTATACATTTTCTTTTTTCAAAAATTATCTTTCTCCTTGCCACTCAGATCACTTTGTAGCAAACCTCCAGAACCTCAGATCATTTTGCTCAGGAGTAGAAGCTCCCCAGGAGTGGCATACTCAGTCCAAAACCAACGTGGTCTATCTATGAATGCATTAGGCTGCAACTCATTTCTCTAGCTAGTGAAGGCATATCTGAAGACTAAAATAGTTATTCTCTTTCACATAAGCAGACTCTTAGCTTAACTTTTAGTAACTACCTAAGAATGACTATCTCTACCCAATTCACTAAGCAGATGTAACTACAACCAAAAAACACTGTTGACTGATGTCCTCCTGAGACCTGTTCATTACCTGTCATTAAATGTTTTAAAAGTTTGCATAATTGATCCGGCCAATAACTCATCATTGATTTATGGGTTTCTGTGCTGAAGAGTTGCTCTTTAAAAATTCATAACACTGGTATATGTCTTTACAATCCATTAGCTGTTTACCTATCCACAGTCTTAGCATTGATTGACCTTGGACCGAGATTCTCATGGACTTCTTTTTTTTTTTTGCAAGTCCTCAGTATAGAAAAGCAATACTTCAGCCTTATCCCTTGACAGCTATACTTTGATTTTTTTCCCCTCCATCTAAATGGAAACTTTACTTGAAATGATGAATAAATAAAGCATATTCCATAAACAGCTTTTCACTATTATTTAAGCTTATGGGCTACGTTGTGTGAATCTCCTTTCCCCACCATCAGATTCAAGTGTCTAAATGTTCTAAAAGGCTTTAAAAGTTTTATGATGATTTCAGGGGATGGAGGAGTAATAGCTGAAGAGCGAAGCTATTAGTTTTAATATTTATATTGAGTGCTCTGAAACATTAATGTGACAAGATGTAAGATCAGTGCAGTGGGATATATTTACTTCACAACTACTGCCACATGGCAAAAGAAAAAAATAAAACCTCTGTGTGTTTGGTGTTTATTTTCTAAAATTTTGAGCCAAAGTTCAAATGTTTTTGTTACTTTTTTTTCCTTTTTATAAAATTTCAAATATGTAACTTTTCGTTAGCTTGAGCTATTTTTAGGAAGCAGGAAGAAACTGCCAGACAAAGTTGGCACATAGATTTGATAGTCTGTGCAGGTCTGTGCTGAATTCCTCTGAGCCTGCCATGGTAAATGCCATCTACCAGTGTAGTGACACTCTGTCCTGCCTTCACTCCTAACTGTGTCTTGAGAAATTCTGCAGAATGATAATTGTAAACCTAGAGAAACATTAATGAGAGCAGCTCTAGTGTGATTTCATATGGAGCAGGGAAGCAAGGTAGTTCTGAGCTCTGGCCTTTGAGTATTCTGAAGTTCAGTCTCATTCCACCATGGTAGATTGTGCAACCTCATGCCTCCCCCTTTGTAACTGCAAGCTCTGGTTTATGATTTTAAAAATGAGAATAATAATTGCACCAACACACACAGTTCTCATGGTGATTAAATGAGATAATCCCTGAAAAGACCTACTGCAATAAATATTCCCTAATGTTATCATCACAATCAAATGACCAAATAGTTTGAGTATGCTAGGCACTGAAATTGTACCTATAATTGGATTTTAAAGTATAGTGCATGGTTCTCATTGTTAAGTTATTAACAATATGTTGGGAAAATAAGAATATTTGCCACTTAAATCTCACAACAAGAGCAGTAGCACTGTTTTCAAATTAGAACAGATCTATAAGATCTGACTCGAGTTCCATTTCTGTTGTTACCTCAACAAGAACATGATTGTCACTGAATCACTGTGAGACTCGATTTCCTCGTATTTGAAATAGGCAGTTTGATACTTATCCACATAGTTCCTACAAAGAGTAAAAAACATAATGCTAATAATGTTTGTGTTCAACAATAGACTGCTAAAAAATGAGGTGTGCTCAGACAACCTCAGGTTTAGAGAGCTAAGCCAACCCCAGGGGCCAGATCATTTACTAACTATTTTTAGACATTGATAGCAATGAAGACATTCACTGTGAAACAAATGAGACAAGAGTAAGTAATGGTAAAGATCAGTGAAGAAAGTCCTTGCTTTAGAGTAGGTGATCATGGTGGGATCAAATTGGAGCTAGACCTTTAAGGATATTTCAACGTCAATTGGCAAAGAAGAGTAATTAAATGTAAGAATACTTAGAGTGGGATAAGTACTATGAACAAAAAGAAAATGAAGGCTAGGGCTAGGGGATTTAGCTCAGTGTTTCCGCCGCGTGCTCTGCAAGCACAAGGACCCAAGTTTGATACCCGGTACCAAAAAAAAAAAAGAAAAGTATAGTCAAGGTTGAGAACCACTGGTTTAAGATCACCATTAGCACTACAACAAAAAGAGTGACCTCTCTGCTCCACCCCATTCTCCCTTTAGCCCCGTATTCTAAATCCAAGACTCTTTCCCTCTGTTTTCCAAGTATTACTATCTCTCTTATTTTGAATCTTGCCAGGCAAACTATCATTTAGTGGTTCTGTTTTTGACTCTGCTTTTTATCCTTTACCTTCCCCTGTGGACGTTTCCCAAACCAGAGCTTCCCTGGCTCAGTTTTTTCAGAAATTAAATTTCTACTTTTTGTTGTGAATGGGAGCAGGGGTAGTAGGATGGAGGAATATCATGGAGAGAAGCAGAATCTAAGCTATTAGAGACTGGGCAGTGGGCCTGGGAATCTTAATACTCCATGTACCAGTTGTCCACTGATTCTTCTGATTTCTACTCTATCTCCTGCTTTCCTCACTCCCATTATGTGGTACCTTGTCTCCATCAGTAATTTTTTCATAGGGTTTTGTCAGGTGAATCTATCTACTTCTTCCTAGTATTGTTTTCTGAAAGTACTTGTATTTTTAACTTCCTCTGTTCAGCTGAATTATTTACTACTCTCCATCTATTTCTTATCTTCTAAAACATCTTAGGCTCTTGTCTGCTGCTGTCTCCTTTTCTGGTTTTGTGCCTCTGTTGCTTTATGTTTTTGTTTTTGTTTTATTTTTGTTCTTAGAACATTATTCTAATGAAAAATTCAAGTGGAAGAGGAGAGAAATACATAGTCAATCTGCCATGCTCAAATAGAGGTTGCAGAAGTTTGGGAGCAGAGGTAGTTATTGTTTATACAGACATTATACAGAGCAAGAAAAAACAGATAAAAATGGAGTCATGTCATACAAATGAGGGGTGAAAAAGTCAGAGCTCCTTCCCATTGTCTCTTTTCTCCTCTAAGCACAGACCAACTCTGAGAACACAGACATAAGAATGCTGTGGTATATGTAAGGACTGGACAGAGGTGGAGGCTTGTTTTCTCCAGCTTCTGCCCTCTAGGATTCTCCTACAAAAAAAAAAAAAAAAAAAATGTGGACTGAGCAAGGATCCCTGAGGACATTGTCTTGATTTCTGCTATGATTCCATGATTTTTTTTATAGATTCTGTTGTTCAATAAAGATTCCTGAAGCACCTTCCCCCTAAAGATGCTGAAGAGTATGTGGATGATAGAAAGATCAAGACAATAGTCTGCTCAAAGAATTCAGAAGCTAGTGGGGAGCTGGTATGGGGAAACTGTCACATCACATACCATATGGAGAGCTTTCTGCCTTACCTTACAAGTCCTCAGGAGGTGAGGGGGCCTCCTGCCCTTCCCTAACCTCATTTGTTCATTATCAAAAGACACTAATATAATGGAGGTTCTGCTTGGAGATGGACAAGGAGGGCACTGTACATGGTGAAGAGGTGTGTCTCGTCCTTAAATTTGCTCCAATTTCAATTCCCTTCTTTTTTTTCCATTAAGTTTATTGGTACATTTCAGGTATACAATACAGTTACATTCATCATTGGGATCTTGTACCTCTACATGATGTATCTTGGTTCTTACTTTTTCCCCATTCTCCTGCCCTCCCTTCACCCTCTCCACCTCTCCCTATTTACAAAGAATTGGTTTCCATTTTTTCCTTTTCTCATATTTTTTCCTTTCCCTTCCTTCCTTTCCCCTTCCCCTCTCACTTCCCCTACTCCCTTAGACCTTTCCTTCAATTAGCTTCTTTAACTGCACACACTCAGCAGAAATCTTGAAGAATAGAGGCCATGGCTGGTGGTAATTCAGATCCTCATACTTCATAAGTATTGCCCAAGACCCAAAGCCAAAGAAGGAGATATCTAACCACAGGTGAAAGTCATGAGGTACAAATTCTAAATTTTATCTTCTTTTCTTTCCTCTCTCCCTTCCTCTACATTCCTCCCATGTGCTTTCTCCACTTAAAATTTTTAATTTGAACAACATCCCAAATGCTCACATGGTGGCAAATAAATATGCTCTTTGTCTCGGACTATGAGTCCTTTAATGTAAAGGTTACATGCCAAATATTTTCTATCCCAAATGTCAAAACAACTATGGACTTCCCTGAGGGGACTTTTTTTCCAAAACTCCGTGAAATCAATTTGGCAGACCAAGAAAGACACAATGCTACAGCTACTCACATCCCCTTCAAAGACCACAGGAAACAGCACACTCAGAGTCTTCACAATAGCACATCAAATAGCCTCAGACGGGGTCTTGAGAGCTCATCAGGCATTTTGAGCTGCAGGTACACCAGCTACTCATAATCAACCCCATGGCTCCTCACACTGTCTGCTCAATACCTGACAAAGAAAGTCTCCAGATAGACATATCTCACTCAAAAGGAATAATTAGGCTTAAAAAATCTTCTATGGAAAACACTCACACACCCTCACAGGCTACCATGCAAATATAATGGTAGCAGCAGCTTTTCTGCAAATGCTTTTTCTTCTGTGGAATCCAAAGTGCTGTACATACCATGGGGCAAATTGGGCACAGTAATTCAGACTAGTAGACAGACTTGGGCAGCCTTCTCATAAATTCTTCCCTTACCTTCTTGGAAAGGGAAAAGGAGAAAGACAGAGAGAAGAGAAGACACGAGAAAGTTATTAATTTTGTCCACAGCTTTCCTCCTTCCTTTGCCCAACTCAGAAACTTTGGGTTTTGTCTGCTTACCTGATCTCCATTCCCTAGTGTTCTGAAAAAAAGATAGGTAACAAAATCATACTGGAAGATTCTACAGAGAAAAATCAATTAGAATAAAACAAACTGCATGCCCCAAGGGGCTATGTGAAATAAGAAAAAATGTAACATATTGGAAATCCTCGCACAGATAATGGCACCCGGAGAGAAAAGTGATAGAAAGATTAATATAGGGGCAACTGGACAGTACTTTTCCAGATGAACTGAGAAATTCCTTAGGCAAAACAATGGAAGACAATGGATGATGTTATCACACCTACCTTTGTTTGTGTACTTGAATCTCTTTCAATAACTGAGATACACAGTAGATCTGAATTTTTATTGGTACTCTAATTCTTTAACTAGGGCACTGCTTTGGCATGTTGTAGAAGCTAAGTCTGTCAAGAGCAGAGCTCTGTACATTTTGAGCTATCTCTTCTACAACACAGGTGACATTTTATTCCATTCAGCTGCCACCTCAGAATCAGCCATCTAGACTTTTCCTTTTCTTCCTCAGAAGGTGTACTCTTGACCTTGAATTGTTTCCATCCAGAGCATTCACCAAATTGAAGATTAGCCAGTTAGTAGGGAATAAGTTTTGAAACAATGAAAAGATAAAGTCTCTTAATTATGCACTAGCCTCTGATTGCCCTTCCAAATATACCCTTTTCCACACTAATCTAGACCCTGGGGGCTAATTTGCATGGTCTGATTAATGGAACCCCTTGCTCTCTGACTTCCAGTTAAATGTGTTCAATGAAAAGTACCAGCAGGAGATATGGGAGTGAGAGTGTTATGGTTTGGGTCTAGATGTACCCTCAAAGCCTCATGTGGGCATAGGCTTGATCTAGAATGTGTGAAGCTGGAATTGATTCTAGATGCAGTACTAGGTTCAAGGACACTAGGATTAAGGGTGTGAGTGCTACACACCCTTAGTAGTCTGAATAAGATAAAAGGGGCAGGGAGAAACTGCTTTTGTTGTCTTCTGCTGTTAAAACTGTAGCTCTCTCTTGTTACCTTTGCTGCCTTGTGTACACCACATTGTTTTTGCTTTGCCATGTCTGTTTGTCATCCCTCCCTTGGAGTCTGCTGATTATGGACTGAAACCTATACGCACTGTAAGCCAAATAAACCCTTCTAACTTTGGGTGTCGGGCATTTTGTCTCAGCAATGAGAGAGAAAGGTAACTAACACAAAGAGTGAGCCTTATTATTATTTCCCAAACTCACTTCCTACTATCCAAGGCTGTTTCCTCCACCAAAGCCACAGGCTCAAGTTGGAGAGGCCTCTCTACACAACTCTTCCTTCCTCAGGCTAATCCAGAGTGAGGTTCACTAGCTCTGGAGTGTGGCACTGTCCCTTGTGGGTTTTCGCTACTCTTCATCTACATCCTTGTAAATAGTCTGTTTATTAGACTCTTTTCAAATCACCCATCTGTTTCCTGCTGGGACCCAGTTGGCAGAATGAAATTTACCAAAGCAAAAGGCCTAGCCTACCCAGAGGGTGAGAACCAAACAAGGGTGCTATTTATTTAGCAGTCATAAAAATAAACATAGGCTGAGAAAAAAATCTTGCTAGACTTAAGACATATAAGGAAGCATTAAATTGTAACAAACAAACTATATAAATAATACGGTTTCCTATACTTAGTAAGTCTACGATTTCAATCACTGTATTACAAGAAAGACTATTACAAATCTTGTTCAATAATCTTTTAAAAATTATTTTTTAAATTCTAAAACACTGCTTTCAATAAAAACTAAGAAGGGTATAATTATAATCCAAATGGACTGAAATGTAAAGGATCCCCTGAGCATAGTAAAGAATATAAAGAAACTGTAAGTGAAATAGAACAAATAAGATCTGGGAGGGGGGACTCTATCACAGCACAGAAGAAATGTCCAAAGAGAACTGGTAAAAATCAACTGAGAGCAACTGAAATTTTTATCAGGCCACACATAAGATAAATATTTAATAAACAAAGTTTCTAATATGTTAAAATAGTTATTTAGAAAACACAAGGGAAGATTCCATTCATGTTAATACAAAAGTTATATGTTACTTAATAAATGTTTATATTAACAATAAATTAATTTATTGGTGTGGGATGAAAACAATAGAGTTTTAGTTATAACAAATAAGTAGAGTCATATGTTATTTTATTGGGTAGGCAGATTCACTAGTGTAAAAATATTGATTGTTACAAATTAGAGGGCTATATATAATCATAAACAAAATCCTAATGGCACTTTGTTTGGTCTAGAGTGGAAAGAGTAAGTACCTGACTCTGAGTTAACTTACATAAGAAAAGATACAGAAACACTAGTAAGGAAATTTTTGAAAAAAAGCTCAAAGAAAAAGGAGTTGACTGGGTAAATGATATTATAAAATTATAATAAAACATGTTATTACTTTCATAATCATGGAAAAGAATAATACATGAAAGTATATATTTCAAGAAGAATAAGTTTTATAAATATATGAGGTAATATAAGTCAGTTCAGAAAAGAGAATGTATTATTCAATAATTAATACTGATACATATGGATAAATGTTTGAAAAATAACATGTTCAACCTTACCTCATGTTACACTAAAACCAATTCCAAATTGATCAAAAACTACACTTCTTAAATTATACCATAAAAAATCTAAAATTTTTTGATAAATGCTTAAATGATTTTGAATTAATACAGAAACTTTCTACATAAAAGCATTGCAAAATACTATGAAGAAATATTTTATTAGTTTTTAAAAACTTCTTCCTGGCAGAAGACCTTGGAGTAAGAGTAGATTCTTACAACAGGGAGTCAACAGTATGATGGTGTCTTAGTTCTTGCTTCTATAACAAAATATCATAGACAGGATAGTTTATAGACAACAGAAATTTCTCTCTCTTTTACAGAGGCTGGGATATCCAAGAGCAAGATGTTGGCAGATTTGTTATCTGCTGACAACCTGCTTCCTAGTTCATAAACAGTCATCTTCCCCTATAATCTCATGTGGTAAAAGACCATGGAAGCTCTCTGGGGCCTCTTGTAAGGAAACTGTTATGGTTTAGATCTAAATTGTCTCCCAATATTCTCATGTGTGTGGAAGTTGATTGAATCATGGGAGCACTATGTTTATCAAAAGAGTCATCTGTTGATTATTTCAGTAACTAAATGAGCTGTTAGGAGGTGTGGCCTTGTTAGAGGTAGAGCACTGGGGTCATGACATGGAGGGTGTGTTCTTGTCCCCTGATCCTCTCTTCTTTTCCTTTGCCATGCCCCTCTGTCATTCTGTTTCTGCATAGGAGCCAGCTGACAATGGAATGAAACCATGTGCCAAAATAAACCTTTCCTCCCTTATGCTGTGGGTGTGGGATATTTTGCCCCAGCAATGGGTTAGCAACTGAGACAGAAATTTACATCAGAGAGGTAGGGTCATTCCTGTGATTATATCTGACCCTGGGGTTTAGAAGCCTTTGGAACTTGTTTGTAGGAGGAGTTTGGAAATGTTTGGAGATATTTTCTGGTGAAGCCATAGAATGCTGTAAGTTGAGCTGGATAGGAGATTCTAGTTAGAAATCAGAGTACCAGAATACTGATAAAAATGCAGAGAATAAAGACCAGGCTCAGGAGGTTTCATTTGGGAGCAAGGACTCCATTGGCAGTTGGACTTGAGATCATGTGTGTTACACTCTGGCAGAAAATTTGTCTACATTGAGACTTCACAAGAGATTGAGATTAAGGGTGGCAAATTAATTAATAGAGCAGAAGCAAGCAGCCCAATATTCAGACTGTGACAGCATGAGTACTACTGGCAGACTTTAGCTAAAGCTAGAGTGAAAATCTGTAACAAATATTAGAGCTAAAATACTTGAAAATTTGCAGTTTCAACAGAAAAGAAGTGGCTGCAGAGTTGGAACCATGGATAGTGTGATACTAAAATGAATAGCATTTCTTTGAAAAAGCATTCTGTATCATGACAGTAGGAAAGATGACTTGAAGCCATCTCAGGAATGAGGAAGACTCTAACCTTCACCAGATTCAAGGGTGCAAAATTGTAAAGCTTTCATTTTAAAAGAGAGTCCCATGGTAACCTACTCATTCAAGGCCACAGAAGAAAATGTTTCTCCAAGTTCAGCCATCTAGGTACTCAGAGGCTGCTTTAGCCATGATCCAAGGAGTTTGGGCTACTGCTCAAGCTGGTGAAAGACCTAGGTGTCATCTACATCATACCGGTTTTATGGCCATGCAGAGTACAAGAGTTATGAGGTCATGGAGACTTCCATCCAGATTTGAAAGGAAGATCTGGGAGGCCAGACTGTGTGCCCCTTAGAGGGCAGTGCATAAAGTTGTAAGATTGCAGACTTCAGGAAGTTGGGAAATCCAGGAACATGGATCATCTACTGAGGAAAGCCATAGGCAGTGACCAAAACCACCCTACAAAAGACCCCAGGAGAGCTGCAACTGGCAGTGACATAGGGGCAGGGCTTCCAAAGCCATTTGTAGCACACATCTTCCTACAACTTGCCACTGGTATTAAACATAAAACTGCAAAATTTAATGTTTGTCCCACTGCATTTTGGGTATTGCTTTGGTTCCATTTCTTGCTGTCCCCCTAATTCTGCCGTTTGGAATAGGACTGTTTATCCTGTGCTATTGCATGTCATTAGTGTTTAACTTTCTTTTTTATTTTTACAGGGGTTCATAGCTAAGCATTTGTCTTGAGTCGCATAGGAACTTTGGACTTAGACTTTTCAGCAAGGCTGGAATTATTGAAACTTTGGTGATTCTTAGAGATTGATTAAATGTGTTTTGCATAAAGAGATATGCATGAGTCTTTGGGGGGGGTCAGGAGTAGAATGTTATGGTTTGAATCAAGAATGACTCCTAAACCTCTCATGTGTTCAGAGGTGGGGCTTTTGGAAGGTGACTGGGTCATGCGGGCACTATAGCTGAATGTGATGTTAGGAGATGGGCCCAGTCAGAAGAGGTGTTACCAGGGACATGGCCTTGAAGGGTCTACCTGCCTTTACATCCAGGCCACCATGAAATGAGCAGCTTTCCTCCACAGCAGGCCCTTCCACTATGCTGTTTTTGCATTAGAACTTGGCAGCCATAGACTGAAACTGTGAGCTAAAATAAGCCTCTCCTCCTTTAAGTTGTGAGTGTGTAATATTATGTTCCAGTGATGAGAAAATGACTAAGACACCTCCTTTCCTCAAAAATCTAGATAACGTCTTTTTAAAAGTGCAACAGTCCCCTCTTATCCATGGAAAATACATTCTAAGACCCTTAGTATATGTCTAAAACAATGGACAGTATTGAACCCTATGTATGCTATATTTTTTCATACGCAGTTGAGAAGTTTTCTCTAAATGGCAACTTTATACAGCTTCTCTTTGGCATATCCAAATTGCCACCAATACTACTTTTGAGCTTTGGGACCATTATTAAATAAAATAAAGGTTAATGAAAAACAAGCACTGCAATACCACAATAGTTGGTCTGATAACCAAGAGGGATATTAAATGACTAACAGGTGGGTAGCATATATAGTATGAGTACACAGAACAAAGGTATGATTCACATCCCGTGTGGGACATTGTGGGATGAAGTGAGTTTCATCACACTACTCAGAATAGTATACAAAATTGTGTAATTCTGGAACTTTTCATTTAATATTTTCAGACCGTGGTTGACTGCAGGTAACTAAAAGTACAGAAAGAAAATTAAACTGCATATATCAAAAGTGCAGAGCTGAGGATTTAGCTCAGTGGCACCACACCTGCCTCACAAGCACAAGGTCCTGAGTTTGAACCCCATTACCAAAAAAAAAAAAAGAGAGAGAAAAAAGTGCAGACGGTGAAACCAAAGATAAGGGAGGATTATGGTAAGAGTAATGGCAAATACTTAATTGGTGCTTACTTTATGCCAGGCACAATTCTAATTGTGTCTATGCGTGTATTGCTGCATATAATATATATATGTGCATATATATTATATATACACACAAATTAGTTTAATCTTTTTAACTGTATAATATTGGTATTCCTATTGTCAGATGAGGAAACATCTACTAAGATCACAGGTTCTTCATGGCAGAGCCAGGCTTCAAATACAGGCAGTTTGACTACAGAGTCCAAGCTCTTACCCACCAGCTCTACTACCTCTTGCACACTAACTAGACCCTATAGTCACAGGGATGTACAAAAAGATGACTTTGATGACTGAAGCATAATACATAGCACATGAATTCCACATTCATTGCACAGGGTGCTCATAGAAAAGGAAAATTCCTGGGAGGCTTCATTCAACCTACAAAATTTTTTCACCCACTTGCATGATAAACTTGGAGAAGTATGCCTCCAAGTGATTAAAGCTTAGTTTCTGAGTATGCCAGAAGGTATAAAATTGTGTGTTTCTCAAACTTTCTATTTAATATTTGTAGACCATGGTTGACTATAGGTAATTAGAAGTGCAGAAAATGAAACTGCATATATTAAAAATGTAGACTCTCCACATATTCATTTCAGTGCTCTTCACAAAATTATACTGCTGTACAAACCTGTGGCCATTGATCACACCAGCGTCTCTGTACCTATTATTGCCTTCCCCTGAACCTTGTTGCAAGCATCCAAAGATGATTCTATCTGACTTTTCTGTTTCTTTTTTCTTTTTCTGCAATAATGAATCCTTTCCAGTTCCACAGGAGTGGTGGAATATAATCAACTTTGTTTCTCCAGAAGTCTGCCTCTTTCTTCTCTATAAAATTCCATTTCTCTGCTCAATTTTCCCTTGGTCTTTCTAGGGCACACTGTTCTGTTGTAGTCATGTTACACCCATTATTGCCAGCAAAGAGCAACAGGAAAGCCCTAAAAATATAAATAATGTGTGGACTCATCTGCAATGGCACAAAAGGAAGAGAAAGTTAGGGAGATTTGGTCAATGAGTATGGGTAGGTGAATGTGAAAATAATCAACCATGGGTGTGATCTGGGAAAGAAAGCATGCAATATGTACATGGTGGGTGATAGAAATAATTAAGGAGGCTCAAGCAGCTGAGTCCCAAGACTCTGTTGTAAAAGTACCTTGGATCTAGAAAAGGGCTTGGATGCCTTGCAACTGCATCACTCTCACCTCTTCTTTCCCTGCCCCAATTTTTCTCCCATCACTTACACTTCAAAAACTCTTCTATTTCAGTGATAAGGTTAGGGATTTAGAACCAAAACCTCAATACAAAGAAAGAGACTCTTTTCTTAATATCCTTTTTAGCACACAGAACCTCAGTTTTATTATAAAGTTTGAGTTTTAAAACATAGTCACTTTTTAGGCAAAATTCACTAAGCTTTTAGTAAAGTGAAATGGAACATTAAACTGTTCCCTAATTAAAACCTGCTCATTTAAAATTTCATGTACTTCATTTTCAATAAGTTTCTCTGTAATCAATGTGAAGTTGATCTTACTATGAAAACTCTACTGATGATGGAGTTGAAGACAGTGAATGTCACCTTGGAGAAATTAAGTTTTGCCCTTACACTGTCTTTCTGATTTCCCACAGACAGCAATGCTATGAAACCTCTGATATACTTACCCACTCCTTGTTTGTGATCACAACTGATTTCAAACAAAGTGGTGATTTTTGTCTCATTGCATTGGCCTGGGAGTATGGGCAAATTTGTTTTCAGAGGAAACTTTTCAAAGTATGTAACAGGCCCCAGTAACAAAACAAGAAAAGAAAAGGAATATTGATAGGCAAAAAGAGAAGCAAGGTGCATTACTATTGCATTGGCATCCTTCTTTAGAGATCAGGGGAAATATGGCAAGCGTGACTTCTATTACCATTATAGAATATCGCATTCAGCTGTGATGGAGCAGAACTGGGAAAGTGTATCCCGAGGTATTTTCACTTCATGCATTTGGCATTGTTATTAGCTATTGCATTTAAGATACATTGGTCTGTTTATTCCTCATGTTTCCTCACAGAGAAAACATTAACCATAGAAAAAGAATATTTGATGTTACAAATTATCTAGCTCACTGGTCTCATTTCCCGTTTAGTATGCAATTATTTGTTTAGCTTCCCTTAGCAAATGCAATTTCAAGGGCATTTCAAGGAATATAAATAATATAAAAAGAAAGTACAGCCCCAAAGAGTTTTTCTTTCCTCTTCTTTCTTTCTTTATTTATTTACTTATATTTTACATTCAGAAACAGCACTGAAACATGCATATGTATGAATCAACAAAATCAGGTTGGCTAAGAAATTGGAAATTGCACTCCACTAGAACATTTGTCTTGCTCTAGAGATCTTTGTTATGGATTTGAAGGACTAATAAAAAATCACCAGCATGACTGTAACAGATGTTTTTTATGGACTTGGGTTGTTAATAGTCTTTTTAGCTTCTCCTAAGGACTTAAGCAGATTCCTCACTTGTCTTCAATACCTGAAATTATATTAACATTGTCCAAAATGTACACTAACAAGCTACATTAAAAATGCCATAAATTGGAATGGGGATATTGGAGGTTTCAGCGAAGCAGAATAAATTTTAAAAGCAGCAAAGAGAGATAGATATTTGATAGATAAAAAATAGATCCATGAATAAATAGAAGATATGCCGAGACAGACACATTTTAGACATATCAATAATAGCATGAAACAGTCATAACAAAAATAATTAGTTAATCATTTTCTTTTTAAGGCAAAAGATAACCCATTTCCACACTGGAAATTACCAAGATCCAAGAAGCACACAGTGGAAAATGAACTCAAATGCTGTTTCTATGTTTACCTTGCTGGTGTGCCTGGAAGTGCTTTCCCTGGGAATTTACATGCAATGTTCTTTCTTCCTAAGCCCTTACAAGTTGCTCCCAGTGGAGGCCAAAATTGATCAATTTTGCAGAGACTAAAATAGGTAAGAAACAGCAGTTAACAAGCTTCCTGGAGTCCCTGGGAAGGCTGTTTTGTTGCCATCTTCTTAAACTGCATGAGTAGGTGCAAATGGGGCACCTGCCCCCAGCCTTGCCCTCTCTCTGCCCATCTCAGTTGGAGCACACCCCTTAAGGCCATCTTGCCATCTGCTTCCTCAGTTCCTGGTATTACCTACAATTTATTTTGTTCTCATTAATGAATGATGATACATGATGAGAAGCAGAGACCAGCCCAGCAGTGTTGTACAATGCTGTGCACTTTCTCCCTCCCTATTAATCACAAAGAGATATGCAGATATATGCTGCTTTCAATTCTTGCTCTCTATTTGTAAACTATGTAAACCTGAGTAAGTTTCTTGAGCTCTGAGCCTCAGTTTACTACCCTAAAATCAGGGTATATATTATTTATTCCTCAAGACTTTTGTGAGCTAAGAATGCATAATACACATGGAAATGTCTAAAATAGTATGTGGTACATGGTAAGTAGTCAATAGATAGTCATTACTACCAACCATTTATTCATTAATTCCACAGATAGATATTCACATATATACATATATATGAATTATGAAAATATAGAAAATAAGACCTTGACTTCTCAAAAAACTCCTACTCTAGCTGACAAAACAGGTAAAAAAGATAAATTAATTTGTACAATAATAAATATGTCAAGAAAGGCATATTTGTAATTAGAATATGAAAAATAAAAGAGGCAGAAAAACTTTGAAAAAATTATGACCATATTTCTTGAAAATTTTAGGAAAAGCACAAATTTACAAATGCAAGAAGAGCCTCAATGAACCCCAAGCAGGAAAATACAAAGAAAACTATCAAATATTATATAGTCAGATTTGGGAAAGTGTTCTTAAAACCATACAGAGAAAAAAGACACATTCCAAGGGTACAATAGTAAGAATAATTTCTCATCTGATGAGAAACAATTCAAGCCAGAAGACAATGAATAACATTATTAAATTGCTGAAAAAGAAACTAAAACTAAAATAGTAACTTAGAGTTCTATATTCAATGGAAATTTTATGCCAAAACTGAAGATGAAATAAAATATTTTCAGATTAATAAAAGTGGAGAGAATTCATAGTTCACAGATCTGAACAATAAGAAATATAAAAGAAAGTTATTCCAACTAAAGGAAATAATACCAAATGGAAAGATAGACCTATAGAAGAAAATAAAGAACATAAGAAATTGTTAAATTATTGGAAAATTTAATAGATAATTTTTGAAATTAAATTTCTTTTAAAAACAATAAAGGATGAGACTAAAATTGTATTTTTCACATCTGCTGTACATTTAATAATAGCTGCATAAAAGAGAAAGGTAGATGAACATAAACTGCTTTTAGGATTTTATATAAAACATGAAGTGGTATAATATTAATTTATGATAGTCTATGATAAATTAGGAGCACACTGTAATGCTTAGAGCAATCACTAAAAGCAAATGAACAAATAAATAAAATAGCATAGCTAAAAGTTAATTCCAGAGACAATATGGAATAATAAAATTATTTTATTAATCTAAGAGAAACTAGTAAAGCAGGAACAAGAAGCAACGGAGGCATAGAAAACAAGTAGCAAAATAACTGATTTAAAACCAGAAATATAAGTAATTGCATTAAATGTAAATGGATACAAACAACTGAAAGTCAGAGATTGTTAAATTGATAAAAGAGAAAAAAGATACAACTGCAAGACAAAGTTAAAATATAAAATGCAGATAATTGAACACAAAAAGATGGAAGAAACCATACCATAAAAATGTAAATATGCAAAAACTGGGGTGGCTATATTGAAATCAGATGAAATGTAATTTAAAATAAAGCCTACTGGAAATAAAAGAAGACATCCATAATAATAAATAGGTCATTTCATTAAAATGATATATCAATAGTCAATGTGTATATATCTAAGAACAGATCTCCAAAGTGAGGCAAAACCTGACTTAATTGAAAGGAGAAATACATAAACACACAATTATAGTTGGAGATTTCAGCACGCCTCAGTAATTAATAGAACAAGTGGACAGAAAAACAAAAACTACAAGGAAAACTCAAATGGCCCAATCAATCAACTTGACTTATGGGGCTTTAATAGAAAGCATTACTCAACCAGAACAAAATACACATTCTTTTCATATAAAGTATATTTGGTACAAATAGAACATTCACCAAAAGGAACCATACTCTGAGCCAGAAAATCAAGCCTCTGTAATCTTCAAATAAACAAAATTATACACAGCATTTCTCTTTGATCACAGTAAAATATAAAGCAGAGAAACAAGAAAAAAGGGTTTTTTTCTTTGAAAAGATTGATGGAATTGCTAAGTATCTAGAAAGACAATTTTTACAGAAAAGAAAGAAATGAGGTATCAAGCTACAAAAAGATCAAGAAATTTTAAAATCAAATCACTAATACATAAGTGTATATGAGATTTGGTTGAAGAGTATGGTGAATGTTAAAATTTTAAAAATTTTATTACAGTAAAAGACAGATTGCCCTTGATCCTCCTCAAAATACTTCCCCTCACTTTGAACACACTTATCCCATTGTTCTCACCACTTTCTGAGTTCTGGGAGTTGTCTTTTGTGAGTGTCTTTAGTTGTGCTGTTATGACTGCCTTGATGTCCTGAATTGATTCAGAATATTTCGTGGTCATTTTGACTTTAGAAGAGAGACAGAGTCACATGGTGCCAGATCCAGTGAATAAGGTTGATGAGGACACACAGTAATGTTTCTATTTTCCAGAAAATGCTGTAAATGATTGATCAACCAGGGGTAATCCAAAAATATGGTGAATGTTTAAACAATTTATTGCAGTAAAAGACACATTGCCACTAATCCCTCTCAAAATACTCAAAATATTCACCCTTGTGTCAAACACACTTATCCCACTGTTCTTGGCAATGTGTTTTTTACTGTAGTAAGTTTTAAAATTTACTGTAGTTTCAACCATCCCTTGAATTACTAAAAATCTTAAATGCATGATACTAATGCATATTACTAAACGTGTATTACTCAGTATACAGCCAATATGAAAAGGCTATGTATGATACGTTCCAACTATATGATATTCTGAGAAAAAGAAAAATTATGGATACAGTAGAAAGGTCAGTGGATGTCAGGGGTTTGGGAGAAAGGAAGGTGAGTAAGTGTAATACAGTGAATTTTTAGGGCAATAAAACTATTTTGCATGATTCCAAAATGGTGAATACGTATCACTATACATTTCCCAAATCCCACAGAAGGTGCAGTAAAAAGAGTGAACCCTACTGTAAACCATAGCCTTTAGTGAATATGAAAGTATTAATATCGGCTTACCACTGTAACCAATGAATGGCATTAACACCAGATGCTAATAAGAAGGGAAACTTCAGAAGAAGAAGGCAAAGGAGGCTGGCATCTGGGAATACTGTACTCATGTTGTTTTTGTGTGTGTGAGAACCAAAAATTGTTCCAAAAACATCTGTTTGGGGGAAGAAAATATTTGCCAGCGCTTCATCTGAAAGAGGGTTAATTTCCAAAATATATAAACAATGCCAAAATTTTCACAATATAAATAAAACCAGTAATCCAGTTTAGAAATGGGCAAATGATCTGAATAAACACTTCTCAAAAGAAGAAACACAAATGACCAATAAATATATGTAAAGAGCCTCAATATCATTGGCCACCAGGGAAATGTAAGTTGAAACTACAATGAGATGTCCTCTCATCCCAGTTAGAATGGCTATTATCAAAAATATTAAAAATAGCAAATGTTGGTGAGAATGTGGAGAAAACAAAACCTTAACACTGCTGATGGAAATGTAAATTATTACAGCCACTGTCTGAAAACAGCATGGAGGTTTCTCAAAAAAACTAAAATTAAAACTACCGTATCATCCAGCTATCCTAATGCTGGCTATATATCTAAAGGAAGTGAAGTCTGCATGCCAATATATTTATTTCCGCACTAGTCACAATAGCTAATATGTAGAATCAGCCTAGGTACCCATCAACAAATGAACGGGTATAGAAAATACAGTTTATATACCTAATAGAGTATTATTATTACCTAACAATAAATAAAGTCCTATCATTTGCAGCAGAGTAGATGGAAATGGAGGACATCATATTAAGAGAAATATACAACCGCCTGCTGCGCAAGTGCAAGGACCCGAGTTTGGTCCCCGGTACCAAAAAAAGAAGAAAAGAAGAGAAATATACAAGACACAGAAAGATGAGTATTATGTTTTCTTTCATATGTGAAGACTAAAAAAAAAAAGTTGACCATTAAGTTAAATAGTAATTACTAAGGACTTGGCAATGTGTCAGAGAGGATGGCGGGGTAAGGGTAAAAGAAGGATGGATGGATATGATGAATGTACCCTGTATGCATGCATGGAAATATTCCAATGAATTCCATTAATATATGTTAATTAAAAGAAATAATTGTACATAGTCTAGTTTTTAAAAGAATGATAAAACACTATATCAACAAAAGGAGCTCATTATAGGACTTACAGATATTTAAAAATAATGAAGGAATATTATGAAAACTTTGTCAATAAAGTTGAAGACACACATAAAATCACAGTGCTTGAAAGATGCAACATGAAACAAGAAAAAATAAAATATAAATATCACTCTTTATGTTGATAACTTAGAACTATAATTCAAAACATTTTTAGGTGGCTTTGCTGGTAAGTTTCATCAAATAGTTTTAAATAAAGATATACAAAATCTTTCAGAAAAAAGAGAGTGAAGAAACATTTCTTAGCTTGTTTAATAAGATCATTATAATCCTGATCTAATAAACTAATAAAGGCAGAAAAGAAAATCACAGGACATAATTTTAACAAAATATTAGGAAATAAAATCCAGCAATGAAAAGAATAATACCATATCATTCAGTGGTTTAACATGACAGTTCCCTTAACATTTAAAAACCAATCAATTTAATTAATCACATTTAAAAGAAGAAAAAGAAAAACCACATGATCATCTTAATATATACAAAAAATTAATTTGACATAACATCATTCATGATCAGAACTAAGCAAATCAGTAATATTAAGGGCCATCAATGAAAATGTGCAGCTATTTAGTTGTGAAAAGTTGAATGCTTTCCCCCTAAGATCAGAAAGAATATTTGCTCCCAACAGTATTTCCCACATTGGACAGAAAGTCTAGCAAATGCAAAAGCCCAGAGAAAGAAATAAAAGCAGAAGAACAGATTGTAAACAAAGACATAAGACAATATTTATTCAAAAACAAAGTCCTGTCATTTGCAGCAAAATGAATGGAACTGGAAGACATCATATTAAGTGAAACACACCAGTCACAGAAAGACAGATATTACATGTTTTCTTTCATATGTAAAAACTAAAAGAAAAAAATTTGACCTGGAAGTCAAATAGTGACTACTAAGGGCTACCAAGTGACAAAATGTGTATGTAGAAAATCCTAACAGAGGGCAGGGAAATGGAGAAGAAGATAAGAACCAAGTTATACTACGTAAAGGTACAAATTCCCAATAATGAAAATCAGCACATTGTATACCTAAAATGTACCAATAAATTTAATGGAAAAAAAAAAAAAAGAAAATCCTAAGGAAGCCATGTGCCAAAAAAGCTATAGGAACAAGTGAATTTAAGTGATATCAATGTAGAAGATCACTGAAAAATTGAGTTTGAAAAAATAATATCTAACACATTAAAAACAAATATTTACATCTAAATTACTAAAGTATGTGGAAAAACCTGAACACTGAAAACTATAACATAGTGAGAGAAACTAATAGTGACCAAGTACATGGAAAGACATACCATGTTCAAGGATTGAAAGTTTTAATATGCTTAAAATGCTTCAGTAGGCTGACCTGTGACCCCTACAAAGTTAATGTGTTGCGATTTTTAATTCTGAGCATCTGAGAATGGGACTATATTTGAAAACAGGGCCTTTCAATAAGTAAATTGAGGCTGTATGTGTGGCCCATAGTTGACTATGACTGGTGTGCCTGATAAAGAGAGAAAATTAGTACCCATACTCTGTGGCAAGCTTGTGAGGCATAGAAAGATGGAGCTCATCTGCAACCCAAGGACAGGCCTCAGAAAAAAACAAATCTGGTGACACTTTGATCTTGGACTTCTAGCTTCTAAACCTGTGAGAAAATAAATTTATGTTTTTGAAGCTACCTACTCTGTGGTATTTCATTATAGTAGCACTAGTACAAATTTTAATTCTCCCCAAATTGATGTATAAATACAATGCTATTGTAATCAAAACCCATGAAGGCATTTTTGTAGAAATTGATAAGCTGATTCTGAAACTTACATAGCAAGATAAGGAATGAGTAATATACGTGAGTAACCAAAATTATCTTGAAAAATAATATAGGAGATTTATATTACCTAATTTGAAGACATAAGAAAACCACTGTATTCTAGTCAATGAGGTATAGAATGAACAAATACATTAAAATAACAGAATAGAGAAGGTATAAATAGAAACATTTATCATCAATTGATTGCTTACAAAGACACTGAATTTGGTGGGGAAAGAAACCTTTTTAACAAATTATTCTAGAACAACAAGAAAAATATATTTAAAAAATAATTTCAAAAAAATAATAATTTCAGTTCCTACATCATGCCATACACAAAAATTAATTTGAGATGGATTATATACCCAATCACAAAAACCAAAGCTACAAAGCTTCTAGAAGACAACAGTTTCATAACATTGACTAATAAAATTTTTCTCAGGCAAGACTTACAGAGCATTAACAAAAAAAATATTGAAAAGATGAATAGAACCTTATCTTTCCAGGTAGATCATGTCCAAATTAAGTTAATTTTTAGAACACTCGGATGGTGTCCATTGGAGAACTGATTGGTTGTTGGTATAGAGAAATCACCACATACATTTTGGTAGCTAGAGATGAAGTGATCTGTGTTGAGAATGTTAAGTAGAAGGAATAAATGGTTTTGTTTGATTGTTTCATTCATTCAGGGAGTTTTAGGAGATTGTATCTAAGAGGATGGACATTCAGATCAAGAGGTGTTAAAAGTCACTGTAAAGATTGTCTTCAACCCTGAGTGAGGTGGAAAACTACAGAAAGATTTTCGAGTAGAGGGGCAGCAAGATCCTTTCCAAAGGATTGCTCTAGCTGATGGGCATGACAATAAACTTTGGGGTAGGAGAGAGGTAAAGTATTTAAGAGCATCAAGGATAAAAGCAGAAAGTTGAGTTAGGCTATTTCTGTGGCTCAGACAAGAGTAACAGCAATGGGGAAAAGTGGTCATAGTGTGCTGTATTAGTCAGCTTTTCCATTGTTGGGACAAAACATCTGACATACTCAACCTAAAAGTCAAAAGGTTTATTTTGGCTCATGGCTTCAGAGGTTTTAGTCAGCTGACTTGAAGGTAGAAATGGTGCAGTGGAAGAGTATCGTGGAAGAAAGCTGCTTAATGCATGGCAGCCAAAAAGCAGAGAGAGGAGGAAGACAACCAGAGACACAGGAAGGGGCTGGAAATGAGAAAATACCCTTCTAGGTCCCAGCAACTCATTTTCTCTGATCAAGCCCCACCTCTGAACAGCACATTCAGCTATGATCTTATTAGTGAATTAAGCTACTGATGAGTATAGTACATACATGATGTAATCACTTTCCAAAAGCCATACTTCCGAACACATGAGATTTTGGGGGGAGGGATATATTAGATATAAATCATATCCTATGGATATACTTGGAAAGAAGAGTCACTTGTTGCTGGATTATATAGAGAGTATAAAATAAATAAACAAGTTAATAACAATTCTGAATTTTTAGCCTTAGCATTGTTAGAATATGATCTCCCACAGAGTCACTCCAGAGCTAGTAAGTACTCAATCGCCATAGTTACTACCTTCCTTCCCCAGAATGCCACTCATGGTCATTGCTGGTCTTTGTCCAATCTAGCTCAGCATGACAGAGCCTGCCTGTTGTGAATTTCCCAGGGCTCTTCCACTACCCTACCCCCCTGACTCTGCTTTCTCCATCTTTCTGTCTCTGGTCAAATTCAATTTCTTCTTTTCTGCCCAGCACCTCTTGCATTTGGCATTTGTTGTTACTGTTTGGTCCTCAGCCCCCACCTCTACCCCTTTACACATGAACATCATCATTTTGTAAGACCGAGGGCCTTACCAAACACTCCGAGGAGCTGACTGCAGCGAAGAACACCCGGGGATCCCAGCGGTGAACACACCAGACAAGCTGGAAAGTAAAACAGACCTTAGTCTGGCCAGACGGCACTCTCAAAGTAAAGTAGCTTAGAGAGGCAACCAGCCCAGAGTCCGAAGCACTTTTTATAGGGGGCTGTAGGGGAAGTTAACTGGCAAAATTTACAGAAGAGGAACAAAAGTTAGTGGTCAGCTGGTCAGCAGATGTTTGTAGATTGTTCTATAGATAGTGGTGTCCGTAACATCAGTTTTGAACAAACAAAGAGTTGATAAATTTACTTTGGGACCTTATGGCTGATACAGATCTTATCTAGTGTCTCAGAACTAACAAGCATCTTTATCTATTAACTCACATTCAATCACAGTTGGGGCTAGGGGAGTTTTAGGATTACAGAGTTATGCAGTCCCACGATTTTCACAATTCCGCCGCTCCATGCTCTAAAATCTTGGGTTACTACTGATTTGTATTTGCAACAAAATCCAAGCCTGGGAAAAGGCCCATGACAGCTTATTTGTACCTGGAGAGAGGTTCACAAATCATAAGATTTGAAAACAAGACATTTGGTAAAACCATGACCTTCTGTACAAAGTGCCCAGCCAAAGGGTAAGGTTGAATATGAAATTTAACTCACATCCTGGTCTCTAAGACCTGAGATACAGTACTAGACTATTGCCTAGAAGCAACAGTATCACCTAATTTCCTCACTTAAATGAAATGCCTTTTGTGTGAGGTAACTTTTCCTAATTTGCCTGGAGGCACCATACTTTCTTCATCACTGGGACAAAATATCCAATACCTGCAATTTAAAGGAGGAGAGGTTTGTTTTTGGCACATGGCTTCAGAAATTCAGTCCATGGTTTGTTGACTCCAAGGCAGAAACATCACGGTTGAGAAGCATGATAAGAGAAAGCTGCTCACTTCATGGTGAGCAGAGGAACAGTACCAGCATGGAAAGGACCAGAGACCAGAAATAGTACCCAAAGTCATATCTCCATGACCCACCCAGACACATCCAGAAATGTGCTTTACTAATCCTGTAGGTAGCTCCCAAGCCAATCAAGTTGACAATCCAGTTTAACTCTCACATTCTATCCTTTATCAGCTTGACACCCAAACATGTCTTCTTAAACCATAGTTAGTCTCCAAATACACAATAGCTAAGTCATAATTCCACCTAATATGATACAACTATCCTATACTACCAAAAACACACTAATGCCTTCCCTAAATCTTACAGTTCCAGTATTGCCCTAACGTCCAATTCCAAAGTCTTCTCTGAGACTCAAGGTAATCACTCAGTTGTTAACCCCCGCAAATTCAAACACCATGTCACATAATCCCGAAATAAAATGGTACAAGGTAAACATTCTCATTTCAAACAGGAGAAATAGGGAGATAGAAAAGAATAGGACCAAGGCATTACTGAAACCCAGCAGAGCAAACATTAATTCCTGTAACTCCATGTCTAGCATCTAGGCACATAGCAGCAAGGTATGAGTTTAGTTTTGGGCAGCCCCAACCCTATGGCCTTGCTGGTTGCAGCAAGGCTGGCTCCGCTTGCTACCTGCAGCTTTCTTGGGCTGGCTCTCTTGGGCTGGCTCCGCTTGCTACCTGCAGCTTTCACGATGCATATTCCATGTTCCTGGCATTTCCAGCTTCCTAGGACCTCTATTGCACCTTCAGTTTTATTCCCACAGCTTCATCCACTGCTCTTTCAGAGGCTTCTTGCTTGACCTCTCAGGCCTTCCTTTGACATCTAAGTGGAATCCTTGCATGCTGCATGCCTGAACAACTACCACCATGTGGATAATGTCAAAGGCTGGTGCCAGCTCAAGTCAGACTCTCTGAGACCTTCACTCCATGACCTTCACTCCATGACTCATCCAGACACACCGAGAAGTGTGTTTTCCTAATCTCCTAGATAGCTATAAAGCCAATTAAGTTTACAATCCAGCTTAATTGTCACATACACATATAAAATAAGTCCCTATTTCAGAGCAGCTGAGCATGACTCAGATTCACAAAGACTGGAATTTTTTTTCCCCTAGAAACTAGTGAGAACCTTAGTAAAAGAGCTTAAATTGCTTTCCCTCTTGCTTTAAATTACTGTAAAATTTAAGCAAGAGGAGACCAAACTCTATCGGTATTGGCAGATCAGAAAGCATTTTTTTTTTAATATTCTTGTCTTGTCCCATGTTGCACGTTGTTGTTCCTCTGCCACTCCAGAAATGCAAACAGCTTTCGCTTATTTCTACTGAACATGGTTCTTTTTTCTCTGATGTTGTCTCAACTGAACCTGAGAAGCTGACATAATTGTACAATTCCTATCTACTGAAAGTTGAACTTTGAACAGTAACTGGAGATCTGAGCAGATAAAGGTATCTGACAAGAGTTTGTGCTTGACAACATCAGCATTCTTTCTCTTCTGAATAATAATGTAACCAATTCAACTCTCTCTATTTTCCTGCTGTTGTAATGTTGAATTCAAGTGTCAATATGACCTGACTGTATATCAGGTATGAACTCAATTAATGTGTCCAGACTCATTAACAGCTCTTAATTCACATTTGACTCCCGTGTTTGGTCCCTGACCTCTGGTCCCACTTTTGCTTAGAAATCTTCATCTCAGAAGAAACACCACCCACTCTGAATCTGCTGATTCTGAGGGAGACTCTTCCCTGTCACCACAGCTCCTGAATTTCCTTGAACTTATCTCAGTGATAGGTTTTGAGAGGCTACTTTTAAAAGATAAGAGTTTGAAAATGACAAATCCTGATTAAATTTTCTGTTATTCTAATTCATGAAGGAAGGCTTGAAATGTGAGAGAAGAGCACTAGCCTAAAAGCAATGCACACACTAAGCATTTAGAGCATACTGTATTTGCTCAGTGAGAACCTAGTCCTAGTTTTCCCCATAAATAGCTTCAGATCTGGGTTCTTATAGATCTTACAGAACCTCAGTCTCCTCATTTGTGATCTCAAAAGGCTGGAAAAGATGAGTTCTGAGCTACAGAAGAAGGGCTTGTTAAATACATATCTTTCCTGTCCCAGTTTTCCAAAATGCTCCTTACACAAATTAAAGATCAAGACTGAAGAACAAGCTCTTGGAATCCAGGCAGCCATTGGGAGTTGCTTTTGTGTCAGTTCTCCTTATGTGGACAATTTGAAGACAGTCATATGCCGTAGGGAGTTTTCTCACACAGCTCAAGCAATCTGGACAATCAATAAATCTAGCCAATATTTTCAAACACATCCCACACTTACACATTTATTTTTTATCTATTTCTTTCAACTACATATAATTTTAAGAAGAAAAATTGACCTTTGGGGGCTGGTTTGTTTTCTAGAAACTCACTTTATCTCTCTGGAGTATTGTAAAAACACTTTTTAGAAAAAAATCTTCGGGTCGTTTTGGTCATTTGCCACCCTTTGAGTAAAATCACTGATCTTATGGGGAGAATATTGACACATTAACAGAGACAAAAAACTGTCATGGTAGACGCTCACTACAAAACCTTTATAAATTCTACATTTAGCAAATATTCTCCCACTCAATTTTTAAGTTTTTGTAAGACCGCTGTCCTTACCAAACGCTCCGAGGAGCTGACTATAGTGAAGCACACCCAGGGATCCGAGCGGTGCCTCCAGAATGTAAGACCAAGGGCCTTACCAAATGCTCCAAGGAGCTGACTGCAGCGAAGAACACCCGGGAAGGAACACACCAGACAAGTTGGAAAGTGAAACAGACCTTAGTCTGGCCAGACGGCACTCCCAAAGCAAAGTAGCTTAGAGAGGCGAACAGCCCAGGGTCTGAGGCTCTTTTTATAGGGGGTTGCAGGGAAGTTAACAGGCGAAATTTACAGAAGAGGGAACAAAGGTTAGTGGTCTTACATTTGCATGTTAATTAGCCTGACATGTACTGATGGTCAGCAGATGTTTTGTAGATTGTTCTATAGATAGCGGTGTCCGAACATCAGTTTTTGAACAAAGAGTTGAATAATTATGGCTGATACAGATCTTATCTAGTGTCCCGGAACTAACAAGCATCTTTATCTATTTACTCACATTCAATCACGGTTGGGGCTAGGGGAGTTTTATGATTACAGAGTTATGCAGTCCCACATTTTGATCTTTTTATAGGCATTTTCTTTTATAGTTTAGTTAAAATTGAAGAAGTAACTCTAAAGATAGTCATAGACATGTCACTAACCTGGAATTCACAAGAATTGATCTCTCAGCTCTAACTAGCATTTTGCTGAGACATTATTAAAAAATATTATGTAATCTGAAATTTGGGAGGAAATATAGAGGCCAGTTCAGCAATGAGAAATTTTTTTAGAAGAAAGTTTTCTTCTATAGCCTATGTAAATAGTTCCTGTGATTAAAAACTGAAACTTTACTATTTCCTGGCTATTTCCATTGCCAGAAAGGTATGGTATCTTCCCAACTACCACTTTGGTCCTATACTTCTACTTTCTGAAGAAACAGAGAAAATTAATAATTGCTCACATTTTTCAGCATAAACTATAAGCATGATTTTCTCCATTAAACCTCATAAGAGCTGCTCCTTGAAATTAAATGGAGTACTAGAGATTCATGCTTTATATAACTTTTTTTTAAAAAGAAAATATATAGAAAACTATGGGATTTTCAATGTGAAGAAATAGCCTACAACTACATTGCCAGAAAAAAGAGAAAGAAACAAGGTAAACCCTAAATTGCTGCTATTACCTAGAGGTAGTTTCTAAGCTATAGCACAGGGAATGGACCTGCACAGAACCACAGGTCTCAGTGAGGTGAGGCAATGGGTAGAGAAGAGCAGGAAAGTAAAATAGCTCTAATTTGTGGGACACAAAGTCAGAGTAGGAATAGCTGAAGGGAGAGATAGGCAGAGAGACAGAGACAGAGAGACAGAGAAAGAGAGAGAGATCTTCAGAAAGAGTTCTTCAGGTCTTTGGCTGAGGACTGATCTGAACATTCATTAAGAGTAAATTCCCAAAGCCCCAGTGGACATCTTCTGAAACATGAAAGACCAAACAACTCCCAAATCTTTTTTTTTTTTGGTACCAGGGATTGAACTCGGGACCTTGCACTTGCGAGGCAGGCAGCAGAACCACTGAGCTAAATCCCCAGCCCCCAAATCTTATTTTATGTTCTCACTTGACAGAATGGACAAACCTAATATTACACAGGGTGTAATGTCAGATAGAATTATCAGAAAGGTATACTCTTTGTAACTGAATTAAACTGCACATAAAACAAATGCTGCCCTAACAAAGCTTCAAGCAAGTCACAGAAATATATAACTGATTGCAAGTTAACTTAGCTTCATGCCAAAGTAAGTTTAACACTACTTACAGGAATACAACCAAAGCTAACACTTTACAATAGTGGTCCCTGACCTTTTTGGCATCAGCAACCAGATTTGTGGAAGACGATGTTTCCATGGACCAGGGTACAGGAGATGGTTTTGGGATGATTCAAGTGCATTATGTTTATTGTACACTTCATTTCTGTAATTACTACATTGTAATATATAATTAAATAATTATACAACTCATCATAATGTTGAATCAGTGGGACCCCTGAGCTTGTTTTCCTGCAAGTAGACAGTCCCATCTGGGGGTGATAAGAGACAGTGACACACAAAGTGTGTTGGATAATTACATCCAGTCTATTTTGTAATCTCGTTTTGGTTGCTGTCACTGCAGAAAACCCTGGTTAATAAAAATAGGATTTTGAAAATGGAGGCTTTCAGTGCTTTTCAGTGCTTTTGTGGAAATCTAAGGATATTCCATTTTGCCCTTAATCTAGAATATATTGAGATTTGAAGTTGCCTCAAATATACTTTTAAGGCCACAGTCATTTGTGAATTTGAACAGTTGATCTTTTTCTGGCAGAGACAAAGTTAATCTGGCTTATTCACAAATGGGTCACAGATCTATTCCTTCCCAGTTTGGAGGTATTTTGTGGTTGGGAAGTAACGTTCAAACTCTTCTGAAAGCTGAAATAGGTGATCACACACAGCTGGGAGATAGAGGGCCTTGGCTCAGTCTTTTTCAAAATCTCTGCTAAAGTTTGAAAGATATCAAAAATCTCAGTGTTCACTCATCACTTCATGACTTCAGTTTGGCCTTGAATGCATCCACTTTATCTGCTGACTTGAACACAGCTGTCTTTCTCCCCTGAAATGACAGATTGAGTTCACTGAACAAGTTGACTATATCACATGAGTAAGCATGTTTGCAACTTATTCTGTGTCAATGAAATGTGCCGCCAGTGGTGACTGTTTTTCTAATAGAAATTTCTGGATAACTCTGGATTTCTCATATAACTCAAAATCTCTAGCCAGTGATCTACCTTTAGAAAGCTGTTCCCTTTTGTGTATAAGAGCAGATGTGTGTGTTCTCCATTCATTTCCTCACAGAGCTTCACCAACAGATATGAGTTAAGGACAAGTTAATAATTTTAATCACATCCTTCAAAGCATTGTAAAGTTCAGATGACATTTTTTGGCTAGCAAGCATTTCTTTATAGATAACACTGTGTAAACTCACATTCAGAAGAGACCACTTTGACTCAGTAGTGAAACCAGAAAGCCATTCATCTATGCATATACCAACATAAAATAACCAATTTAGTCTTCCTGATGTATAATCATTCAAAGACTTGAAAAGTTCTGCAGCTATGATGTTGGTTGGCAACAAAAGTATACAGAACATATCCTCATATATAGCCTCCTGAAAAACATATCACACAAGCATTGCTGTCTTGTTGTCAACATCGGTAGACTCATAAATTTGAATTGCATACCACAGCAACTCATTAATTGTCTCTAACAACTGTGCCTCATTATGTTCTGGTATTTTATCAGATGATCGAGTTATGGTGCTAGCTGAGAGAGAAACACGTATCACCCTTTGAACTACAGCCTCTCCTAAAATTTCATAACAAATGTCCTTAGCAACAGCAGGATCAATTCTTCACCAATAGTAAAAGGCTTCTTGGCTTTAGCAATGTGGTTAGCAACCAAAAATGATATTCTCACTGCAAATACATTTGATGGAGTGGTAGCCTTCAATAATTATTTCTGTTCTTTGCATTTATATTTTTTTCCCTTTGGAAAAACTCCAAAGGCTTATCTTTTAATGCAAGATGCATGGTCTATCTGTAACAAAGAAGTTTTGGAGGTTTCATAGCTTTGTTGGATAGCCAGTCACCATATATTATTCAAAGCAGGCTTGGAGAATATGAATCACTTTTTATATGGAACCTGTAATTTGAGAAGGACTCCTGGTATTTTATTTTAAATGCAGCTTTATTTTTACTGACAGTCTTAGAGTCTCATGCTCATCATTAGATTTTCTTCCTTTCTATTTTTTTTTATTTTTTTATTTTTTTGGTACCAGGGATCGAACTTGGGACCTTTCACTTGTGAGGCAGGTGATGGAGCCACTGAGCTAAATCCTCAGCCCTTTCTTCCTTTTTAAAGAATCATTCCAGTGACATTTGTTGTTTTTTATTCATTTGGGTTAGTGTTGGCTTGTGGGCTGAACAAAATTGTGATTGAGAATGCACAGTGCAGGAAAGAAGTATGCATGGAAGTCAGAAATAAAATAATAGGCCATGGACAAAAGAAGTATTGGATTTGCACATACAGCCTGTCACCAGATACAGCTGTACAATTGAAATGCATCAACTTCTTTGAGCTACAAAGCCTGCCACCAGATTCAGCTTGTCACTTGCTTTTCATTGATACAGTTTTGATATGAGTCTACAAGCAACTGATTTATTATGATCTCTGTGGGGTCAAACCTCTCTGCTAATGTGAATCTGTATTTTTCAGCCAATCTCCAGTGCTAGCATCAACACCTCACCTGCATCTCAGATCACTAGGCACAGAGCCTCATAATAAGCATGCAACCTAGATCCATTGCATGTGCAGTTCAGGGCAGGAGTCATGTTCCCATGAGAATCTAAGGCCACAGCTGACCTGGTAGAAGGTGGAGTTCAGGAGGGAATGAGAGCAATGGAGAGTGGAAAGCAGTGATGCTTTCCCGGCTCATTCACTGCTTATCTCTTCCTGTGTGATACCAGGCTGTGACTCAAGTGTTGGGGACCTACTTTATAAAATTCACAATTCCTAGCACCTAATCTAAATTTACTAGATGTACAAATAAACAGGAAAATATTACAAATCAGGAGAGAAAAAGTCAATCACTAGAATCAGACACAGAAATGATTAAAATTAACCTAGCAGATAGTGACATTGAATGCACTATTATAAATATGCTCCACAGGTTCAAAACTGTGTAGGAAAACATGAGTATGATGAGATACGTGGATGTTACACTGCTTAAAAGGATACTTCAAACAATAAAAAGTAAAATGCCGGAATGAAAATGCACTTAGTGGGATTCATAGCAGATTAGACAGTGTAGAAGAAAAAAAAAAATCAGTAAACTTGAAGACATAGCAACAGAAATTATCCAAAATGAAAGATAGAAAGGCTTTAAAAATGAACCAAGTAGAAAATTACCAAGTATTCTAATAATGCACAGATAATTGGAGTATCAAGAAGAGGGTGAGAGTGGACAAAAAATATTTTAAGTGTAATGGATAAAATATTTCCAAATTCAATAATATTGTAAATTCATAAGTGCAAGAAGCTCAACCAATTTCAAGATGAATGATCATAAATAAAAGCACATGAAGTTACAGCATAATCATATTGCCCAAAACCAGTGACAGAGAGAAAATCTTAGAAGCATCCAGAGAAAAAAAGAAGTACATTATAATCATAGAAAGAAAAATGAATATAATGTTAGACTTCTTGTCAGAAATTTTTGAAACAATCAATTGATATCTTCCTAGAATTCTATAACCAGTGAAAATAACTTTTTTTAAATGAAAGCAAAATAAAGACTTTTTCAGACATATAAGATCTGGGAAAATTCATTGTCAGAAGATTAGCAGTATAAGAAATATTATATATGTTTGTTCAGAATATAAATGATACCAAGGGAGAAGAAGAGAAGTTTAAAGGAACATGCATGTAGGTGATTATAAAAGATACATTTCTTAGTTTTAAATCCTTACAGGGAAATTCATGATATAAAAGAAAGATAATAGCAATATACTGTGGTGTTTATAACAGATGATAAAACTAAAAGATTGGCAGTGGGAAATAGGGAGATGGATTTCTGACAAATGGGAAAGGGACCAAGAGATATTGGGAAGGGGGAGAAGGGAAGGGGAAAGGGATGTAAAAAGAATTAAGATGTGTTATTTACATGCCTGAACTACCCACAATGAAGGTATTCACTATATACCGCGAACATGTACTAATAAAAATAAATAAAATGTATAAGAATAACACAAAAGATGGAGAAAGACACTTAGTATTTTTATCTATTGTGTAAATGGCACGATAGTATTCAAAGCACATTATTATAAGTTAAAAGTTTATGTTGTAAATACCAGAAAAAATATAAAAAAGATGTATAGTTACTGAACCAATAACAGAGATAAGTGGAAATTTTAAAAACAAAACACATAACCCAAAAGAAGGCAGGAAAAGTGGGGATGGAAAAACAAAGAAAAGACAAGACAAATAGAAAACAGCAAATTGATAAATTTAACTTTGGAAATATCAATAAAATTAAATTAAAAGTAAATGTCTAAATATTCTAATTAAAGCCACAGAGTAGCCAGGCGTAATAGCATGTTCCTGTAATCCCAGCACTCTGGAAAGCTGAGCCAGGAGGATGGTAAAAAGTGAGCCCAAGCTGGGCAACTTAGTGACTTAGAGGAACCTTTTCTCAAAAGTAAATGAATACATACATTAAATAAATAAATAAATAAATAAATAAATAAATAAATAAATAAATGGCTGGGCATGTAGCTTAGTGCAGAGGCCTTGATTCAATGTTTGGTATAAAAAAAAAAAAGACATAGAGCGTCAGAGTGAATTAAAAAATGAGACCCAAATAAGATATCTTCTTTCCATATAAAGACACAAACAGGTTAAAGAGATAGGAAAAAATACATCATGTAAATACTAGAAAAGGTAGGGGTGAAAGAAGAAAAGAAGATGGGTAACTATGTTAGTATCAAACATAGTAAAGTCATAAAAAAGACATTTTATAATGGTAAAGGAATCAAAAGAACAAAACAATCCCAAACATGGAAGCATCTAATAACTAAGCTTTAAAATACATGAAGCAAAAACTGACAGACTGAGAGACTTGTAAGCAGAAATAGATCTATGATTATAGTTGGAGAATTTAACACTTTTATATCAGTGACAGAGAAGTAAACAGAAACTCATTAAAGTTGCAGATTTTTCACTTAAACAAAAGGCAATCTTCATTTGTCTTTAATATACATTGATGGATTCCTACTTTCACTACATACAACTTTATGTCAACTTCCTTCCCAACCCATTCAGCACACAGTGTATTGTAGCTAGAGCATAACCATGCTCATGCTATGATTCAGTAAGCAGCTTCTAAACATGTGGGTGTAGAAATACAAAGACAAGAAGATAACTGGGGAGAAGGGCCTAGTTTTCTGTTCACTGGATTAGTAACTCATGCAAACAGAAAACCCTAACATATGTCTCCACCCTGTTTACATATAGTGACCCACAGATTGTGTGCTTGCTCTTCACAATATGTTTCCAAATGTACACTGAGTCAGCCATCCCCAAGCAATTATTTATCTCCACCTCTTTATACATGCTTATGGCTCATGGTGTCATCCTTTACTGTTTGACAATCTTTGGCAATGAGACCCCACATTCTAGGATAGATATTCTTTCCTTTTTCTACCCACAACAGTTCTGATTTTTATGATTAATAAACCATATTTTATGATGGATAAGCAAACAAGTGATAGCTTTTCTTTCATATTAAGTTAACTAACACTGTTCTCCACATAAATTAGTAAACTGATCAACTGTCCTAATTTAGCAACTAAAAGTTCTCCAGAGAAAAATGTGTTTCTATTTCTATTTCTATTTCCATTTCTATTTGTTTCTCTCTCTCCCCCCTCCCACCTCCCCCTTCCCCTTCCCTTCTTTCTTTCCTCCCCTCCCCTCCCTTCCCTCTTTTCTACCTCTGTATCTGTTATGGTTTAGATCTAAAATGTTAAAGGCCTCCTATGTTCAGAGGTGGGGCTTTTGGAAGGTGATTGGATCATGGGGGCAGTGTAGTAGTCATCAATGGATTAATCTACTGGTAAATTCAGTGGCTCGGTGTGCTCTTAGAAGGTAGAACCTGGTCAGAAGAGGTGGGTCACTGGAGTATGACCTTGAAGGTTATATGTCCCTCTCAGGCTCTTTCCATTGCTGTTTCCTGGCTGCCGTGATTTGAGCAGTTTTCCTTTGCCCAGGCCCTTCTACCATGACATTTGTGGTTTGGAGCACAACTATGGACTAAATCCTCCAAAAACTGTAAGCCAAAATAAACCCCAAAATTTTAATATCTATTAATTGTACTAATTAATATTTATTATGAAATTGTATGCTAGTTTCTTATTATAAAATCATAGCACAAGGACTGTGGAAATGATAAACTCTGAGGCAATGCTAATGTACAGATAATTTTTTAAGTTATATCAAAAAGCCCTTTGCTCTTGAAATCATGAAGTAAACATTGAGTTTGGTCAAGCCAAAAATTAGAGTGACAATTATATCATGGACACATTTGACTAATCTGTTTCTGTGGAGCTAATTGTGCATGCTGAAGGTTAAAGGAAGTGCACTTCTGATGTGCCAGAGGTCACAATAATTTATATGTAAGAATGAAAAATGATAGCACTTTATCCCATTCACAATGACTTTTCTAACAGAATTTACGTTTTAATGTCATTTAGGGAACAAAGGAATAAGTTGGGGATCCAGATCTGTTGAATTTCATGCCAACAAGACCTGAATAATCTGTTATGTGACCTTAAAATACAGTGTGTGTTAGGGAAACATCTTTACCTAATAAACTATATTTAGAACAATGTAGGTGTGGGTATGGGAGTAGAAGTGCTCATTATTTTAAAGGGTGTGTCAAAAAAGAGGGGATGAAGTATGTAATAGAAATGGAGACCTATTGTTTATTTTGTTCTATTCTTTTAAAAAAGAACATAAATTTTGTACTTAAAAGATCCAAGTTCAAATGCTTTCTTACTGGTTGTGAGACCTTAGACAAGTAACTTATGCATTAGCTCACTCGTCCCTAAACTGTGATAATAACATTGTTGTGAGGACTAACTGTAACAGTAAAGTTCCTGCCACCTAAGACATATATGTATTAGTTAACGCTTCCCACCCCAAATGTGGAGGATATCAAGGCCAAATCAAGAATCACCAAACATATTAATAAAGCTTACTTTGTTCATCATTCTTTCCTTCATTCAGTTACTCAAAGAACAATGACAACACCAACGTATGAAGCCCCTCCTCTGGGCCAGGCACCCTACAGAGCTTTATAGCCCCTGACAACTACCGGTTCAGTCTTGTCAGGCAGAGAGACATGAAATGTTTATAGAGGTTTTAAGATAAGCAAATCTCTTCTACATCTATTCTTTGTACCCTTTTTTTTAAAACATAGACCACTAAGATGTGAGAACTTGAAATCTAGCCCCAGAACTGGGTTTTGTTAGCTCTGGTATCTGCTCCCTGTCACTGTATGTGTAAATAATTGTATGTGGCTTAGTTAGGCGCCCTGGATTCTGGGAGCTAGGGAAATTATGCATAGATCTGCCATTAACACTAATGGGGGGTTACATGCACAAATCCTCAACACACCGAGAAAAGAACAGACTCTTCTCATTCATACATAATAGATCTGTAGAAAAATTAGCATGTACGCTTTTAGGAGCTGAACTTGAAGATGTACCTTTTATGGGAAATATGTAAATAAGGAGAGAGGATACACTGAAGGACAAATGCTGTAATGTGCTCCTTTTCTGATGCCTGAGCACCTTGTCAATTTTGCTGCTGCATAAAGTAGGACTAGGTTTGCCTCTGCAGAGATTCCCTAGTGCATTCATCTTCCTGGTTCATTACCAAATTCCCTGGACACAGCTTACTTTGCCAAATTTGCCAGTTCCTCTGGGAAAAGGGAAGTGGGGCAGGCAGCCCAAATCATCAGTCAGCAACCAAGTACTAATGTGAACATTTCCCATGGAAGCATTTCTTTTATTCATTTATTTTGTCTTAGAAGCTATTGTTAAATTGCTTTATAATGTAAGCTGTTTTAGGGATGAAGAAATACCATCAATATTCGTTGTAGGAATGCCAACACTCCCAGTCAGCTGGAGTTACCTCTGAAGGCCACACAAATCCAAAATAGTGGACAGAAAGACAGGTTTTGACTGTGGAAGAGAAGGAATGCTTTGCCTGTGTCTTCCATTTTATTGTCTCAGCCCAAAGAGAGGAAATCCCCTTCCCCAACTTCTAAATCATTTCCCTCTAGCTTCTTCCCAGCAACATAGTTGCTCATCTGACATTTGGGGGGCCACATTTCACTCATGGGCAATGTCATGATAGAAAACGGTAATTTACATGCACAGGGACATGGTTGATTCCCTCCTGAGCATAATTTTAATGCTAGGTCAAAGCCAGCTGTTTTCACCATCTGATCTACCATCCTCCCTACTGCTCACATTCAGTGGCCTATTCCTGTTTCCCGGACTTTTGGATATTGTGTCCAGCCTTTCTCCTAGCTATCCCTTCTAGATCCCTGAGCAGTGGTTGGCAGCAGGGACCTTGAGCTGGCTCTGTAATCAGTCGGAGTGGGAACAGTAAGAATGTGCAGTAGGTAACTTTATGGGAGAGCCCTGTCCTGCTTACCATGGATGCCCTGCATTTGAAGTGTGGTTATGAGATGTGTGTTACCTTGTTTATAACTTCTGGAGCATGCCTCAAAAGAAAAGGGCTCTAAGGTACCTCACTGCACCCTTAATGCCTAACAGTTGAAAATGCTAATATTTATCACAGCACTTCATTTATTCAATCATTTTTTCTTTCATTCATCAGTGTTGCTAAGCCTTCTTAATTCTAGGTATTGACAAAAGCTGGAAACACTCCCCAGAAAATTGGCTACACCTTCACTTTGGGAAGAGCATAATCAATTGGAGGGGAATAGTAAGTCAAAGAAAATTTGCACATAGTGTAAGACATGTTATGATAAAAGTAAGCATAGGTGACATGAGGACACAAAAACAGAAGCACAAAATGCACCACCTTTTACTAAGAAAAGCTCTTGAGTCATAGTGAAAGAGAAACAACATAAACCAAGGCCCACAATAAAGAAATAATTGTAGGTATAAAGCATGTAAAGTACACCTTAATCAGAAAGTTTTGACTTCTAAAGCCCATTCTAGAATGAAGAAATTAATTTTTGGGGTGTGTGGAAGTACTTTTTAATGTGTTGAATCAAACTGAGGACATACATTAATCACGGATTAGTTACTTCCTTCTTTTATAAATGCCATAGGGCTTTGACTACTAACACAGTGGCTCTACCAGAAGTTCAGTCACAGACAGAATGAATTGAATCAATTGTATCCAACCTGTGGTCTCAAGGCCTTTGTGTCTAAAGGATGGAGCATTCAAGCTGTCTAGGAGACTGCATCAGCCAGACAGGGAATGGCCCTAAGATTCCTAGCCAGAATCCAGGCAGGCAACAGGTACTGGAAACTGAAGGCTTGAAAATAAGAGTGGTAAGGGCTGGGAATTTAGCTCAGTGGTACCATGCCTCCCTTGCAAGCACAAGATCCTGAGTTCAATCCCTGGTACTACAAAAAAAAAGAGAGAGAAAGAGAGAGAAAGAGAGAGAAAGAAAGAGAGAGAAAGAGAAAGAGAGAGAGAAAGAAAGAAAGAGAGAGAGAAAGAAAGAAAGAAAGAAAGAAAGAAAGAAAGAAAGAAAGAAAGAAAGAAAGAAAGAAAGAAAGAAAGAAAGAAAGAAAGAAAGAGAAAGAAAATAGAGTGGTAGAAGTGTCTGGATGTATTATGCTCTATCTCATCCAGGACCACTGTGGTCTGACAGCAGTAGACCCTATTCTACAGCTATACCCTACTCTAATCTCCAAACATTTGATTTTGTAGTAAAGATAGATCAAGAAACATATAGTCAGACCCAGGGCAGTGTAGGACTCATTGCTATCAAGACACTGCCAGAATTCCCATCCTAACTCAAGCTTAAAGCCCTGCCATGCCACTCCCATTCTCTGACAAAAGGCAACAGTCACATAATTCCTCCTAAAATGCCCACACCCAAACAACTCAGTGGCACACCCACCCTACCTTCTGTCCATGGAGTCCAGGGACACAGAGCCCACCCTCATTCTATCCCATGGAACTATATCTATGGAGCAGGTTGAAGCACCAGCTTCTGATTCACTATTCAGCTAAATATCAAATGGTCCAAATCTTTTTTTGAGAATCATTTTTTTGTTGTTTTTTTTAAATGGAATAGATAGGAGCAAAAGAGGCAAACCTCAAAGCAACTACTGCAATTAGAATAAAACTGGAAATGTGATAAAATAGAAAAATCCATTCTTCCATTCATCAAAAGAAAAGGATTTGAGTGTCAACATAATAAAAGTGTGCTCCTATCAGGTATATAAATGGAAATTGACATGTTTTATGGGATCTTAAGTCAAAGCCTAGAATTATATCTTTATATCTTTCATGTAGCTTAAAATCTCAATTAGACTATTCTTGCTACTATTGATTTTTATCTTGAATGACACCATTTGGAAGGAGAAATTTAAAGTAAAAGGAAGAAAAAAGAAAGAGAAAGAAAGAAAGAATCTGGGAAAGATTGAACTAGCATTGCACATGCAAATGAATACATTATGGTAGTGGGTTTTTTTCCCACTGAATAAATTTACATTTACATCAGTTAGATCTGATGTAATTCTGCAACCAATGAAAATTAAATATATACATATTTTGTCATGGAAGCCCTCACAGCTGTAACCTTTTGATTAAGCTCTATTGTAAAACTAAGAATAAATTTCAGTCAACCAATTTTAGATTTGACAACTTTTATTATTCATTTTACCCAGAAGTACACTTTAACTGGTATTTTTCCAATACTCAATAAAAGAAGTCACCTTCACTTTTCCTGTTAATTCCCTAGATTTTGTAATAATTCTCATAAACTGATGAAATTTTATAAACTCCCATCATAAAGAACAAATAATATAAATTGTCTGCTTTTGACCAAGGATGTATGTGTGTGTGCACATGCGTGTGTGATACACATAACTACTATTTATATTTTCAACTGACTAAAAATCAATCACAAATGGAAGGAAGAAGGGAAATAGTGAAGAAATAATTTCCTTTGGCTTCAGCAGTCCCTGCTCCTCTGTTTCTTGCTTAAGTAAGCCACTGCAAGATCAGTAACCATAGTCCGTGGTTCGACTTGGTCACCTAAGGAGGTATCACCCATTAGTATGCAAGTAAAACAGCACAGAAACAAGCAACAGCCTCAGCTCTAATGCTCTAAGCGATCTTCCAGTGTAATTACAATTTGTTTCACCACAGTCACTTCACATGGCAAATTAGTGAAGCTGAGATTAAGGAACTGTGCATGGTTGAGCTGTGACAAGATTACAAAAGAGTAGGCGAAAGATATAATTTAAAAGACTAGTAATATGACCATTTGTAAAGTGACTATGTGTCAGACACTGTCAGCTGAACTCTTACTTCTCTCAACAGCCTTAGAAACTAGGTATTAAAGTTTCCATTTTACAGATTGGGAAACTAAGGATAGAGAGGAAAACCCCATGTGTAAGTTCCACAGCTCATAAGAGGCAGAGCTAGGGTATAAATCCAGATTGGTCTGACATTAAAGGCCGACCTCCTCCCACAGTGCAACTGTACCTACAGGAAACTAGAAAAGGAATGGATATTCTCGACAAAAAGTATTGGAGTACTTTTACTTGTAAAAGAAAGCAATGACTGTGATGGGAAGAATTTCCTAACAAGTCCACTGAACTCATCTTTAAAGATACTCAAATTAGAACATTTTATTACCATAGGCCCAACAATGTTTTGGTATTTATAAGGATCATTTTGTCTTAAATACCTAACATCTCAAGATTCAATTACAAAATTATATAAATAGTATAAATAGCTCATGGTCATTACCTAATATTTGTATTATACTTTATTCATAAAAATATTTCTTTACACATTGTCTCATCTGATGCATATATAAGAGGATTTGGTACAAATCATGGCATGGAACTACATAGGTTATCCCAAAAGAAGTGACACACTAGTTCTTAAACATTAATAAGTTTCAGAATCACCTTGGGCTCATTAAAACACAAATTCAAAGGCCCCTGTTCCCCCAATCAATTTTAACCTCTGTGGATTTAGAATGAGTGGGCCTAGGAATTTGTATCAGGCATCAGATAATCAGTGGGTGTCACATGGGTTGAGATCTCAGTATCATACCTTGAGAAACACTAGTATATATCAAAAGGGTAATGATATAACCTGACCAGTACCCTGCACTGCATGTGAGGAGGGTAGGGTCTTCCCTAACCACCCTAAACAGATGGCCATGCTCTTTAGCATGGAGCTGTTTTCATCCATGGTGACCTCGGTAACTGATGGGTGCATGGCTACCAGACTCCTCAAATTCCATAGCTCATGTCTGCCTTTTTAGGCCTTTTATTCCCAATACCACTCAATCTTTTCCTTCTTTTCTCTGTCCTCTTCTCCACTCCTTAGGCCTTCTAAGCCCTCAGTGGGACCCCACACATTTAAAAAGGCCTTGCTAACCATAAATATTTTTTAAATACCCAGCACCATGTTGGAGTCCATCACCACCACTCAGAACATGTGCCCAGCAGTTCATTCAGTTACTTAAAAGCCACATCAGCATGAAGTTAAGAAATTTTGCATTTCTGTATACCAGGGTCACATTAGGAATTCACTACAGGGCCAGCATACTCTAATCTATTTTCTGATTCAGGATCCAAGAAAGACAATTTGCACCTCAGAATCCACATATTCAGCCCAAAGTCCCCCAGTCTGAAGGGAGTCTCCCCACACACCAGGACTTAGGAGTAGCACACTTCAGCACACTGGTTACTGGTTTCCACCTTCTTACTGTATATATAGTCTGTCTGCCTCATTTAACCAAAAGTACTTCAAGACCCAGGACTGTTCTGTACTCATGCCTCAGTTTCCACAGCCTAAATCAGAGCTGGACAAGTAACAGATGCTCAGTAATGTTTTAAGTAATAATCACATTAAGGAAATTAACCAAACAAATTGTTGGGGTGGAGCACACCATTGGAACCCATGTTTGAGTTTCTGTACTTGCTTCTTTCCCTTCTTGCACCCAAGAACCAGATGTGAATCCTCTCCTAGATGCGTTTATTGTAATAAGATCTATAGGCTAGACAAAAATTATCCTTGAGTTTGAATTAGACTCTTTGTACATTAAATGAGTTATTCTTCCATGTTGCTTTGTGTGTTTGGTTTTTCTGAAGAAGAAAATACCATCCTTCCCTGTCTGTGAAAAGACTTCATCCAGACACACTAGAAAGAAAGAAAGGCTGGAGGAACATAAACTCCTTACTGTCTGTGGGTGTGATTTATTGTACGTTTCTTTAAGGTGGAATCTGACAGAGGGACAGCTGCAGTGGAATGATGTAGGTTCATTACTGCACTCTTGGACAGTGCTTGGTGTCTTCCAGATGCTCTGCAATTATTTACCATCCCTATAGCACCTCCAGTAGGGGAGGTCAGTATTCTCACCCTGGCTGAGTAGAGAGGGATTTAATACCCAAACAGTAAGAGGCAAGCTTTTTTGAGTCCGCACTAGCTCCATGTCCTGCAGCCAGGCCTGCAGATCCCACCCCTTTGGGAGGAGGCAAGGCTTTCCAAATCCTCTGCAGACATCTGGGTAGAAAAGACCTGGAGAAAAGCTGTAAGAAGTCAATGCAATCTGGTTATCCCAGGGGAAAAAGTAAATGGAAATTGAACCTTGAAATGTAACCCACGATGGTCCACAAACTTTCCAGCGGTGAGGAACTAAAAGCAATATTTGAGCCGTATGCATGAGTCATTCACAAAATCTTTACAAAGTTAATTGTCAGTGTCCATACCCAAACCCTTAGTCATTTGTGGTGTCCATATTCAGTGGGCAGGCTGGATAGTAGGGTGCAGTTCCTAAGATGTCAGCTCCCACTGGAGCCCAGATCTTTCTTAGATGTTCTGCTTTGCATTCTGGATGATAATGGGTAGGGCATGAAGTGTTCTTAGTTACAGCTCTAACTGAGAACACAAAACCATTAAATTCTACTTTACTGAGACCTCCTCTTCTTTGCAACACAAATTATAAAAGTTTAACCCACTGAAGTTGAAAGAGAAGTAGCCACTTGTGTTTGCAGACTCAAAGAAAGCAGATGTTTTAGTCAGGTTAGACTATAACAAAGTACTAGAGCCTGGGTGGTTTATAAATAACAGAAAATTATTTTTCACAGTTCTGAAGGCTAGAAGTTTGAGATCAGGGTGCCAATATGGTTGGATTCTTCTAATTTTCAGACTACTGACTTCTTGTGTCCAGATATTATAGGATGAAGGAAAGAGAACTTTTGGGGGATTTCATATAAGGGCACTAAATCCCATTCATGAGTGCTCTATTCTCAGGCACTAATTATCTCCCAAAGATCTTCACCTCCTAATATCATCACATTAACATATAAAGCTTGAGGGGATACAAACATTTAGCTCATTGAAGCGAGACTGTCTCCATCTCTGCTAGAAGAGTACTAGATGGGAGGTAGGAAGATAAAGCTTAAAGAAAGCCTCAGACATAGCTGTGAAGAGTGTGGACCTGGCAATAATCCCAAGTGTGATCCAAGGACCAGCACACCAGCATTGCCAGAGCTGATTTTAATGCTGAACATTAGATCCTACTGTACTGATGGGCAGACACTTGGGGGTAGAATCCAGGAAGCTATGTTTTATTAAGTGCTCCAAGTGATTCTTACATGTACTAAAGTACTGGGTCCTGGAGCTTACAGCCTGAGCTTGTATCCTGCTCCATCATTCTTTAGTTGTGTGCCTTTTCCAGGTCTCCACTCCTTCTTTTATTAACTAAGTATAATGATAATGTCTACTTCCTGGGCTTGATGGGAAGTAAGGATTACATGAGCTAATGTATATAAAACCCTTAGATCCACATCTAGAAAACAATAAGAATGCTATGGTTTATATCTTAAATGTCTCCCAAAGGTACACATGCTGATAACTTAGTCTCTAGTTTGTGGTCCATTTGAGAGATGGAATCTTTAGGAGATGGAGCCTAGTGGAGGAAGTTAGGTCCTTGGGGGTATGCCCTTGAAGGTGATATTAGAACCCTAGCCTCTTTCTCTCCCTCTCTTTCTGTGTCCCAGTGCCTTAAGGTAAAGTGATCTCTGCCATATGCTCCTGCCACAGGACCAAACAAACAGGATCAAACAGCCATGGACTGAAACCTCTGAATCATGAGCCAAAATAAATATTTTTGCTCCTTTAAGTTGATTTTCTTAGGTATTTTATCTTAGTAACAGAAAGCAAACGCAAAGCCCTTACTAAAGATATGCAGAAAAATATAGATTCTCTCATCATAAACCCTTAAACACTTCTCCCACCAAAGACTCAATTCCAACTACCTTGCAAGGTTAATTCTTGGCCCAAAGTCAACTTTAACTCACAAAAACTCTTGGATCCATCTAGTTCATTAATAATTCATGTATTAATGGACAACAGGCAGTCCATGGGCATTATTCTATAGTCCCCCACTAAAACTCCTTCAGCAGCTCTGGAATCAGCTGTGTATTCTGCCAGTTTTGGCATAAGGTGGGAAGGAGGGCTTGGTAGATCTTCCCAAGATTAGAGAAACTTCCAGTTAATCATTATGAAGTCTAGAGGTGTTTATGAAAACAGTAAGCTTGTACTAACATTTCATCTTAGGCTTGAAGCTTAATAAATGCTTGTTGAATAATTGCACAAATTTCATTCAACTTAGAATGAAATCTAAGTAAAACATCACAGGTTGTGGTAGCAGCACACTGGACTAGGTTTCTTCCTTAGTTTATGGCAGATACTGTACTTAGTTATGGTTCAGTCAGCTATCCATTTAGAGGTGCCAGGATATCTTGGTCCATTGTGACATCCTTCCAGTTTTACATGCATACTTAGCAGACTCTTTTCCCTATAAAATTATCACAACTTTATACAAATTTTTTAATACTTTGATTCATTTCTAAGAAAAACATTATAGAAAAAACAAAGGTTAATATAGCTATGGGTTCTTCTTATCTGTTGTTAAGAGAGAGTGAAAGTCAAATCTTAAGACTAATGAGCCTGGTGAACATTTATCATGTTGATGGTGTGTGCATGTGTGTGTGTGTGTGTGTGTGTGTGTGTACAAAAGAAGCCAGCCAGGAAAGGATGAAACACATTCCAATCATACAGGAAAAAAATACACATACACACAAATATATACAGATGGTATAGATATATCATATTGATATAGACATAGACTTATAAGGAAAGAGCTGAAATTTCCCCTTTCTGCAACCCTGCAAAGGCCTAGGAGTGTTCTATACCAGGGTTTCTCAAGCTATCTATGATGAAAGACAGTTTTTTTTTCCTTTGGTTTTTGCTTTTGCATTGTCCATCTGTCATAGACCACTGCTATGAATGCTCTAAAATGAATTATTTTTAAGGTAAATTAAAAATACAAAAATGCATGATACTATCCTTAAGACAACTCTTCCCCAAACTTGCCCTTGTGCCAAAGGAAGGAACTGGATATCAAACCATGCAAGAATTAACATCTATAATCCCAGGACTCTCAAGTGAGCCAAGGACATGTCATGGTCACCCAAAGAGGTAAATGGCTCACTTCACCCCTCAACCCCTACCATGTGACCCAGGCCTCTGGGAAGAGCACAGTGATCTCAAAGGTAAAGAAAAGCACAAGCTCCAATCCAGCCATAGTCAACAGAGGACTGCACAGGTGGGAGCTCCCATGCAACCACTCACTCTACCTTTCTCCTGGTAGAGCATATCACCAAGATTCACCTATACCCAGCAGCAGTGGAGACTTAGCCTGACTTGGCATGCATATTTGTTGTTTATTTTCTCTTTTAATTATGCTTATGTTTCTGGTCTTGTGCAAAGAGTGGTTGCAAGAAGTGAGGATGGAGGAAACTACCTTGCTGTAAAACGTGAATTCCTGAGTAGCAAGGAAATGTCTACAGAGGGCAGTTGCAATTTCTGGCCCTCTTAGTGGCAATATTAATGTAAGAGGAGATTTGAAGCCCTGGATGACCTGACATTTCCTCTTCCTGCCATTTGCTATGTCACTCCTTTGTCTCCTCCTCTGCTTCACCCTTCTAATAGTCACTTCTTATTCCTTAGGTGGACACTGCTCCCCACCTCTGCCCATCACACTCCAAGGTCACTTGAGTGGGGACTTGTTTTCTACTGTGTGGCATTTTGCATCCTGACTCTCCTTTTTCTAACTACATTTATTTAAAATTATAACCTGTAGGTAGGAAGCAAATAAATACTGTAGTAATGATGATATGACTATTTTGGAAGTCTCTTTTGATTTGATTAGCTAACTCAGACTCCACAGAAAAGTCAGGTTCTGCTCAGAGCACACAGAGTTGGGAATACACTTTACAAAACTGTCTTCACTTGCTCTAACTATAAACTTCATTCATAAGCTTGATCCTTGTCACCAATAACAATCATGACTATTCCTTTCACTGCAGTACACAATGTATTCTCTCTGAATTTTGATCTTGACTTCCTTTGTGCCTGGGTTGCTGTGATGGATGCTCAGCACACACAGAGCATACTCTCCGGTTACAAGTAGGCTTCTAAGTTGGGCAGAGCTAGGTTCAAATCTTGGGCCCATCACTAAGCAAGTGCATGTCCTTGAGCAGGTTACTTAGAATCATGGATATCTACTTTATTCACCTATAAAATGGAAATAATGATAGCACCTGGCCCAGAGGGTGATTGTGAGGATGAAATTAGATGGTGCATATAAAGTAGCTATTGAAGTGCCCAAGAAATAGTAGACACTAAATAAAAGTTAACTATTATTATAATCTGTCCTTGTGGACAAGATCCAGACAGTGTCCTTTAATGGGCAACAGCAACATTTGAAGATACCAAGTTTAAAAATAAAGTATAAATGAATATTGTAGTTAGTTCGTGTAAGCCTGCTCACTCACATGAGACATGTTTATTGAGGACTCACTTAGTGCTAGTGACTATGTTAGGTTAATAAGGCAGAATACCCTAATGAGGAGCCAGTGGGTATTGGAATAAGCAGACCCATAAAAGCAAAACAACAATTCCTGTATCATTTTCACTTGCTAACCAAAGATCTGAGGTTATGTGCTGATGTTAGGTCGTGTCCTTGGGACATACCCACCTGAAGTAATGGTCCCTGAGTTCTGTCTTGCATTTGATGCAGCTCTGAGGACAGGTGCAGAAGGGGGACAAAGGAGTCATGGTGTCCAGTCTAAAAGGCATCCTGACACAACAGATCAAGGGGCAGGGAACATCTGTCAGTAGCAGTTCCTATGGCAGTTCCACCAACACACGTCAAGAAGGCAACCAAGAAGACACAAATCCAATCCTCCCTTTAAATTAACTTCTCATCACATCTTTCCCCAAGGTGTGCATGGCTCCAGGATCCCGGGCTACTGCGCTTCCTTCTGCAGTTGTTTATAAACTGAAGAGGAAGAAATCAGCATTGGTCTCAAATTAACTTTTTCCACGGTCTGAAGGATTCAAATAACAGGTTCATCATTACCAAGCAAAATGTGCTGCATGTTTCTTTGAACAAAGAGCATCTGTGACCAGTCCACTTAAATGTCCCCAGCACATGCAAAAGGGGACAGAGTAGCCACTTCCATGGGAACTGTTTTCTTTTTCTTTCCTCTTTTCTTCCTTTTTATTTTTGGTTTCTCTTAAATACCCTTTTAAGAGGCAGCAGAAAAGGCTCTTCTTTCCAGAGAAGATTGCCTGGTTTGAAGGAGGGTTAAATAAACAAATGATAACAACACCAATCAACCCTCTTTGCTTACAGCCCGCAGAGTCAATCTGCCTCCTGGCTGTGGAGCTACCAACCAGCAAAGGCAAACTAATTAGACACAGACAAACACTTAGGCAATCACACCTTGTGAATGTAAGCGTCTTCCTGTCATTTGGCAAGTCTCTCAACTGCCTCTGAGCGTGAGACAACAAATCCCCTGCAAACAAGTTCCTCACTCTCCCCGTTAGTGAGACCTAACAGATCACAATGGCTAGAGGTGAAAGGTGGCAGTCTCGTCAGGTAATGACATCTTTCCAACAGCCCATATTAAAACAGCGGCACTTGTTTAGACTAGCCTATTTGCACCTACCTACAGAGGGCCTTTTTAATGTAATTATTAGCCTCTGCCACCCTGCTTAGGATTTGAAAATATCGTTCATTTTCATCTTGCTTCAGCTACCGCTGCTATCTTCTATTCCGTCTCAGTCACCTCATCTTCCCACAACTAAGTGTAGAAACAAGCATGAGCTAGAAGAGCTGAATTAACAAGAACAAGTTGGCAGGTGAGCTATGTGACAAAAAAAAAAAAAAACAGGGAGTTGACAATATATTCTAATCGCTACCTGTCTGTGGAAATCTTGAAAAAATTTAAATGGCTTTTTCTTACAGAGACCAAAAAGCTATCGCAATAATCGTCAAAACGTATAGTTATAAAAGTAAGAGGGCTGGAATCTTAATAACAGTTCACAGCCAGTAAACAACTGTATGTTGCTTTAAAAAAAATAGAAGGAGGCTAGTATCTATTGACAGGGTAGGTCAGGAGTTCTGATAAGTGCTCTTCATAGTGCAGAATTTGGCCTTTGACATTTTAAGTAGCTGGAAGGGATGGTCCCACCTGACCTCTCTCTATATTATACAAACAAATGCATCACCATGTAAAAGTTTGGCTGATACATTATAGACCTGTAGGTCAAAGACCAGAATTTCTAAGTCCCCCAAATGGTTTTCCTTTCTGCTTATAAGTATCCAGGTCATATTCAGGCAGAGCGGTGAGGATGTTTATCCCCCAATATTAATTGTTAAATATCTGCCATTGCTTGGAGCTGTGCTCACTTAAAAACGGTGCAGTTGACTTCCTGTCGAGATGGTTTTCAGTATTGCTCCTCAAAACTTATTGGCGCTCTAGTTGCACTGCAGTTTACAGCCATCACTTATTCATGATTATAAGCAGGGTTGATTTTTTTTAAGGCATCAGCTTAAACTGTCACTAAGGAAAGACTTTTGTACAAAACAATGTATATCTTCCCATTTTCTTTCAATAGTTTCCCTTTGTCTGAATATCTCCAGGATCTTCTTTCTCTGTTCATTCCCTGTCCCTCCCTCCAAGGGGAAGAGGGATGTTACAGGGATGTTGTTGTCAGTTTCCAGGACAGTTTTGAGGAAGAGGAGTGGGCAGGGCCACAGAGACTCCAGAAATATGGAGTAGTGTGGGGTAAAATCACCAGAGGGAGGAAAAAGACTATCTGTAGAGAGAGTCTACCCTTGGCGACCCACTGCTTATGCCAATACTGTGCCAGGTAAATGGAACACGAAGAAAAATGTGAAATGGTCCCTGCTCCATTCTACTGAGAAAAAGAGAACTAATGATGATACTGAGAGGCTTCCTCTCCTAACCTTCTGATTCCAAGTCAGCTGCTTAGCAGCACAGCGCCCACTATTAACACAAATTCAGAATTACCACCAAGTGATTGCTGCTCAAAACTGAAAATGAAGACAAAAATTCACATTCAAACAGCACATGAGAGGAGGTCAGAGGGCAATGACATTGTTTTTTCTGGTAAATGATATAATTTTAACAAAAGCCTTTAGAGAAGAAACAAAATGAGAGTTTTTCTCACTAACCTCTTTTCAAAGCAGGAGACAAAGAAGTTCTGCACCAAGATAAATAACACAGCACAGTACCTACCCACCCACCCCAATTTTTGATACACATAATTAAAAAACTCATAAAAAGGCCAAAAATTGCCAAGCATGGTGGTGCACACCTATAATCTCAGCTACTTGGGAGGCTGAGGCAGGAGGATCTCAAATTTGAGGGCAGTCTGGGCAACTTAGGGAAACTCTGCCTCAAAATAAAGTAAAAATGACTGGGGATGTGGCTCAGTGATAGAGTACCCTTCAGTTCAATCCCCAATACTGAAGAAGAAAAAAAAAAAGACAAAAGTGGGCAACATCACTGGAACCCACCCTTAATAGGTACTCTTAACTTATAACCATGGGAAATTTCTACTAACTACAAATATAAATGGGGATAGATTGAAGAACAGACTTTTAGATACACACAAACACCATCCTCTTAATTCAAACAATATAGAGAAATGTGAAAGGGATCAAGAAGGACTTGGACCCCAATGCCTGCTCCCAATCCAACCCCATAATGCACTAACCAGGTGCAATGCCCTTGCCTACACTGGAACTGTCTTCAGAGCTTCCAGAATACTGCTAGCCATACAGCCCCTGACTTTGCATTTTTATGGTAAAGGGTCTAAGGGGATAAGTGGAAGACTTGGGATACAATCTCCTGCAGAAAGATATTATATGCAAAGGAGACTTGGGAAGAATTGGTAGCAATGGATGCAGAAGGACATTGCCTTTCAGAATCTACCATGTCACAGGAAACACTTCACCATTTTCCACACCTTTCAGCATAGTCAGAGATCTCAGTGCTCCCTGGCAGACTGAGCCTGAGTACCTCAGACTTCCCTGCATCCCTGTACACACACATTTAAAAGTTGGAGGTTATCTATACTTAAGTGAAAAATGAGAGACATTTGGATCACATGCTAGCACCTCCCCCAATCTAGTAGCAAGGCCTCACCTGGATGGACTCCCCACACACCTAGAAAATGATAGAAGGGAAAATATTTGGGGTCGTGAGAAAATCCTAAAGCAAAGGGGATATGTTCCATAATATTCACATCATATCCCTAAATTTTTCTACAGGAAAATGTAAGGGACTATTTCCTTGTCCTCCATGAAACAAAGACAGAAATACACAGGATGGAATACTATACTATGAGTCAAAGGCAAGGTTGAAAATGAGATGAAGGAAAGAGTGTATACATAAAATATGTACAACATTCAAAATGTAGCAGTCAAGCATAAAATCTGTATCAGACACAGGGATTGGAAAATTTTTCCACTCTACTTTTTCCTTACGTTCTGGGAAATTTTCTAGACTGGATTTTCCAAATTACTGTTTGTTTTCTATTAAGACAAGATATTAAAAATGGTAAAGACAATTGCTATGGAAGAGTACCTTAAATATATCCCAAAATTTCTTTAAAATTTTAATGATAAATAGGTAAGTGAGGAGAAAGGGACAGAAATGTGTAGTGGCCATAAATCCTATTAAAATACTAATATTTTTACTGCCAAAATTATTTGCTTCTACTGTTTCCTGAAGTTCCTTCATTTTTCTACTTCATAATGGTTTGTAACCATGCCACAACTTTTAAAAGCACTAAGGAAAATATGTAAAACTATAAAGTATGAAAGTTATCATAAATCTGTTAATGTGGGTCATACATTTCTTCATCAAACACATTGAATATATCTACCTGTGGTAATTAATGTCACCTGTCCAGTTAGCTAGGCTAAAGGACCAAGTTGTATGGTCAAATATCACTCTAGATGTTGCCATAGAATTATTTCTGATGTGACTAGTATTTGTCAATAGACTTTGACTAAAGTGGATTATTCTTCACAATGTAGGTGGGCCTCGTCCAGTAAAAGTGCTTAAGAGGAACAGCTGAGGTCAAAGAAGGAAGAGTTTCTTAAGATATGTATAACAGGCACCACCACTCCTAGCACAAAGGAAGGGGCTTCTGGACTGCCTTACCACAGCTCCCAGCACAGAGGAGGTGAGCCGCGCAGGTGCCAACATCACACATACACCCTGCCCCCCCCAAAATTGAGAAGACACATAAACAAGTCTCAAAAACAGATTTCCACATCACCTACAGCAACCCCAAAGGGAAATGAGATGGAAGACTCTGATACTCAACTGGACTCCCTGAACTGGCAACAAAAGAATATCTGGAAAAAATGAAATCAGAAATAATTTCTCAGATAACAGCAGAGATTGTGCTCATAGTGTAAAACATGATTAATAAATCTAGAGAGAAGCTCAGGCAAAGGATGGAATTCCAACACAGGAAACAAATGGAATCCATAAAACAGATACAAACAGATTTCCAGGAGATTAAAAACTCCATTGAAAGTCTACGCAGAAGAATGAGCCAATGTGAGGACAGAATTTCAGATATAGAAGACAAGATTGCAATTAATGACCAGGAAAAGAAAAATTGCTTCAAAATTATAAGGGACCATGAGAAATCAATCCAGCAGCTGCTAGACGATGCAAAGAAGAATAACGTAAGACTGACAGGAGTCAACGAAGAAACAGGAGAGTGCAGATAACATAAAAAAAAACATTCACAGAAGTAATGGCAGAAAGCTTCCCAAGCAGGGTAAAGAACTTGACATACACATAAGTGAGACATATAGGACTCTAAATAGCCTTGATTAAAAAAAATCTACACAAAGGCATATAATTGTTAAGATTCCAGGAACCCAACAGAAGAACAAAGTTCTACAAGCAGTTAGAGAAAAGAAACAAATCACATACAAAGGAAAGTCCATCAGAATCACAGTAGACTTCTCAACGCAAACCATCAAGGCAAGAAGAGCTTGGAGTGACATATTCCAAGCCCTGAAGGAAAACAGCCTCCAACCCAGATTGATGTACCCTGCAAAACTATTTTTCAAAATTGATGGAGAAATAACATACTTTCAGGACAAAGAGCACCTTAAGAACTTCAAGAATACCAAACCAGCACTCCAAAAAAATTTTAGACAATATCTTAGGAAAAGACAATGAGGATTACAACCCCAGGAAGCACAGCAGAATGAATCCATCAGGCACAACAAGAAATTAAATCTACAGGGGGAGAATCCAACAAAAAGAAAAAATGATGACAATGATAAGTCAATACATATCAGTTATAACGATCAATGTTAATGGTCTCAATTCACCAATCAAAAAAAATAGACTGGTAGAATGGGTCAAGAAGTAAGATCCAACAATATGCTGCATGCAAGAAACACACTTAATTCAAAAAGAAACTCATAGATTGAAAGTTAAAGGGTGGAAAACAATACTCCATGAGACAGGAAACCGAAAAAAAGCAGGAGTAGCTATCCTCTTTGCAGATCAAGTGGATTTCAAACCAACACTGATTAAGAGAGACAGAGAAGGACACTACATCCTTGTAAAGGGAACAATCCAAGAGGAAGAGATGACAATCTTAAATATATATGAACCAAACACTAGTGTGTCCAACTATATAAAACAAATACTAATGGACATGAAAAGTCATATATACACTAATACAATAGTACTGGGGGACCTCAGCACCCCACTGTCACAAATAGATAGATCAACTAGACAAAACATAAGCAATGAAATACTAGAACTCAATCAGACTGTTGAACAAATGAACTTAACAGATGTTTACAGAGTGTTCCACCCCACAAAATCAGAATACACATTCTTCTCAGCTGCACATGGGTTGTTCTCGAAAATAGACCACATACTCACTCACAGAACGTGTTTAAGTAAGTGCAAAGGAATTGAAGATATCCCCTGTGTATTATCAGACCATAGTGCGATGAAATTGGAGATCGATAGAAAAGAAACTCGAAAAATTTCATAAACACATGAAAATTGAACAACACACTTCTAAATAACCAATGGGTCACAGAAGAAATTAAAGAAATCAGACAGTTGCTTCAATTAAATGACAAGGACAATACAACATATCAGAATCTATGGGACACAATGAAAGCAGTCTCACAAGGGAAATTCATAGCAGTGAATGCACATATTAGGAAAATGGAGTGAGCCCAACTAAACAACCTGATGCTACACATCAAGCTTCTAGAAAAAGAAGAGCAGGACAAACCCAAAGCTCATACAAGAGAGGAAATTATACAGATTAGAGCAGAAATCAATTCAATGGAGATGAAAAGAATGATACAAAAAATTAATGAAGCCAAGAGTTGGTTCTTCAAAAGAATAAACAAAATTGACAAACCCTTAGCCAACCTTATCAGAAAAAGGAAAGAAAAGGCCCAAATCCATGCAATTAGGAATGAAAAGGGTGAAATTACAACAGACCCAGCAGAAATCCAGAGGATCATCAATACCTACTTCCAGAAGCTATATGCCAATAAGATGGAAAACACAGAAGAAATGGACAGATTCCTAGATACATAGGAATTACCAAAGTTGAACGAAGAAGACCTAAAAATTCTAAACAACCCATTATCAACCAATGAAATTGAAAACGCAATTAAAAACTTATCAACTAAGAAAAGCCTGGGCCGTGATGGCTTCACTGCTGGATTCTACAAGACATTTAGAGAGGAACTGCTGCCACTACTGTTTAAACTCTTCAATGAAATTGAAAGGAAAGCAACAGTCCCAAATTCATTCCTGGAAGCAAGCATCACCTTGATCTCCAAAGCAGAGAAAGACCCAATCAAAAAGGAGAACTATAGGCCAATCTCACTAATGAACATAGATGCAAAAATCCTTAATGAGATAATGGCAAACAGAATGCAGAAGATCATCAAGAAGATCATACACCCTGATCAAGTGGGATTCATCCCAGGGATGCAGGGATGGTTCAACATACACAAATCAATCAATGTAATACACTATATCAATAGAGCCAAGGACAAAAACCATATGATTATCTCCATAGATGTAGAAAAAGCATTTGACAAAATCCAGCATGCATTTATGATCAAAACCCTACACAAAATTGGAATAGATGGTCTCTACCTCAATCTGATAAAAGCCATCTATGAAAAACCAACAGCCAATATCATACTAAATGGTCAAAAACTGAAATCCTTCACACTAAAATCAGGAACAAGACAAGGATGTCTACTATCACCACTCTTGTTCAATATAGTTCTGGAAACATTAGCCATGGCAATTAGACAAGAGAAAGAAATAAAAGCACTACAGATAGGAAATGAAGAAGTCAAACTGTCATTATTTGCAGATGACATGATACTCTATATAGAAGACCCCAAGAACTCCACCAAAAGTCTTCTAGAATTAATAACCAAATTCAATAGAGTAGCTGGATACATGTTGGGAGCAATGCTACATAATTCTAGGGAAAAATCATTTGAGTAGGCCTAGTTCTCCTGCCTACAGGCCAGCTATAACATTCCAAGACATAATTCCATTTTGGCGTCAGGTCACAAGGGAGATCTCAATGATCCCATGATGCTGTAATGCTCCAGGACAAGACCACACCTGCAAGAGACACCCTGGGAGGAACCAAATCTTCATCTGCATAGTTCCTCATTGTTCTTGGATTTCCGCTGCCTCACCCAGTCTTTTGTTACACCTTGTTCATCCCAATGTGATACTGAAATCTACATATTCATTGGTTACATTTGTTTCTCCTGATGTACTAAATAAAAGGTGCTGCAAGCTAGGGCTTCTTGTCTTTGCCGCCCAGAGCAGCACTGATCAGACCCAAAGCTCAGCTTCTTCTCAGTCTCACTTGTCTACCTTTCCTGTAATTCACCCTGTGTTGCCCTGGCTCACAGGAGACTAGGACTTACTGAAGAGGTTCTGGTAATGTCCCCTTCCCCTGTTCCCTACAGATACAAGGTCAACACACCAAAATTAACAGCTTTTCTGTACACAAACAACAGACTCACTGAGAGAGAAATGGGGCAAATTCACAAATAGCATCCAAAAAACTGAAATACCTAGGAATCAACCTAACGAAAGAAATCAAAGACCTCTTCTCTAAAACTATAGCACTCTGAAAAGAGAGATTGAAGATGATATCAGAAAAAGGAAAGACATCCCTTGCTCCTGGGTAGGAAGGATTAATATAGTGAAAATGGCCATACTTCCAAAACTGCTATATAGATTCAATGCAATCCCAATTGAAATCCCAGCAGCATACTTCATGGACCTTGAGAAAACAATCCAAAAATTCATTTGGAACAAGAGAAGACCCAGAATAGCAAAAGCAATTGTAGGCAACAGAGACATGGCAGGGGGTATTACAACCCCCAACTTGAAACTATACTACAAAGCTACTGTGATAAAAAAAACAGCATGGTACTGGCAAAGAAACAGACCTGAGGACCAGTGGAACAGATTAGAAGATGCAGAAACAACTCCAGACACATTTAGCCATCTCATCTTCGATAAAGGAGCCAAACACCCTCACTGGAGGGAAGATAGCCTCTTTAATAAATGGTGCTGGAAAAATAGGGTCTCAACTTGTCAAAGATTAAAACTAGACCATATCTCTCACTATGCACTAGACTAAAATTGAAATGGATTAAAAATCTAAATACTAAAATAGAAATGCTGAATCAGCTGGAACAGAGGTTATGTAGAACTCTTGAAGACAATGGTGTAGGAAAAGATTTTATGAACAAAACCTCAGTTGCCCGTGAACTAGCACAAACAATCAACAAGTGGGATCTCTTCTTATTAAAAAGCTTCTGCACAGCAAGAGAAACCACCAGCAGTGTGAAGAGACAACCCATAATGTGGGAAAATATTTTCACCTGCTTTTCCTCAGACAAAGGTCTACTATCTAGAATCTATAAAGAACTTTAAAAAAATCAGACCTTCCAAATTTAAAGACCCAATCCAAACATCTGAAATGAACTGATATTTCTCAGACCAAGAAATAGAAATAGCAAATGCACATATGAAAAAATGTTCAACATCACTGGTCATTTGTGAGATGGAAATGATAACAACACTGAGATTCCACCTCACTCAAGAAAGAGTGGCTGCTGTCAAGAAATCAACCAACAACAAATGCTGGCAGGCTGTGGGGAAAGAGGAACCCTGCTCCACTTCTGGTGGGAGTATAGACTGGTGCAACCACTATGGAAATCAGTATGGAGATACCTCAAAGAACTAGGACTGGAAGTTGCATTTGACCCAGCTATTCCCCTGCTGGGTATCTTCCCCAAAGAATTAAAAGAATCATACCACAGTGATATATGTGTACCCATGTTCATAACAGCACAATTTATAATAGCTAAAACTTGGAAGCAGCCCAATTGCCCATCAACTGGAGACCGGATAAAGAAAATGTGGTTTTTTTTATAAAATGGAGTACCAGTCAGCCATAAAAAATGAGAAATTAGAGACATTTATAGCTAAATGGATGCACACTGAGGCGATACTCTTAAGTGAAATGCACACATGTGTAAATACCAAATAGTTTCTCTAGTGTGAGAAACTGAAAGTGTAAATAAGGACTAAAATGTATAATAGACAATGTGAAATAGGAAGAAAAGGGGCAAAGGGGAAGGGGGAGTGGGGAGGGGGAGGGGAAAGGAAAGAAGGGAATGGAATTAATATGAGAAAATGAAAAAATGGAAACAAAGTCTTTGTAAATAGGGAGGGATGGAGGGGTTGAAGGGAGGGCAGGGGAAGGGGGAAAAAATAAGAACCAAGAGAGATTATGTAAAGGTACAAATTTCCAATGATGTATGTCATTATACTGTACACCTAAAATGTACCAATAAAATAATATTTTAAAAAGATACATACAACAGAAACCTTGCCTATGTTTCCAGCCTGCTGGCCATGGGCTTGGGACTAATGATGAGATCATCAACTGTTTCCAGAATTTCTAGCGTGCCAACCCTCCCTACATATCCTGTATGGTCATTATACATTCTAACAATTTTATTTCTCTTGAGGATTCCCTGATTATGCACTATCATATATGAGTTCAGATTCTTATGCACCACCAAATAAGATAGACAAATTTTAAAAATCGGCATCTACATTTCCAGGAAATGTATATTTCATTCAATACAAATTCATCCAAACCTCCCTGTGCCCAGCATAATGCTGGAGCAGCAAATATGATTGAGATATTGCTAACTTTAAGAAATCCACAATCTAGTTGAGAAGATGACATGCACAAGATACAAATCTGTACAGCATTCTGGAGAAAGTACTAGCGAAGGAGCAAAGTGTTTCCAGGGGTGTTCACAGAGAGGCAAGAGCTTCTGCCTGAAGGAACTGAGGAAGGCTTGATTTGGAAGACAGAGTTAGGTCTGAGCACTCACCCCTATCAGAATGTGTCAAGGAAACCAATGGAAATTTTCATCATGGGGTCAGAGACCACACGTCACAAAACCATAAATGTTCAGAAAGCTACAGAGTAAAGGAAGAGATAATACTCAGGGTGATGGGGATCTGCACGGCATTGGTCCTCAGGATGCACCAGGTAGAAGTTCCCCGATACTTCTGAAATGGGCAACCAAGGCCAAGATTGTGGAAGGGACCCAGAAGATGGATATGGATATGCCAGAGTGGAGAAAGTTCCAGCCTGATTCATTCATTAATTAGTCAGGGACATGGTCACCCTACTCCACCCAGGAGGCCAGGCCATTTTCCTAGCTTTTTCTGATCATAGCAAGCTCCAGACAAGCAAGCAAAGGGCAGACTGGGTTCAGGAACCTTTGCACAGCTGTTCCAAGGCCTGCTTGGGTCAGATTCAATCAGCTCTTTGTCCACACTACAAAACTCTGCATTTATAGTTATGACTATAGCATACAATGAAGGCTGAAAAGAAAATTATGTTCATTGCATATTGCTTCAGAAAGCACAGAACCACAATATCTTCAAAAAATACTTCCACCAAAAAAAGCCTACTTCATAGTGTTAATGCCTAGGCAGGGTCGCAAACCTAAATGCTTTGGAGGTCCAGTTGAATGATTTAGCTGTGGAAATTGTGAGGAGCAGAGCTACACAGAGTCATGTGACCTGATGAAAGTCCTCAGGTACATCTGCAACTAATTTGGAACCTTTTTCCTATCAGTTTCTGCATGCACAGCTTAAAGGATTATCCTCAACTATCTCTAAAACATGGGTATTTGAAACAATACAATCTTAGAAGACTCTAAAATGGTAATATTTAACCAGTTGTAACTATAAAAGATGGACTAGGATTGGATGCCAGGGCACCTTTTACATTTTTAACTTTCAGCCTCTTGAGTACATCAGTAGGAACTAGCATCAGCAACTGCTTGACCCAATTGACACTATGATTTCCATAGGAAAAGTTGGTCTCCACTGGGGAGGTGGAATTATGCAAGATCTAGGGCTCCATATGGCTCCTCAGTCAGGGGTACCATTAGAGTACATCAAATGTATTACCTTCTCTCAAAGAGCTGGCTGGGGGCCTTCTCGTTCCATCTGACCACCTGTCCCCTTTTCCTTCTCTGTCACAAAGACTGCCTCCTCTCTTCATACTATACCAGTGCCTGCACAGTCAGCCTTTGCCAGTCATAGCAGCAGTGGATCAGGCTCACAGATATCAGGGAACTGCCAGCTTGACCAATGCCTTCATCTCTCTCTAAGACTACAGAGAAGCCAGCTGTCCCTCTGAGAGAGGGTTTAAGAGAGTTATTGGCTCAGAACCAAAGGTCATTAATGAATTTCATTCTTTGAAGAGCTAAGAGGCTACACCAACATGGGAGAAGCTAGGCCCATAAATGTGTGCGTAGGGCATCTGGACACCTCAGGCTTACTGGAACTATTTGCCATGCAAGACAGAGTGCCCTGAACTTGGCTCATGTCTAGGTGGAAATATTTTGTATCTATTTGAGGACTCAAGTATTTAGGGGAGATAATAGTTGTTTTATTGAAAGAAAGTAATTCAGGAATGGTAAACTGAGTGTAGACTGAAAAGATTAAAAAAAAAATCCTTATTCTATCTTTGCCTGAAATCATGATGGCTTTTGGAATAGCTTTCTGCAGTGCTAACTTGAGTATCTAAACAGAAGACAGTTACATTCTGCTTTTATAGCATGACCCTTACCTTATTTCCTTTCACTATTTCTTTCCAGTGGAGCTCTCTGGAGAAGCTTGTCACTCCTCAAACCAGCCTTTACCAGCAGCACAGTGGTAATGCTATCTCCATTTGTGCTAGGAATCGAGGCAGACCTCTTCACTATGGGTGACACTCAGGAATGCTAGCAACCTGCTGGATTAAAAAAAAAATGGAACAACCTTCATTTCTGAAATAGCTTGGTGTAAAAGACAAATCCTAACTACAAGACATAATCATCTTTAAGCTTTTAAAAAAATTTTACTTGCTTGTAACGGTACTTAGCACAGGTCTAGACTCATAAAGTATTCAACAAATACTGTAGGATGGTTAATTGATCAAGTCTCCTCCTTCAGCCCATGTCCAGAAGGGCTCCCCGTGGTTTTCCTTAAAGGCTTCACTGCAGCCCCAAACACCTGCTCCAGAATCCCCTGCTGGAAGGGGAAATCACTCCAAGAAGAAGAAACAACACCTGCACAGTACGGGGCCTATGCAAAGCAGGACTCAAAACTGGCCAGCGGCACTTGAAAGCCCAATTTCACTTTTACTCGGTAACTTCACTTTTTTTTTAAAGATGAATCATTGATGTGGAAAGAGAACTTCAACTTAGCCCAAACTGACTGATAACCCCTCCTCACTAAGGTATTTGAGAGACCTCCTTAAAAATATAGGAGTTTGGATTAAATATTTTGTGGTTTTTCAACCTACATTGCCAGCTCTCTATTGTCACTAATCAAGGACTGTGTTCAGTGACACTATCAGTCTACCCTCTAGTTTTCAAAAGACTTGTGATCACTTTGGAATTGAGTTTGTCTACATAATATGATGACAATAGGAAAATGGAAGAAGAAATAACTATCAATAAGATATGATTAGGAATAAAACTTATATTCTTAGATATTGATATTTTCTTTCAACTAGAACCTTGACTTTTTTCTATCTGCCACACTTACCATCTGAGATTACTGATGTGTTAACTGTCTGCCAAGACCTTTCTTAAATACATAGTCCTCTACAGAGTCTTACTTGATTCTCTCCACCAGATGTGACCTCTCCCCAACTCTTGGGTCAGACTGCCAAGGATTTAATCCTAGTCATGCATATTCTCAGCTGTAGGACCCTGGAACAGTTACTTAAATTCTGTGTCTCCTAATTTACTCCCCTGTACAAAGGAGAGAATAATATAACCTATCTCAAAGAGCATGGGAATCAAAAAATACAACCATGAAAAGTGCACCAAAAGATATCTAGCATATGTTAAGAAGTCATTGAAGCTAAGCGCTATTTTTTACTAAGAGCTACGAACTCTAATAGAACTTTATTTCTTGCGATGCTCTTGCCTTACTTCCTTATTCGCATGGTATCTCACCCCTCTGCTTCTTGCCACTTTTCTATGTGTTCAGAGAAGTCATTCATCTCTCCAGGCAAGAAGAGTTGCAGGCAAGCTCAGGGTAAGTTGGTGTTCTCCACCTTAGAACAGGCTGTGTGGGAGCAGGATAATGTCTCTTTTCTTTGGGGCTAGTTCATATACATGCATGGTAAACACTGAAATTAAACACAGGAGATAAACATAGTGCCTAACATGCTAAGCTCTGAGAATATACTTGTTGAAATTTTGTTGAATCTTAAACCAAGAGGAAGAATCCAAGTGTCTGTATCAAACCGCATCTCTATATCACTATGTACAGTATATATCTTTGAATGTACCCACATACAGTGGAGAAACAAGACATAACACAAAGTTAAATTTTGCCCTCTGGTAACCTGCCAAGACTAAAAAGTCTGACAGCACACAGAAACTTCCCAACATGCAGAGCTGTCATCAGCACTTCACCTTCCTAGTGAAACGCAAATGCTGCAGTGGATGCCAGAAACATTGGCAACCAGAGCAAGGACAGTGCCCTGCCTGTAGTTAGCAGTTACTATATTTATTCTCACTCTGATCTGCTGTCAGCATCATTCCTTCAGATTCCAGGCTATATTGTGAGGTATGATTGCAAGTGTTCATCATTAGGCTTACAATATCTATTTTCAAAATGTTCTCTTGTGAATGCAAGGTAAATTCAATATTTTTTTTAATGCTCCTAGACATTCTCTGCAGTCAGAAACCTCCCCTATATCCTATTCTGCTTTAATTTTTCAGAATGTTTCCCCTAGAACTCCTTTGGTCAGTCTCTTCTTCCTGAATCTCCTGTGTTGGTACTTAGTCATTTTTAGCCTCTTTAATTGTTCTCTAAAGAGGCAGATCTTCTGTGATTCTCTAGGTGAACACCCAGGGAACAATTTGGATAGTATTGGTAGAGAGGTCCTAATGGTCAACAGAAGAGTCCCTCAGATGAGACTCAGAAGGAGTGGGGTGAGAAAAATAGATAGAAAGGAAAGACTGTTTAGAGAGTGGGGTCACGGGATCCAATGAGGACCATGGAGGTATCCAGGACTAGCAAAACTGAGAAGTCATTGTCACCATGGGGCTGATGAGCAAGGGAAGGAAAGTGGTAGTGGAGTTGGAGCCATAGATGATGGCCCGCAGGCCAGTGCTATAGTCTGGAAGGATGCAGCCTCTACCAGGCAAGGAAGGAATGGGTATCTCAGCCAGGGGGTCAACTGCTGGAGTTCCCTACAAGGAAAGAAAGGACAACAAATGACTCTCTTAGAAAAGGTGGCAAAGAGTAAGCACAGTATACAGAAAAGTGCATGCATTCAAGCCTGTAAATGAAATTGCACCCATCATTCCACTCCCCACAGCAAAATTTCACTCACACCATCTTCCATAGATGTCTCTGGAACTTCCTAATTGTTTCCCTCTAAGTCGTTATTATTAGTGTTACCAGAAAAGAAAGGTCATTGTAATTTTTAAAGACAGAAAGTACAATAACATTATTTGTGAATGTGATCTTCACAGATTCTCTTCGGATTTGTGTTACATCGCTCTTACAGTTGCAGAAACACAGTAAGGAGAAAATGTGCTTCTTTTCCAATTAATAATACTTGGGAAAAAATAGTAATTAATGTGGTATCTACAGACTGTGCTTTTTTAAAAAGTGGATGATTTTATGTATTCTGTTTCTAGACGTGGTCTCTACCCTGGCTACTTGTCAGTATCAATTTCAGAACTTGTATCTGATGCAGAATCTTGCTACCTGCCCCAGAGAGTCTCAATTGAGAATCATTAATTTAAAATTACGGACATATGATTAGGAAGCTCTACACAGAGACTTTTATCCAGGCCTCTTTGATCTATCAATAAAATTTAACATCATTCTGTGTTATGTTGTTAGAAGATCACCCATGTTAGTCCCAAGATAATGTATTAGCTAAAGGTATATACCCAAGGGAAATAAAAATTAACTTTCACTTAATTTCATGCTCTTAAAGAAACAGATTTACTTCAAATTGAGGCTTTTCATAGAATTAAAATTAGTTTGTGGTTAAAGGCTAGAGCTGCAGCATTTCTGAAAATTAAAATGAGCAATCTGAAACTAGCCTCTAGAGTCTTCTAAGTCCAGCTCAAGTACCTCCAAAGAATGACCAAGTGACCAAGGTATGTGAAGACTTTTTTCCTCCTTGTCTCCAACAGGAGGCACTACTGCAATTCCCTGACTTAGCAAAGTATTCTGTTCATACCTCCTGTTTTATTTCTGTTCACATATTGATTTTACATTTCACATTTGGATTTTTGAGTAATTGTACACCATCATATATGACCATTTGGAATTCAGAGATTATGTCTTGTTCATTTTTGAATCATTATGCACACTGCTAATCCATTGTAGGTGTTTGCTCTGTATTGAATTAAATATTGCTTTTACATTTTTTATATCTTTCAAATGATCTGAGTGAAAAAATGCACCTGTAATAGTGGTAACATTTATTGATCTATACCTTTCCCCATCATACCAACCTGAGATGCCAATATTAAGTCTTCCTTCCAAGGCACAGACTAAAAAAAGATCTATATTTCATATCTAATGATACCACACTCAGTTTAACTTTAAAGGTGCCATGGATTTAAGATCCAGAATTTCTGAAAATGCTTTTTTGAACACAGGTAGATTTCCTTGAATTTTGTAGGTCTCTTGATTTTCTATCTTGAGCTCTCTGCTGAAGAATAGTAGACATCTCATCTATTTTTATCCTGTCTTTTTTTTTTACCCTGTCTTTTTTTTTTAACCCTGTCATTTTTAATGAAAGGTTAAAGCCACCAACACAATGGAGGATATTGTTTTTTATAAAAGAACTGCAGATCTTATTTAATAACCAGAAACTTCAGTAAAAGTTGTATCTAGCAATACTACCCCTGAAATCATGCACATGATGAAAAAGCGACCAGAACTGATGAATTTTAATACAACTAGGCAAAATCCCAAGGCTTGTCACATGAGCTGGCCATTCTCACTTTAGCCATTAAAAGTAGCCCTTTTCTGTGGCCAACAAGAGAAATGTCGGTCAATCAGGCACAGCTGCAGGTCTGGGCTTGGAGCCCACTTTCAACCTTGCCCCTCCTTTTCTTCCCCCAGGCTAGGATGGAATGAAAGGATCAGGATTGGAAGTGGGCACAGAGAAAGACAAAACCAAGATGCTTAAATCCAGATGAAAGATTGATTGCTGTAGCATCTCAGGCCTTAGCCCATTAGGTAAAGTTTAACCCTTGCAAAGCAGGTCATTTGGCAAAAATGGGTGGAAAATACAAACTTCAGGTTGAAAGACAGGGCAGAGGCAAGGGGAGAAGCGCCTCTGCATATGGTGTTCCATTAATAGGTATCACACTCCATAATGGGAACATTTTTATACAAATGTGTTCTTTGGAATCCAGCCAAGAGCAGGGCACCCTAGTGAAATCACAATGCACAGCTAATGAGCTATTTTTGGTGAATTTGGCACTAGAGACTAATAGAACCAATTTGTTCCCAAAATGTTAAGTCATTTAGCGCTTCTTTGGAGGTGCTAAGTGCATCTAGAACTTTTCAGGGCTGTCAATAAAAAATAAGAGACTACTCAAAACCCTTCAGTCTTGCCTTGCAGTCCTTTATCCTCAGATGCTGAGGGTGCTGATCACCCGAGGAGACTGACTGGAGTCTGATACCTGGAAGAGGCAAGTGGTCAGACTGAGTCACAAATGTGCTCCCCTAACTGACAAAGACTGCAGAGAGAGTGAGCGTTCCTTATCAGCCATGCTGCCAACATGTGGTTCCTCTGCCATCACTGGGGTCATCTCTCAGTCCTCCCCATGCCCTGCCATCCACTAATGTCCTCTCTTAGCACTCCCATCTGCCCAGGCCTCCATCCTTTGACTCCTCCTTCTTAATGACCATTTTCTTGCATACTTCAACCATTCCCTCTATACCAGCCCTCAGCTCTACACTTCTGGATTTTTAAAATTGTCTGCCAGAATTCCCTCCTACTAGCTCATCTCAAGCCTTCCTGCATATTGATGAAAGATGAATCTTCATTAAGTAACCCTCTCAAAAAGTTAACACCTACTTGGAAACTTTCAGTGGCTCCCTGGTACCTCTCAAAACTCTGAGCCCAGCCATCTGACTGTCAAATCCTTTATAAGATGACCCCATTTAACCAAGATAGCCTTTTTTCCCACTAGCTGTCTTACCCTGCTTGACTCAATAGAATCAGTAACCATCACTGAATAAATAAATCCCTGCTACTGCCTACCCTGGAGTCCACTACAAAGAGTGAGCAAGTTACACCAAGCTGCCAATGTGAGTGATAATAAAATCCAGAAGTAAAACCTGCAATTTAAAGCATCTGCCCTTGTGAATTACAAGTTAGAGCTCCGGTTAAAGAACATTTGTTTTCTTGGTCTGTGGTCTACCCACCCCACCCCACAAAGAAAGCCCCCTTCTCATAAATCAAAATTGGGTGCAAATCTTTCTTTTTATGCTGCAATAACAAATAAAAGTGACTTAACGGAGATGACTGATTGTCCCCCACACATGCTCTGCCACCCTCAGACTGGCCAGGAGTTAGAGGAACACCAGTACTCACATTGCATCTGTAACTCTGCATTTGCATTGCTCCTTCTCTAGGAATGCACCTTCCTGCCCAGTCTATCCTTCCAAATCCCATTCTGCAACATTAGTCTTCACCCTGCCCCTTCAAATATGCCTACTCTTAATGCCTTCACTCTCTAAAATTTTATTCTCAGAAGAGTAGGTACAATACTACTTATTACTCAAGTTAATATTCTCTCTAGAACTAATAGTTGATCACTTCATAGAAGTCATTTTTGCTTCCTCAGGAGAAGGGTCATAATTTAAACTTATGTTTCCACTGAGTGCTATGATCATAGTAAGTACCAAGTAAATTCCTCTTGATTAGTCTGTCAACTCATGCTTTAATTCTATTCGTATAGTGCTTTAAATGGTGCTGAGCATACAGCAAAATCTCTAAAGTCTAGTTAATCAATAAGTGACATATTTCTGAAGCAGTTTTTAATCTATTCTAGATAGCAGGTTGGAATGTTCTTGATCAGCGTAGATATTGTACTATAGAAGATTAGTCTTCCTCCAAAATTCTGTGTTTTCTCTTCTGTTACATAGAGAAGGAGCTTCTTTGCATCTAAGTGAAGCCACCAATGGAATAGGAGTCATGGTCACTTCTGGGCTAAGGTGGCTAAAAAGCAAAATGCTTTCTCTACCTTTCTTTTCCTAGATGGAGAGATGCCACCAGAATGCAGATCTTTTGAGACTTTAGAACATGAGTGTCCAACCTTTGGGTTTGCTTAGGTTACACTGAATGAAAATAAATTATCTTGAGGTACGCAGAAAACATAGGCTATAATTAATGTATATAAGTAACAAAACTTCCTTTTTTAAATATTTTTAATTGTAACATTTAAAAAAGAAGGCAGTATGAACATAAAATTAGTGGGATATTTAACCTTGTTTTCATGAAATAGATGCATCAACATCTGGTTTGATGGATGTGGTTGTAACTCTCAATGGGTTCCCAAGATGTTCCTCAGAAACGTTTTATCTAATTCTACTCTTTGTGCGTTTCACCCTTGAAAGAGGTGTTCACAAATGTACATACTGCCAAAAAATGACATGAATAAGGTATGATTGCACAGTAAAGATATCACTAGAAACTCACATAATGATGTCAAAATTTTATCATCTTGTGAGGCCACATTACTAGCTGTCCAGGGTGGCACGCAGCCAACAGGCCACATATTGGACACGTCTGCTTTAGAGGATGGTATAGCCAAAAATTAGAAGGAAACAGATCCCTAAATCACTGTGCATGAGAACCTTCCTGCCAGTCAGGATCACCTTCATTAGACTGTTACATATGTGAGAAGAGATTTCTATTGTGGTTAGCTAGTAAAAATCTGAGTTTGTTACAACTAACCAATCACTTAACTATCCCTGACAAAGTAAAACTGCCACTGAGGAGAAGAGCAGTTCAAGATGAGAAGCAATTAAACCCTCATCCATTAATACATGATAAGTTATCAAGAGGAAGGCTAATTGGTTTCCAGAGTGTGCCTCTATACATTTAATGAGGAATCTAGACATGTTCCACCAGTTTTATACCATGTTCTAACATAACCAGGCTCATGGTTACAAGGATTCCATGAAAATGGCTCAATCTTCTATTTTCACCCCAAATCACTTTCTTACAGAGCTTTATAAATAATTGCTGCTATGTATCTCTAGCTGGCTGTTCCCTGGCCCCTCAAATATGGGATCCCTAATAGCAATCTCTTCTCCCTGTCATTCACCTCCATTATTTTATTCCTACTCCTGAAAGTCCTAAGTTAATAGACCAATATCCTCTGAAAATCAGCCTTTACTCCTACAAACTTAGGTCTCTCTGCTCCTACACTCCTTAGTTTACCTACTTCTGGCATAACAACCATGTGCTGAGACTACTTGTTTGTGCATATATGTCTTTTCACTAGACTTTGAACTTCTTAAGTAAAAGACCATATCTCTTTATCATTGGAATGTTTGCTCCATGAAAGAGGAAATAATCATAAATATGAGCTAAACTATATTGCAAAAAATTTTTGAAGAATACATAGAATATCTTCATCACATAAGATTAATTAAACAAGAAATTCTTAAATTTTATAACAAAAGTATGATCCATAGAAGAAAAAATTAATAAATTAAACCTTGTAAATATTAAAAGCTTTTGGACTTTAAAAGACACCATCAAGAAAATGAAAAGACAAGATGCAGTCTGGGATATCTGCAAATTATTTTTCTGATAGAGCCTGTATCCAGAATAAATATAAAGTATATGTATATATAATAAAAAGACAGTATAAAAATAGGGGAAAGATATGAATAGAAATTTCACCAAAGAAGATATCCAAGTAGCCAATAAAGCACATGAAAAGATACTCAATGTCATTAATAATTAGAGAAATGAAAATTAGAACTTCAATGAAATATCACTTATCTCTCACTAGAAAACTTAGAATAAGAAAAGAAAAAGAGGGCCGGAGATTTAGCTCAGTGGTTTCGCCGCCTGCTGTGCAAGCGCAAGGACCGGAGTTCGAGCCCCAGTACCAAAAAAAAAAAAAAAAGAAAAGAAAAAGTAATGGCATGGATATATGGGAAGCTGGACTCCACAAAACATTGATGGGAATATAAAATTGTGTACTTACTTTGGAAAACAGTTTGGCAGTTTCCTAAATTTTAAATATAAATTTTCCATATGATGTAGAACTATTACTCTTGTTTGTTCAAAGGAAATTAAAACAGTTATGCAGAAGAGATGAAACTGCGTGTCCACACAAAGACTTGTATGTGAATGTTCATAGCACCATTATTCATAATGCCTAAATCCAAGTGTTCAATATATGATGAATGGATAAACAAAATTAGACTGTGGTGATGGTTCCATAACTCTTACAAAACTCAATGAATTGCACACTTAACACAGGTAATTTTAATGACAGCAAACTATAACTGGATAAAGATTTTTTTAAAATAAAAATAGCTTTATATCTATATAAGTGTAACAAATACTGCCACAATGACAACATACATTCATGCACCTACCACGTTCCAGCCAGTGATCAATAGTGTCCACTATACACGTAACTATATGTATAAGCATCTTTATTATAATGCTATTAGGTAAGTGCTCTTATTTTCCTATTTTGCACATAAAACCAAGGCACAGAGAGGTTAAGTAATTTGTCCCTATATCTAAAAAATGACAGACCTACACATATTGGGAGGGAATTAAATTGTCAAATCACTACAATTGCTATATGAAAGGATGACTCATTTTACTAAAATAATTATTGGAAAAAAACAATGTTTGGGTTCTTTATTCTTTCTCCCTTGAGTAACAAATTAAGAATAAAACATTTAGTCTGAAATGATATAAAAGGCTTATAATTATCATTCAATTTTTTCCAGTAATATTCACTATGTAAAAGTGGCGTTTCTATTAACACACTGGTATGGAAAGGCAGGGTTTTATGTCAGCACATTACACGCTATCAAAAGCAAGTCGTTAAGCTTCACTCTACTCCAGTTTGTGGATTGAAGTGCTTTTGAACATAGAAAGGAGTAAAAGGTGCCAATGCCTCAAAGTTGGTAAAAGTAAAACACCCCACTTCCCTTCCACGATGACCAGCTTCACACATCACACCGACATCTGCAGCCATCTTTCCAAAATCCTCTATACTTTTGATTTCAAACATACCATTTATATTTGCCTTACCATAGGCTCTGTGTGTGTGTGTGTGTGTGTGTGTGTGTGTGTGTGATGGTACAATGTCCATGAAAGCCCAAGTTTTTATGTTTCATATAAGTAATAAAAATTGTATTGAGATAATCTCTTGGTAATGTCTAGACACACTTGCATTATAAGTAACAATTTTTTCTTATCTATTTTGCAAATGGACAAGAAAAAATAAGGCCATTAGAAACTATGTCATTTTATTTGGATAGCAATAAGCTCAGGTGTGCCGTGCTACATAGAACACCATCAAATCACTGAAGAGTCAACTGAAGTTAAGTCACATAACATAAATTTGAGTAGAGAACCAGGGTCTTGCATTTTTTAAAATGAAATTAGTGTTTTTAAATTTTTAATCTTTATTAGTACATGTTTATAGTACATAATATTGACATTCCTTGTGTGGAGTTGGTGCATGCACATAACACATCTTAATTACTTTTTTTCATTGCCTTTCTCTTCCCTCCCTCTCTCGTACCCATCTCTCGATCCACTTCCCATTTGAGAAAGATCTATTTCCCTACTTCCTGTTCACTCAACATTAAGGTCTCAAGGTGCATCCATTTTCCTACAAATGACTCAAGTTTGTCTTTATGACAAAGTAATACTCCATTGTAATAGTCCATATTTTCTTTATCCATTCACCTGTCAATGGACATATAGGCCACTTCCAAGATTTAGCTATTATGAATTGTGCTGCTTTTAATTCAGCTACAGTTGATTGGAATGTTTAAATTTTGATGTAACTAATAATGCATCAACTTGTGCAAGCATTTCCTGCAAAAATGAGATTTCTTTCCCTCTCCAATCTTGCTTTTCCCCATCCTATCCTCCATATTAAGAGTAACAGCTCCTTTTTGCTGAGGCTGAATCAATAATTTCATTTCTTCATTACAAATCTGAAGACAATCGCAGCAAATAAAAGATGGAATTTGACTTGCTGATGCTTAATTATTGATGTGGTCTTTTAAAAACATATTTGGTTCTCTGAAACGGTTTCTCTGAACTGCACGCCATTCCTCATTGGTTCCCTATTCTGTTTGTTCTTGGCCTCCGCGTTCCTTTTCGATTTTCTGCAGGTTAGCAAGTGCTGTATTGTCTGCTTTTGAAATATGTCTTTAGGCATGCTTTTGTTTGACAAGGAATGCCAAGGCTGAGCTGACAAAGTCTGTTTGAAAATCCTTTTCCAGGTATACAAGATCAGTGAGCCTGCTCAATGTATACTGTGATTAGAATTTTTCTTCAGATATTTATATCAACATTTCAGTTTTAGGGAGAGATGTTTTCTGAGCCCACCTGTCAGGCAGAAACTTACAAAAGGTAAGGAATTCTACCATTTATATATTCAAATGTAGAAATACATTTGTGGTAAAGTGTTGACATCCTCTCCCCATATCATTTAAAACAAAAGAGACAGACTCCAGGTACAAAGTCACTACTCCTCCCAGGGCAGGGAACACATCTTAGGAGTTCTGGTCCTCTGACATGGGATTTTGGGTTTAATTTGGAAAGATTTAGGAGGCTTTAATGATAAGTGTTCAGCTCTTGCATGATTTTCTTTAGCAGTAGGAAAAATGGGAGCAACTGAGAAAAATGCAGCTACTGAGGAAAATTTGTCTCTGTAAACCTATACATAACAATACAGCATACAACCAGCCAATAGGAGATTATCTGGGGTTTTTTTCTGTCTAAGAGCTTTAGTACTCAACTCAGTTCAGCAAATATTCATTGTGTAACCAGGTGCATCTAAAAGCACAATGGATTTTTACTAAGACCTTACAAAAAAGAGAACGTATTATCTCAGAATAAAAATCCAAATGCTCCTTATTTTTGGTAACTGAAACTCAGCATATTACAAGAGGGATTGCTTCGGCCACCAGTTGTTTACCTAGACTGCAGCCAGACTTACACCAACTTGTTACAAGTAAAGTTTGCATAGGGAATTATAATTTTAAAAATTAGAGTTGAAGTTCATATCAGACTAAGAGATGGAATAGTTTTCAGGTATTTTGTTATGCCCATTCAAGAAAATTCACTTCTAAGTAATTGAATTTATTAATTAAAGCAAACCTCACAAGTTATCTGCCTGAAAACACTTCCTTAATCACCCTGGCCAAATAGAACATATTTTGCATATTTCTACAATTCAGATTGTAAACTAATTCAGATTGACCTCGCAGTTATAAAAAGTTATATTGCATTTGACTGTCTTTGTGTCTGTTAACGAATCTATTTTATTAGTCATGTCTTTATAGAATATTCATTGATCTTTTACCACATACTAGACACACTTCCAAATACTGAGGCATTAACTGTAAATAACATGATATTTGAATTCAAGAAGTTGCAGTCCAGTGAAGGCAAAAAAATAATCGGATATATTCTCAACAAGGTCAAAGATAATGGAGGAGCTTCAAGATTCCAACACATAAATAATAATATTAGCCATTGAAAATGCTTTGTAGAATAAGTGAATAAATAGATCATTAAATGCACTTTGAGACTATATATAGCTTTTTTTTCTAAAAGCATATTAGACAGCAATTATTTTATGTCATATAAGTATTTTGTTATATAATCCATTTTTATTGATATAACTCTGTTTGGTTCTCAATATACTTTTCTATCAAACACAAGTTCATATCCCACCTGATTCTGTCACTAAAATGTATGATGATTTCAGTTAAAAATCACTACTTGTCAACATTTTTTTGTCTTCAAGTGCTAATCTTTGATGGTGATGTATGTCAATCCAAATTTCTAAATCCAACAGAAAAGGGTGAGGAGACAGAGGACAAAGGGATGCATACAAGTATGCCTTTACTACTACACTAAGGTCTGAGGGCTAGAGCTTGCCTTTAATGTCCATCCCAGAAACTACTGGCTCTGTCTGCTGATTTTATCTCAACCTGAGGTGCTTTCTATTCACCTAAAAGAGAGAGATAGAAGATATGCCTACTATGTGATGAAGTAGTTCATTTTCACATGAGAGCAGGTAAGTGATAAGTACCGTCCTAGCTGGATAGCCAGTCCTGAACATCACCACACCCACTGAAGACCAAGGGCAATAAAGACAGTGTTTCTTCTTAATCTCTTCATGATTTGGCTTAACTGGTGCATTTACTTTAGTTTTTCATAAAAGAGGGATAAATCCATGCCATATACTCATGTCATTTTTTTAAACATTGCAAGATCATCCCTATCATGTGGGCCAGAGAAAGTGTCAGAATCTATACTATGAAGGAAGACAGAAAAAAAAAATATCATTTTAAGATGGACGGGTATCTACAGCCTATCTGTTTCATTTTGCATTTCTTCTAGCTTTAACTGGACACATTATACAGAATCTCTTGTTTTTCTGCAGAAATTCCAGAGTTGTCTATGAATCCCCAAGATAAGAATATCTAATATATTCTGAGAGGTGTTACTGTGCTCACAAATTCAAATGATAAAAACAAATAGGGCTTTGCAAAACATGTATAAAACCAACATACATGTTAATGTCTGTGGTCTACCAGCTTAGGATAGAGGACCCCAGAGAAAAACACTACAGAATTCCATAACTACACCTACTTCAGGGCTTGTTTCAGGAATGAAGAGTAGATAATCATTTGTTTCGGATGCACAGGAGGTGAGCAGGGAATTTGAAAGGTGAGAGAGGGAATATTCTTATTGGGGATAAAATGGAAATTATTTACCCTAGCAATCCTCATTATCCTGTTGATTTCCATCCTACTGACACTAAGAGGTCCTCTTATCTCCCACATACTCCCCCTCTGCTCTTACAATTCTCTATTCCCTTTGATTTCATGACAAAAATTTGCAAGTCTGAAACTTACATTTCACCTGAAATGTTAATATTCAAGCTCCCTGGATTAAAAGGAGGAATGGGGAAGGCCCTCACTTTCCGATTCAGTCAAGCCTTGAGGATGAGAAGTTTGACAAGCAGAATTGCATGCTCGCTTACCAATGCCTTATCAACACTTACCAATGTTGCTTTCATTGGCTTTTCTCAAGGGTAGTCATTTCAGGCAAAATTCTAAATTCACATCAAGACAAAATGAAGAACACTTTTTAGAAGCGTTTCTGATATGCCAAAAAACAACAACAACAAAAAAAAGAAAGCTAATTGCTTTCTTCTCTTGTTTCTTTTTCTTCACAAGACTAGAAATACATTTGCTTATAGTCTTTTGTTGTGGCAAACAGAAGTTTCTCAAAAGGAAGCTATCTTTCAGACCATAAATAAATATTCTCAGGGCAAGGGGAGGAAAATCCATTAAAGAATTTAATTCTGCTAAAATAAGATCCCTAGCTGCCTAGTGCCTGAGGCAACTCATACAAAAGGTGCAATCTGAAATCTTGACTAAGGCTCCACTGCTCTCCTCAGTATACAGTACCCTGTCCAGGGCCTACAACTCCTTAAAACCCTGCCTCCAATCAACTTCCAATTCATCAATACCACACCTCAGAGCCCACTTGAAAGAAACTGGTTAAAATCCCTGCTCAGCAAATGTATTAACCGTTGAGTTCATAAGTCTTCATTTCTTTATTGGTAAAAATAAAAATGATTTAAATATTTATCTCACAGTTGTCATTTAAAAAATTTCTATAAAGAACTTAGCACAATGCCCAACATCTACTAAGCACTCAACAATTATTGCTTTTCTTCTCCCAAAAATTTATCCATACCAGGAATTTTTTCTCCCTTAAATGTTTTAGGAAAAAAAAAACACTAAGGGACAATTCTGCAAATACGCAAGTTATTATGAGCTTATAATCACCTAACCAAAACAAAATACAAACACTATTTTTTCAAAAATGTATGCCATACTAATTACATCCAAAGTACTTACCTTCAATAATTTATCCCAAAGGGAGATTATGCTTGTTGATACAGGCCCTGGATCTTAATCAACAAGTCAACATGACTTTGATTAGTTTTTAATTTGTGTAGTTTGGGAAGGAATCTAAAGAAATTCCAAAAAGAAAATCCTTGGGGGAAATTATAGCAGAATTTTATTATAGAACAGGGGTTCTTTCCCAGATGTCTCATGGACCATGCAGAGATTATGTAACTTTGGCCTGATGATTCCCAAGCTGCCTTGTTGTAGGTAATCATAACAAACAAGGATGCATCACCATGGAATAGACTCCTTAGAAAACAGAGCCACAGCCCTCAGCAACAGCAACTGATTTCGTTCTTTTCTGACACAGAGGTAAAGTGACAGCCAAATTGTTCAGGGTATTAGTCAGACTCCTGAGAGCTTCTACAACCAGTTATAGTTCTGCTGGCCATGTAGAACTCAGTACTTTCTCCAGGGTCAGGCCATAGTAACCAAAGAGGTCTGAAAATAAACAAAATCACAAGATCTCTTTAAAGAAAGTCTCTTTACTCCTCCGTAAAGAAGATTCAGAATGCTGCTGAAAGCATACTCTCACCACCCAACCCAACTGAAGGAGAGGTAGGGGCATAAGGTAGATGTTGATGGGGCCACAAATGGACTACAGCTTATAATGAAGCCTTGAAATCTGTTCGGAAGCTCATCATCTACCAAAAGACAATGTAAAGGAAAAAAGAATAAAGCTACCTGTCACATTCATATAGCTTAAGTTATTTTATTAAAATGGAAAGATAACATGCTTTGACTCTATCAATTTCTCATAAGACAAGAAAAAAGAATGCATTAGGTAGTTCTAACTCTGCCAGAAAAATAGAGGAAACCTCTGCTCTGATTTGCAACCTATTATCAGAGGACCATTCACCTAATGTAGAAAAGCAGCTCTCCTTCAATTTATCATTAACAAGAGCATTCATACCTACTGTAAGGGAACTGCTCTTTCCCCAGGGATTCTGTTAATGGGAAGCTGGAGCCAGAAAACAAGCATGGGAACAGGTTGGCCACAGGAGAGAATGCAATAGACATGCTATGTATTCCCAGTAAAGGACACTGTACAGAGGCCTTCCGTGAGTTCCTGGCACACTCCAAGAGGACAAAAGGAGCTGAGGTGAGGAAAGTTTAAACCTTTTTGGATTTCTGGTTTTTGTATATCCTTGCTTTTATACACATTCTGCAGTGGCTCTTGGTTCTTCCACAGCCTTCTCATACTCTCTGTATGAGTATGCAGACTTGCAATTTGGAAGGGATGGATCCTGGAATAAAACAATATAAATATAATTTTTCAAAGGCTAAGGTGCTGCTATTAGTTCCTTATTATGTCATCCAGCAATAATACCTAACATGAAGTATTGGTATTAACTAATTTAACTCCCCTACATGTAATAAATATGTCTAATTGTTTTCCCCTTTTACATAAGTGGAAAAGGAGGCACAAAGAGATCTGATAATTTGCTCTAGGTCACAGAGTTAATACATCCGCGGTAGAGCTAGGATTTGAAACCAGGAATTCTGGCCTTGGAGTCCATACTCTTAAGCACAAGACTATAAAGCCAGTCAATCCACTAATAATAAAATAAAATAAAATAAGTGGACAAGCTAATACATGAGGTGAAGCTCAGAGATAACCAATGTGGAATCAAGTATTCATGCCAGTAAATCTGGTTGATTCAATTAAACTGTAGATACTGGAGTTCAACAGACCCAGGTTCAAACCCTAGGCAGCCTCTGTAGCCTATTAGTCTGCATAATGAACTAAATGCTTGTGTTCCCCCAAAACTCATATGCTGAAATCCTAAATTAGTATTAGAGGTGGGGCCTTTGCTGCTGTAATAATTTTCATCCTCAACATTATTATTTACTACATATGTGGTGTTCCATTGTCGGTGAGCATTTGGAGGCAATGATCCTTCCTTATTCCCTTCAGGCACCCCATAGCTTTCAGTCCACACATGTGAGATGACTAATAGAGATTAGGGTATCACTGCAGCTAGGATCACAACAAAGCTAGGGAGCTCACAGAGACCAAACCCCTCAACCTTGGCTTCATTATCAAGTTTTTCTAGCTGAACTATCCCAGCCCATGCCTGTCAAGCATTCCCTTGCAAAAATAAATCATTACCCAATAACCCACAGACATAGAAGACTGTCCACAGCAGACAAAGCTGTGGGTCAGAGCAGCCAATCCCTGAGGCATGGAGGAAAAAGAAAGAGCAACAGCATTAATTATATAAACAGCTACTTAGAAAAAGCTTTAAGCAAGTGTTTTAGATTCTCCTTTAATTAGGATAAATAATTACTTCACTTTCATCTTTCAGTGAGCTCCCAAACTCTCTTATGCCCATCTTCAAATACCAACTAGAAACACACAAAGATCAGGGGAATAAGCTAACTGTGTATATTTTTAAAGCTACTTTATCTTTCTGGGTCCTGGCTTTGCCATCTGTACAATGATGAGATTGGATAAGGTAAGCCTCAAAGGCCCCTTCCGGTAGATTTTCACAACACCCTGCAGTGCATTGAGGCTCAATAATGGCTACATCCTTTTACTCATCTCATTTTCTTTACTAGGGAGCACTATAATATTTGAAGATATTAGCTACATTTGTTTATTGAACTTCAAAAACTGTTTTACAAATACAAACATCAAGACATACAATTCTGTAAATTGCCAGTCTCCTACCATGAAAGAGAGAAACCCAAAATAACAGGTTTTAAAAGTGTCTGGAGACTGGCCCAAGGAATGGTTAAAGGAAATAAAGATGTTCTTGGGAAGCAACAAAGTTCTCTCTCTTAATTAGACTTTCAAGCATGCCTGTAATACCAGCACTCTGGTATTATAAGACATTGGGAGACCAAGACAGAAAGATAGCAAGTTGGAGCCTAGTCTGGGCAGTTTAACTACTTAGAGAGACCCTGTTTCAAAATTGAAAAAAATAAATAAAATACACAGGGCTAAGCACCTAGCTCAGTAGCTCAGTGCAAAGGTCCTGGGATCAATCTCCAATTTTTAAAAAATGGACTTTCTGTGTAGTTCCAGAACTAGATTCAATGGAATCAATGGACTGACATTACAGCAAGAAAAACAACTTTATATGAAATAATTTTTCATCCAAGCTAAAGGTTCAAATTACGTCTGAGAATCTTTCTTGATTCCCACCATATAGTTAATAATTTCTTCATCCATGATCTCCAAACACCATTTACATAGCTCAGGTAGAGCACTTCTGTGTGCTGTCATAGCACTTTTATTGCTATCACCCTTGAAATAAATAATGCTTCACTATCCTTTGTATAGCTACATGATAGCTCCAAGTACATAGTAAATTTTCAATAAATATTGTATGAATAATTTTTAAAGAAAGAAAAGTAATGACCAAGGAGTTTTGAAAGATTATATTTGCCCTCAGAGAGGCTTGCAATCTAGTTGAGAGTCAAAATTAACATCATTGCAATAAATTTTATGTAATATATAATTCTCTGCATATCATTAGTATTATGTTTGGGAAACAAGTTCATTTGACAGTTGTTAAACATTAAGCGGTAGTCTGGAACACCGAAATCTAGCCCCAAACTACCTGATAAACACCTTTCTCCAGAATACCAGCTGATTCTTGAAATCTCCCAAATTCATTTTCATCTCTGTACTTTGGCTCAAGATTTTTCTGTAACTCAGAAATGGGAAAAAGTCCCCTGTCTACATCAGAGCACTTCCCTCACCAGGAATCTGTATCACTCACTCAATACCTAATAGTACATCTCATTGCCATCCATTTATTGAGCAAATAGTCTCATGATGTGTGTTGACTATCAATATGTGTAGGCTGAGCTAAACCTTGGGGACACAAACTGAGGAGACAACTTTCCTGCCCATAAAAGGTGCAAAGTTCACTGGAAACCTAACTGTGCATTAAAATTAACACTTTTAAGACAGAAGATTATGAAGGAAACCCTGAAGGTGACACCTACCAGTCTGCAAGCAAATGTAGGTGATGGCAAAAATGGTCAGGAAGGGAGAGCTTGCCAGAGAAGGTGTTGTCCCCAGAGCAGACTTGAAGAGATGACAAAAATGAGCCAGAGGAGAAGAGGAAAGACCTTTTCCAGCAAAGCAGCATGCCCAAAAATTTCAGGAAGAGAAAGAATAGTGAATTAAGGTGGTAGGAAATAAAAAGATATGAGAGTTGAGCATGGGGAAAGAGCGTGAGCTGAAGAAAGGAAGAATATGCTGTTGAAAAGCCCATACTTTACCTTCATATTGATGAGGTACTTTTGAATGATGGTAAGCAGTTATAATGCTAATCGACACACAAGTAGATCAAAGGGGAGACCAGATCCTAGGCATACTGAGAAGCAAGTTGAGTGAACCAGGTATGGAGTGAATCAAGGAAGACTCAGTGGAGAAAGTTGGAGCTACCAGATTGGTAAGGTTACAATGAAATCAGAAATCAGGAAGTGAAGATGCCTCCTAGGATTCAGACTAGACTAGCTCAGTGCCCGGGAGTGACATTTACTGAGATAGAAAGAGTGGAACCCACTCCACTCCTGCAGGCATTGTGAGAAAAGGGCCACCACGACCACCTCAATCTGATTCCAAAAAGTTCTGTACCTGAAAGTAGAGACTGGAATCAAAAATTTTTATGAATCCTTGTGGATCAGGAATTGTTTGTTGGCTGGTGATGATTTCTAAATATGAATTATACCTTTTTGTAATGGCAGAAACTTCAAGGGCTGGCATTCACTGTAAATCCACTGACCATCAACAAGCCCAATGCTAATGGTGCTGCCCCTTCCTGGAATGTGTTCCCTACTTTGTTCCTGGGAGGTGGAGCAGCTGGCTTCCCAGATAGGAGTTTGCTTTTTTATGTGATAAAGACTCCACTTTTCTTTTCCCTTAAGATTGTTTCAGCCAAATCTCTCTGCTATTTCAATTTCAAAATAAAAGGAAATTTAAAATGAAACAGTAGAAAGAAAAATGTTCCCTGGACCTGAAAGTGTTGGAAGTCTTGAGGAAGTATTACAAGGATTATTCAGGTATCAATGTGCCTATCTCCTTTACCCCAAAATAATTGTAAAGAGTCAGACTGTATTCCATGTGAGTCCCACATAGCAACTTTAGCCGAGTGCTTCACATAGAGAAACTGCCCAGTAACGTTATAAGGAAATGATTGCTTATACAATCAGACTCATATGCACACTTCTGTAGCTCTTGGAAACTGTTCCATATTGCTTGGCACAATTGATTGCTCTTCTGTTCATTAGTTATTTCACAGGTGCTTGTCTTAGTTATTTTTCTCTCATTACTGAGACAAAATACCCGATACCCAAAGTTAGGGAAAGGGTTTATTTAGCTCAGTTTGTAAAGGTTCCAGTCCATAATTGGCTAGTTCCAAGGCAGAGTGGCACATGGCAAAGGGGTGTTGCAGAGAAGAAACAGTTCACGGTGCCCACACAGGAGCAAAAGCAACATCAGAGAACCTTAACGGTGTTTCTCTGCCCTTTTTATCTTATTCAGAGTACTGGGATTAGGACAGTGCCAAACCAGTGTACTGGTTTAGTAATCACAGGCCCTTAATCCTAGCATCACAGACTCTAGATTCAGCCACCTCTAAATAAGCCACCTATAATCACATGAGGCTTTGGTGGGACATCTAGACCCAAACCGTAACATTCTGCTCCTGGCCCCACCAAACACTCATGTACATTCCTATGTGAAAAAGGCATTTAGTCTACCTCCAAGAGCTGCCAAAGTCCTAACAGCTTCAGCATTGCTGAAAAGTCCCAGTCTCTCTGAGGTTTAAGGCAAACTCTTAGCTGCAAGCCCCTGTACAAATGAAAAGAAAGTTAAGCGCTTCCAACATTCAGTGACACAAGATAAACATTTCCATTCCAAGTTATAAACAGAAGGATACAAAAGAATGGGTGTCCAAAATCCAGCAGGGCAACAACTATATCCCAGTTTCATTTCTAGCATCCCCAGCAATCTGTGGCAAGTTGTGAACACCAAAGGGCTTGGATTGGCTCCACCTCTATGACACTTCTGGTGTTGTAGCTCCCATGGCTTCTCTCTTGGGCTGGCTCTGTTCCTTCCTTGCAGTTTTCCTCAGATGATACATGCTCTTGGCTTCTTCAAACTTCTGGGCTCTCCACTGCACCTTTGGCTTCACACTCACAGATTCACACACTGCACTCTTAGGGGCACACTGCCTGTCCTCCCAGGCCTTCTTCTGAAATCTAGATAGAAGCCTTCCTGACCCCACAACTCTTGTATTTTGCATGTACCTAAAACCAGCACCACATGGATGATGCCAAGGTCTGCTTCCAGCTGGATCAGTAGTCAGGCTTCCTTCTCTCTTAGCTGTAGGGGTCCAGTGCCTATGAACTAAATCCCATGGAACAAATTCTCTAGGCTACCACCATTCTGGAACATGGTGCTCTGGGGCTCTCTTCTAAAAGCAAAGTCTTTCACTTTTGCAACACTGAGGCTGCAAAGGCTGGAGTCCTGCTGGTTCTTGTGTCATCCTCCTTAGGCTGTTTTCTTTTTCTAAAATACTTGGTTGGGGTTTTTTTTTGTTAATCTTTTCAGTGACCAATTTCTCCTCTGCTCCATCTTTGCAGGCCACAATTTTATTGGAGCTTCCTTTCTGGCCAAACTTACAACATTTTAAATCATTCTGCTGGGTTCTTTGCTCTTGATTTTTCAACATAAATCTGACTAAAAGCCCCCAACACCACCCATGCCATGGCCTCAACATTAGACTGCCTTGAAATTTCTTCTGCCAGATTAGTTATTCTCCTACCCTTAATCTCAGTTTCAAGAAAAATCTCTGAACTTGAGCAAAATGCAGACAAACTTTCTGCCAAGGCACAACATACATTGTCTGGAGTCTAACAGCCAATGCAATCCTCCTTCCCAGCAGAAACTTCCTGAGCCTGGTCTTTACTGGCTTTCTGGTCTTCTGAGCTCTGACCAGAATCTACCATACTGTACATCCTAAGGCATTCTAGCTCTTTTTCAGCCAGCATATCTGAACCTTTCCAAACTCTTGCCACAAGCCATTCCCAAAAGCTTCTGAACCACATGGTCAGGTAGTCACAGAAACAACCCCACTCTCGGTACCAAATTCTTAGTTACTTTTCTCTCATTGCTGAGACAAAATACTCAACATTCAAAGTTAAAGGGAAAAGAGTTTATTTAGCTCACAGTTTGTAGAGGTTTCAGTCCATAATTGGCTAGCTCCAAGGCAGAGTGGCACATGGCAGAGGGGTGTTGCAGAGAAGAAACAGTTCATGGTGCAAGAGCAATAAGAGAGAACCTTAACAGCATCTCTCTGCCCCTTTTATCTTATCTAGACTACTGAGATCAAAATGGTGCCAAACCAATCAGTGTACTGGTTTAGTAATCACAGGCCCTTAATCCCAGCATCACTCTAGATTCAGCCACCTCTGAAAAGGCCACCTATAACTGCATGAGGTTTTGGGGAGACATCTAGACCCAAACTGTAACAGTGCCATTTTCAGAACTGCAAGTGGGCAGTAACCTTCCTGAAGAAGGACAAGGATGCTAAGACTTCATTTTGTGTCACATGATGGCCAGAAGTAGTGCTTGATAAAGCTTTTGTTCACATGTGTTGTTCTGGCTAGAATGAATTTATCCTGCCATATTTCACCTTCTGAAAGTGAAATTAATGTGTTAAGATGAGCTAGATTAAGTATTAATACTAGATTAATACTGGAATAAATGTTCTGAAGCCTGAGTCATTCATCAAAGGAGTTTCCATAGAACTAGGCTTCAGCAGGCTGATGTGGGGTTGCACAGTACCCTTCAGTTCATGATGTACAGTGCATATGCAGGCTTAGCAGCAGCTTCTGTAATAACAGATTTTTCTTGGGGATTAAATCATCAAAGACTTCCAGTGAAAATTAGAGTGCTACACTCACTGCATGAGCTTATGGAAAGAAGTACAGAGGAAGAGAGAGAAGACAGAAGAAAATGGAAGTAAAGGAAGAACAGAGACTATGTTCATCACAAGAAATCTGTATGGGTAGAGCCGAGCTCAGACAAGAACAGGAAGATATGGCTCAGGCTCAATACAACTTCACAAAGATTCTTCTATTCAAAAAGAACTGCAGTAAACCTTTCTAAGAAGTATCATAATGGAATAACTAGGTTTCTCTAGTAATCCAACCTTGATACAAGGTTATAGGATATACAAATAAATCTTGATCCTCCCTATGAGATGCCACTGATCATAATGAAGCATTGATCAAACACTAATGACTGTAAATATTCCCCCTAGAATGGGGTATCAATCAAGAAATCATAGCCAAGAGTCGTGAGCAAGAAGCCTGTAAAGTTGTTCAGAAAACAAGGTTCAAATGTCTAGAAAGCCCAAGAGGAGTTATGCTACAGGGAGCCAGTATGAACTCAGAGCAATCCTGCCCTGAGCCTTGGTCAACCACGGGATGTTGTGCATGTTAATGAAGAAGAGAAAATCCTTAGTTCTTTCTTTTCTCTCCAGAAAGCAACATTCTGACAAAGTACATTCACTGCTGTTATAGAATTCCAGTCCAAAAACTCAACATTAGAAAATCTAGTTCAGCAAGATAGCATAAAGTAGGGTGACAGGAAGTGAGTGCATACCAGAAAAGTGGTCTTTAAATGTTGGTATCATTCTATGCCATTCACATTGAGAGTTATTTCTGCAAGGTATTGACTTAGTCCTATCACTGCATTATTTTTCTATTGCTGATGTTCTTTTTTTCCTTCTGTTTAATTGCTCCCCCTCCCTTGTCTATTCATTCTATTAGATCTTTTGACATTCTTAGCTTCATTGTCTCTAAGAGATCCTTGAGGATTTTGTGTGTGTGTGTGTGTGCTAGTGGTCATGAGTTTCTTTTCTTTTCTTTTTTTGGTACTGGGGATCGAACTCAGGACCTTGTGCTCCCAAAGCAGGCAGTGGAACCACTGAGTTAAATCCCCAGCCCCGTCATGAGTTTCTTAAGGTACTCTTTGTTGTGTGAAGACCATATTTCTCTATCAATTTTGAGAAATAGTTTTTGCAGGATATATTATTCTGGAAATTGTTTTCTTTTAGGATTTGAAATACTTCAGGTTCTTCTAGCCTTTAAGGTTTGAATTGAGAAGTCTGTTGTAATTCTAATGGGTTTGTCTTTATAAGTGACATTTTGCTTTTCTCTAACAGCTTTTAAGATTTTGTCCCTACATTAGACTTCTGATATTTCTATATGTTATGGAGAAGTTCTTTTCTGATCATGGCTGTTTGGGATTCCATGTACCTCACTTATCCATAAGTTAATTTTTTCCCCACATTTGGAAATTTTCCTGCTATTATTTCTGTATAAAGTTTTTCTTTTGCTATAGGGTCTTGTTATGTAGTTCACTATGTAGCCTAGGCTGACCTCAAACTCGAAGCAATCCTCCTGCCTCAGACTCCCAAGTGCTCGGATTATAGGTGTACACCACCACACTTGGCATAAAATTTGTTTTTATATCATTTGTGCTGTGTTCTAATTTTTTCACTAATCCCAGTCTTAATCTTAGTCTTCTTTGAGTCATCTAGCATCTCTTAGATCTATTTGTCATGTTCTCTTGTTTTTAAAGTATCCATGAATAACTGGTCATCAACATTGGCCCTATCTTCTAGTTCTGACACTGTCTTCACATTGGAATATCTGCTGTACACACTTTCAATAAAATTTTCAATCTCCTTGGTTTTTGTTTGGTACCTTTTCATGGACTCTAATATTTTCCTAAACTTGTCAGTCATGCTTTGTGTCATTTTGTTTAGCTCAGCAAGCTTTCTATTAGAATCTTCTGTAAATTTGTTGATAATTTTGCTTATTAGATCCATTATCTCCTTAGTTACATCTCCTTTGAGATGGCCAAATAATTTGATCCGTTATCTCCTCTTTTATCATTTGAAGTCAGTCAGCCGGATCCCTTTTGATTTCTTCCCCTCAGTGCTCCATGGATCAACTTTGTGGGAGTTGAGGTTTTTGAAGGCATTTTGTTTCCTTGTCTTCTCATGTTTTGTGTGTGTGTGTGTGTGTGTGTGTGTGTTTGTGTGTGCTGAAGTTTTCAGGTTGATTATAGTGAAAAGCCAGTGTTGTTAGTATGGAGACCTCACAAATTAGTGTGTGCTTTTCAGTGATGCACTTTTGGTATGGTTAACTATAAGCCTTTGCCCCTATCCCAACATCCAACCACCTCCATTACTTTGGAAGAGGAAGCTGCAGTGTAATTGATGCAGCACTCAGTTCTCCGGGAATTGGCCTCAGTATTGTTAATGACACAAAGACAATCCAGATATTGACATACGTAGAAAACCAACTAATAGCAACAACTATTCAACCCTGGCAATAGCAATAAAATCACCAGCAGTAAAGGAAACAAAGACAAAATGGATATTGATACACCCTAAATACATAATACCTCATTTCACAAATGCTTCTGTTCAAGAACAATTTCAGTTCACAAACAGAAGTGCTCAGCAAAATTTTGCTTCTGTTCATGAATTCTGCATCAGGTGATGAATAGGACCATAGACATCTTTCCAAGAATCATGGAACAAATTAAGTTTATGAACCAAGGTACCATTGTATTAATAATGTGCCACCCTTAACTATAGAAAAAGATCTATATTTATAGTATAAACACTATTAGAAAACAAATATTGACATACAGTAAATATCTACTAAATTCAACAATTATACCTCCACTGACAATAGAAAAATATTCAACAGTAATAGCATAGAGTTAATTATCTAAAGATTAGTATAGCCTAATGTTTATATTAGTAAAGTTAAATGTGGTAGGGAATGGAAGAATCAAAAAGTAAAATTTGAAAAATTAATCAATGGAAGATGAGAGAAAAGTGAGCTAAAAGATCCTATTAAGAAGTAAAAGGGAGAGGAGGTGAGCCAATCCCAGTGCCCAGGAGGAGGCTCCCTGATCACCATTCCACTGCTCTCAGGGAAGAGGAGGTGAGCCAATCCCAGCACCCAGAGGGAGGCTCCCCAGCTGCCATTCCACCACTCCCAGGGCAGAGGAGGTGAGCCGCATGGGCACCAGCAGCAACCGCCCACCCCGTGGAAATGAGAAGGCACATAAACAAGCCTCAAAAACAGACTTCTACATCACCTACAGCAGCCCCAAAGGGAAATGAGGTAGAACTCTCTGATACTCAACCACCTGGACTCCCTGAACTGGCAACAAAAGAGGATCTGGAAAAAAATAAAATCAGAAATAATTCCTCAGATAACAGCAGAGATTGTGCTTGTAGTGCAAGACATGATTAATAAATCAAGAGAGGAGCTGAGGAACATGAAGGAATCCCAACATAGGAAACAAATGGAATCCATAAAACAGATGCAAATAGATTTCCAGGACATGAAAAACTCCACTGAAAGTCTACACAGAAGAATGAGCCAATGTGAGGACAGAATTTCAGATATAGAAGATAAGATTGCAATTAATGACCAGGAAAAGAAAAATTGCTTCAAAATTATGAAGGAACACGAGAAATCAATCCAGCAGCTGCTAGACGATGCAAAGAAGAATAACATAAGACTGATTGGAGTCAATGAAGAAACAGGAGAGAATGCAGATGACATAAAAAAAACTCTTCACAGAAGTAATGGCAGAAAACTTCCCAAGGAGGGGAAAAGAACTTGACATACAGGTAAGTGAGGCATATAGGACTCCAGCTAGCCTTGATCAAAAAAAAAACTACACATAGGCATATAATCTTTAGGATTCCAGAACCCCAACAGAAGAACAAAATTCAACAACCAGTGAGAGAAAAGAAACAAATCCTATACAAATGTCCATCAGAATCACAGCAGACTTCTCAATACAAACCCTCAAGGCAAGAAGAGGTTGGAGTGATGCATTCCAAGCCCTAAAGGAAAACAGCCTCCAACCCAGATTGATGTACCCTGCAAAACTATCTTTCAAAATTGATGGAGAAATAAGATACTTTCATGACAAAGAGCACCTTAGGAACTTCGTGAATACCAAACCAGCACTCCAAAATTTTTAGACAATATCCTAGGAAAAAAGAATGAGGATCACAACCCCAGGAAGCCCAGCAAAATGAATCCACTGGGCGTGACAAATTAAACACAATGGGGGGAGAATCCAACAAAAAGAAAAAGTCATGACAAGGCTTTTAAAACTTTTAACTTCACCTCCCTAATGAGTGTATAACTCAATCTTGTTATTGTACTGATTAGTATTGTTCTTATTCTAGTGTTGCACACCTTTCCTGGTGCTATACTGGCTATTTATCATCTTCTTGTGTCTACTTTTTAATTGGGTTGTCTATTAATGAGCTGTAAGAGTTCTTTATATATTCTGGTCATAGGTTATAAGCATTGTAAATATGGTCTGTTTAAGGACTACTTTTCATTTTCTTAACAATGTCTTTTAAAGTTCTAAATTTTGATAGAATCTCATTTATCAATTTTTTTCTTTTATACATCATGTTTTTTGTATCCTAGGTAGTTCTTGCCTACTCTAAATTCATAAACATTTTCCCTTATAATTTCTTCTTCAAGTTTTATACTTTTAGGCTTGCATATTTAGGTTCATAGATCCTTTCAAGTTATTTTTATGTATGGAAATAAAGGATTGAGGTTAATTTTTTATATACAGATACCAGGTGTTCTAGTGCCATTTGCTGAAAACACTATCTTTTCCTCAGGTCTTGAATTGAGTTTATGTTCTATAAAATGTTAATGTTAAATAATCTTTCAAAACTCAGTGGACCATATATGTGTGGTTCTATTTCTAGATTCTCTGTTTTATTCCAATAATCTATATGTCTTTCCTTACATCCACTCTGCCTTGATTACTGTAGCTTTAGAGGAACTCTTAAAATTAGGAACTAAACATCTTCCAACACTTTTTTTTTTCTCTTTTTCTTTTAACTTTTCTAGGTCCTTTGTACTCCTACATAACTTTTAAATTTCAATATCCAATTCATTTATAGCAAGTATACATACACCTGAATTTTTATATATACCTTGTGTTTTCCAATCCTGCTAACTTCAAGTACAAGTTCTAGGGGCTCCCAGAGATTTCTTAGTATTTTCTCTGTAGATGATCATTTCATCTACATATAAAGATTTTGCTTCTACCTTGCCAGTCCTATCCTAATTGTGTCATTTTATTGCCAGACTATTTTGGTTTAGGCCTATGTTTCCAAGTTTAATGGACAGATGAAGAGCAGGCATATCTGCCCTTGTTCTCCACCTTAGGGAGAAAGCATTGTATCTTCTCCATTCATAGAAGGTATTTTTCCTGGAAGTATGGAGTACATGTCTTTGATCTGTTAAGAAGGTTCTGCTCTACTTCTAGTCTCCTGATAGCTTTTACCATGAACAGCTGCAGAATTTAGTCCAATACTTTTTCTCCAACTACTGACAGGATCATATGGCTTTTTCTTTCTGCTTTAAATGTTTAATATAATTTATCAGTTAAAATGTATATGAGCTTGTTGTTGTCATATAGGTAGGTTTTCAAGCTAGGAATATACTTTAATAGGTGCTTTTCAAATTTTATATTTCCTCCAGAGTCAGTTTCATTAATTTGTCTTCCAAGGTACTTCTTAGAAGTTGTCCAATTTACTTCAAAAAAGATTTTTGTTATATGTTTCTATATCCTTTTAAATTCTGTAAAATCTGTGGTAATGTCTCCTAGATCTTGATAGTGTAATTTTAAAAATGTATAATTGATATTGTGCAATAGGAAGTAAAGGTCTAAAGGACCAGGGGAACTGGGAGGGGTAGGGGAAAGGAAAGAAGGAAAAAGAAAAACTATGAGAAAAGAAAAAAAATGGAAACAAAGTCTTTGCAAATATGGAAGGGTAGAGGGGGTGAAGGGAGGGCAGGGAAAGGGGAAAACAATAAGAGCCAAGATGCTCATGTAATGGTACAAGATCCTAATGATGAATGTAACTGTATTTTATACCTAAAATGTACCAATAAACTTAATGGGGGAACCCCCCCCAAAAAAAAACAGGTAAAAGGAAGTTAATATAATTAGATAATAATGACAGAAAAGAGCAAACAAGAAACAAATTTAAAACCATAGCACAAAATAAAAGAAAATAACAAGGAAAACAAAAAGAGAAAGAAAAAAGGGGGAAAACCTCAAACTCCAAAACACCAATGAAGGAAAAAGACAAAAAAGGAGAAAAAGGGCCGGGGATTTAACTCAGTGGTTCCACGCCACCTGCCTCACAAGTGGAAGGACCCAAATTCAATCCCCGGTACCAAAAAAATAAAGGAGAAAAAAAAGTAGTCCAAAAAAAATTCCTCTGTACTTTCCTTTTTTTTTTTTTTTTTGGTACCGGGGATCGAACTCAGGTTCTTGCACTTGTGAGGCAGGCGGTGGAAACACTGAGCTAAATCCCCAGCCCATCCTCTGTACTTTTCAATGAGCAGTTTCTTTCCAGGATCTACAATCTTAGAATCCAGCAAGTCACAGTTTTCTCCACTCACCTTTACAGCCTGTGGGTTTGTGTTGTCCTCTCCCTACTCCCTCTCCCACTCTAGAGGTCCCTCTCTTCTTTATAATCCAGACTGTAGCAACCAAGTTGAGCCATGTCCTTGCTCATGTTGGTAGATGGGGAAAGCAATCAGAGCACTGGTCTCCGCGGATGTAGGCAGTGGGGTAGGAATTAAGCAGACTACTGTACTTAATGCCTGAGATCCAGCCTCTTCTGAAAGTAACACTCACTGGGTCTGGAGGGTGGGGCCCTGTGTGTCCTCCTTGGCCTAAGATTAAACTTCTCAAGGGCTGCTCTATGTCTAGCTTGCATCCTTTCCACAGTTGTTTTTTGTGGTTGTTCCTCACCCAGTCACTGTGGGAGAGTAACACTAGAAATCCTGAAGTGGAGTTGTTTTACAGTTTTTCTGTAGCTTAGTCTTGAACAATTAACCTTTTCCCAAAATAGCTCCTGATTCAACCCTGTCCAATATGGATGGCACTACACTGGATTTGTTTTTCATCCTAGCCTGCCATGAAGGAGTTACTTTCAGAGTAAAATCCCACCCTGTTTTTGTAGTTTATAATAGCTGTGAGCTGTCTAGCACTGCTGGCCTGATCCAGAATTTCTCCCTTGATCTGCTAACCCTCCAGTCTTACCTTCTCTCCCCAGGCATTGTCCCCATCAATGATCAGGTCAGCCAGTTGGTCAGCACCTCTGTTGCCCCACGCTGGGGGAAAAAACGCAGAGCCATCAGAGTTGTTGGGTGGCTTTGGCCAGGACACAGAATTCATAGTTGTGAATTGGTTGTGGGTGAATGTACACAGCTACATTGTGGAGTGTGGTCAGGAGAGGTTTAGTTTGGCTCAAGGTTACAGTCCCTAATCAGCTGACTCTAAGGCAGAAATGGCACAATACAAGGGCTTAGTGAAAGAAAGTTGTTCACATCGTGGCAACCAGGAAACAGATTCTCTATTTTTCTACTCTGTTCCATATGTCCCAAGAGATTGACAGGTATAGATTGCACCAGCCAGTTTCCTAACTCTTTGGCTTTGGGTTGGTTTTAACCCATGGGAGAAAGGAGAGTTTGTGGAATGAGCTCTTTTGGGTCTCCTTCTGCATGGCTGTGATCAATCAGTGGCAGACTTCCTCCTCTGAGAGCCACAGCCTCTATTAGAGACTATCCCTCACAGATACAGATCCTAATGCCATCCTGTCCCCTGGAGGCTAAAGGGAGTGATGGCTTTCTCCCAACCCCATGTGCTTCACCATGTCTTGCTTTTCTCTCATAATTCTGCCCATACCTGGGCAACAAGTCCTTTCGTTAACCTCTCCTCTCCTCAGATTGGTGTATGCTGTTCATTTCCTGCTGAACATCCTAACTGAGGCAAAATGTAAGAGGAATTTGAATGGAAGCAAGTAAAAGTACTTTCTTGGACATAATTGAGATTTAAAACTATAAATCTGTCGTGCTTCCTTGCTCTGGTTGATCTCCTTGTCCATGAGCAGAAGCTAAATGAAGAAGATAGTGGGATTCATTTGACAAATGAATATGTGTGGCAAAATACATAAAAGAGGAATTGAGCATGTTGGTGAATGAGTCATTGCAATGAATGTTTTAGACCTAAGAGTTGTACTTTCCATGTGCAGTCTGAGTTTAAGAAAAACACTCTTTTCTGTTGGTTTCTCAAGTTTCTATGGCTGTATTATAATATCCCTTGAATTTACCTATATATCCAAAGAATCTTCAGAAATTTGGAACACAGGGCCGGGGATTTAGCTCAGTGGCACTGCACCTGCCTCACAAGCACAAAGTCCTGAGTTCGATCCCCAGTATCAAAAAAAAAAAAAAAAAAGAAATTAGGAATACATACACAGTTTAAGTCACTGCAGATATGCAAATGTTTTTCTTTTTTTTTGGTTTGGTACTAGAGATCGAACTTGGGATCTTGCACTTTCAAGGCAGGCAGAGGAACCACTGAGCTAAATCCCCGGCCCTGCAGATATGCAACTGTTATCAAACCACCTAAGCCTTCTAATATAAAAGAGAAGCCACATTTTCTTCAGTAAGAAATGCAATTTTGCATCATACCTCATTCAACCCACTTATACCAGCCTCTTTCTTCCTCTGCTATTTATTACTTCAAGAACTGGCTCCAATTTTACCACCCTGCAATTTCCACTTGCAGCCTCCCCTGATCAGTGAAGCCAGATCTGCTCTGAAGAAACCCAAGGCTTAGGAATATTATCTATCTGGTTTTAGGTTACCATTTGACTTTACTATTATCTCCCTTAATACCCATATCTTATAACTTTGTGAACTCACCCCAGCTCCTACCAGTGTTTTGTACACAGCAAGAGCTCAATAAATGTTTGATTAACTGATCACCCATAACATGAGAAGTTTTTAAATGTTTTAATATTTAGAACAAAGCTACTTAGTATCTGATGAGAATGAAAGGTAGAAGGATCATGGTATTTCCCTGTTTAGTATCACACATGTAAATTCTGAAACTTCATTATAGCCCCTCACAATTTTCAGTCGTGAGCATCCACCCCTGATATGGAAGGCTTGGGGTGACTGAAGAGTAGATGTGCTGAGATTGTTTCCCTTTACCACACTTGGTCTTAAGCCACCTAAGAACAATTACTGATATGTTCAACCTTCCCTAAGGTAGAGTGGCTTAGAAATAACTGGCAAATCAAACCAATCAAATCATTAAATTTTCTATAATTCTGTCATTTTAGACAGGAAGTCCCCAGCAAGATATGTCCTGTCCTGAAATTATGTCTGAATTAGTAGTTTTAATACCTTGAAAGTAACAGCAGCTTCTCCAAAATGAATTTACAGTAACAAGCTTTCCATGACAAGCACTGTTAAAACAATTCCTTTGAGCTTTTTTTACTTTAAAAACCACTGGTAAAAGTAACTCTCACTCTCTTGAAGACTGTATCACCTTTAAAACAAGCTCATCATCCACTAATCCATTTCCAAACCCAGTTAGGGAATCTGGGTTAAGCACAGTGTAACAAAGAGACTATGGCTTGCACGGAGTGAGCTCCTTCTTTATCATAATTGGCAAAGTCCTCACTAGGGAAGAGAGAGCACCTGATTCTAACTCTAATTTGTCTTCCTCACATGAATAATTCACGCTGCCTCTACATGGCCAGGCCATCACAACTGCGGGGGATGGTCTCTACATGTAGATCACTGCTGAAACCTGCTCTGAACGAACTGTCCCTTCCCCCCTGACAGGAAGCATTGGCTTCTGTGAATATGAGAGCTCTTGCTCAAGGTCAGGGTCATGACCACTGAATGTTAAATTAGCCAATTGTGAATCTGGTATCAGTAATTCCCAATTTGTTTCATTTAATTAAAGCCTGACCTGCCTCAATAGTTAACCTTTAAAGAAATGAAGGGCCATTCTAGTAATAGAGGATGATGTTAGGTGAACACTTTGAGAATATGCATATTCAAACATTTTATAGGCCAGTACACATCTGAAAATGGACCAAAAACTCAAGGTGAATTTAGAAATAGAAAGGAAAGAAGAAGACAAGGAAGGAATGAAGGACAGAGGGAAAGAAAGAGGGGGAGGGAGGGAGGGGAGTTCTTGGCCATAGGCTTGTTTGGTGAGATTCTGGTCAAAGAACCTCAAAGGTGGAGATTCTGACAGTCTCACCCAGAGCAGTAAACAGTCATGGACTTGTGGATTTCTCCACCAGTTCCTTGCTTCTAGGTTTTAAAGTCTGAAGACCAACTCCTTTAGTTTCAGTATGTGGACCGTATGTTTTGTCCTAGTTGATCTACACACCTGAATTTTCAGCCTCATCTTGAATAGGTGCCAACATTGACAAGGCTACTAGCAGGCAAAAAAGGAAAACTGAAAAACCAGACACCAACATGACTAAAGACCATCAAGACAGAGGAGACAGGTGGAGGGCAGGACAGAGATGCATGGGTCCTGCCTGGGAAACTAGGCATGATTTTTACTCCAGTATGCTGCATATAGGGTGGCAAGAGTAAATATCCACAAGAAAACACTTAAGAGTAGGTGACTGATGAGAGTTTATGGCCAGAATTGGAGTGACAGTAAAATGATGGTGAAATAAAGAACCTATGTGGGCTTTATTGAGGCAGAAAAACAGTAGTTTGGTAGTTTGCAATTGAAAAAAAAAAGGAAACCCAAAAATTAATGTTGCTCACCCCCACCCACCCCATTCTATCTTCTCTTCTCCTTCAAAGAAGGAATCTGTAGGCTGGGCCTTCTGTCCTTGTCTGCTGCTGGGGTGGGTTGAGGCAATGAAGATGGAAGAGTAGCAGGAGGAATAGATGTGGCCCAAGGATACCAACCATGGCAAGGACCACTTACTCTAAGCATCACTGAGGTCACCTCACAGCTTGAAGTCCTGACAAAACACAGTCCATGACTTAGTGATGCCACTGTGAGATGCCATTGAGAGGATCATAATCCTGCCTGGAAAGCCCCACCACAGTGTCCCCAGCCTAAGTCACCACCTCTGTACAGCATCATAGTTCAATTAGGGGCATATAGTTCAATTCTGTTGTTAGAAACAACAGAATTCATTCTTGTTTTTTTTGCTAACAAGAGTTTAAAATGTTTACAAATACATTTGGAAGGGCCAGGGATGTAGCTCAGTGGCACCATGTCTGCCTGGCAAGTGCAAGGTCCTGAGTTCAATTCCTTGCACCAAAAAACCCCAAAACAAATACATATGGAAGGCTGAGGAACCCAATCCCCATTCTAGCCTTCAAGAGACAGTCCCAATGTCAGGCCTGCTGCAGATCATAGCCACCAAGGTAGGGGGCTTTTGCTTCTCTACCCTGAAACTGGGGAGTCAGGAATCCAGGAGCAAATAGCTGCCTTCAGCTCACTCCAGAACCACAGTTGACAATAGCAATGTGAAGGCCCTGCATCTGTTTTTCAGAACCATGGTCCCATTCTTTCTAGAAAGAAAAGAAAAAGGAGTATCTGTAGCCAAATAGGGGAATAAAAGAATTCTCATTCTTCTAAACAGAAGATCCTGAGAAATTTGGTGTTATTCCAGCTAAGACTGACATGTGCAGGTGCATAGTTTGTGAACAACACAAAGAATTCTGGATGAAGAGATTTTAAAAAATCTAGCTCTAGCAAGTATATTATGCTTATCATGTCATGTGCCAGTGAGCTAGATCAATCTTCAATGGCCAACTTTTCCTAATTTACAGAAAAGAAATGACATGCCCATTCCCAGCGGTGGTCCTGATTTTAAGTTGAATGCCCCCAAGAAACCAGCATTACTCTAGAGTTCAGAGGAAGGTCTCAATCCAGGACTTCAGGAAGAAAATCAGCAGCCATATAGATAGCATCACTGTATGACCTATGCCTTGAGCTGGCCGGAGCCACAACTGACCTATTCTCTTTATCACATGTACAGAGTTTGACCTTGATTCATTAGAGAAGTCTACCCATTCAGAGCTAAGCTACCCACCCATAAGTGGCCCATCAATTCTTTTAAGATAATGCCAGAATTCAAACAAAATAATCCATTTGCTTCAGCCAGCATTATTTTCAGGTCTGCATGCTTCAACTAATTTAGAAAGTAACCTGGTCACCATAAAAATAAAAAGAGACTTATAGCCATCCAGCATTTTTCTAGGGAGTCCAGACCTCAAAAAATGGAACCATCCAGTATTTATCTGGAGAGTCTAGACCTCAAAAATGGATTGCTTAATGTACTTGATCAAATTTCCCTCCCCTTATCTCTCTAAAGTAGTTCTAAATTCCTGCCCTTCTTCTGCCAGCCTGATTTCCCTTTGATAAGGACCGTTTAAAATCAACCCATCCTTCCTTCCTTTAAAATCAACCCATTCTTATCAAACTTACTAGGATACTTCCAAACTTTTATTTACTTTCCTGTGCCTAAGTGTTTTCTACCATTGAAGAGACTTAATAACGCCTATCCTACCTTTCAAAAGAGGATGAAATTAGGTCATCAATATGACAAAGACTTGTCACTCAAAGATGAAGAGGATTTATGTTTCTTTGTAGAAGTACCTTCTTTTGTACAACAAAAGTATTTTGAGAATAAAGTCTATATTTAAAAGTCCTATGAATGCTCATCACTTAAAGAAATCTCATGGTGGAAAATTTTGTTAAGCAAGAGCAAATCTAACAAATAGCTACCCTCAATTCATCTGAGCTTCCACTTTGGGCTAAATTAGATGATTATGATGAAAATGATGACAGTCATTGTGATACAACTATAATTCATTTATGAGTTTATAGAATTCAAGCCACTTTCACAAACCTCTCATCTGATGCTCCTAGTTATCAGGTATCATTATCCCCAATTACAGATGAAGAAGCTGAGGAACAGTCAGGTTAATGATTTGTCCAAGGTTATGCAGCTAATGGACCTGTGCCGAAAGCTCTTATCCTTGACCTGTTCAAACTGCACAAGAACCAAAAAAACTGGAAATCATCTGTGGTCTACAGAAATGCAAATAATTCTAAGCATCTGTAGCCTGAAAACCTTGAAATTCTAAAGCCAAATTCTTCAGCTCATAAAATTCTAAATAAATAGAAGAGACTACTGACATCTTCAAAGCAGAAAGACAGTAAATGCGGTATCACCATAATAAAAAAAGATTAAATGCAAATTGTACCAGCTGAGATACTACTATCAAATTTTACATTAACAACTACAATTAAATACTAGAATTATTATCTATATTATGTTTAGGTACATACTATCAGATCTTTATATTTTTCTACCAAACATTAAAAAGACCTTAAATCAAATAGAACAATAAAATGGTGTCATTTATATCCCTGGTTGGAGAGGGGAACCTCAAGGACCCTGAAGGAACCAGCCAAAACCTTCAATTTTCAAACCTCAATTTGGAAAATATTTTAGACAGAAGCAAATTTTTACTAGTGAGATTCTAGATAAAACCTCTATACAAATTTAACCTCACCCAAAAAATAAAATTTAATTAAAATCTAGGAGAGCAGACAGTGTCAGCATAGTCTGCTGCCAGGAAGAAATATTTCAGTGCAAGCTGATCCCAAGCTCTACTGGAATTTGAAAGATGGCTGAATCATTTCTTTATTGATTGGAGGGGCGGCCTTTCAATTTGTATAAAGTTAGCCTTTGCACATGGCTGCCCAGGAGTCTTGAATGAACACCTAAGAATCCCTTTTCAAGATCTGAATCCTCCTTCTCCCTTTTTTTGATCTTCCTCTTTCCCCAAGTGTCCCAGTAGTCTTGACTTTGCATTCTGGTCCTTTTCTACAAGGAATAATAGAGTACTAGAAGGAAGAACACACAGAGGACAAGAAAAAAATCTTTTCAAATATACCTAGAAGCAAGTGTACTCTTGCAAAGTCACTTTCTTAAAAAAAAATTTTGCATGACCTGTTCATATTTTTAACTCCACTCTTCTTCCATAATCATCTCTCCCAGTGGAAGAGATGTTTGAAGGAAACATATTGTTTTCCTAGTCACAGACCACTGCTAGGTCATTTTTTTAATTGATAGTTGTTGCTTATAAAGTCCTCATCAAACCTACTTTATGTTTATTTACTAAATTCCAGTATCTGATATAAACAGCACTGGGCTGCCAAAAGTGATCAGGGCCTCACTGAAGTCTGTGTTTAAACTGGTTTGCAGTTGGCTTGCTCTGAACTTCCATAAGCAATGAAAACTCACTGAAGAATGGAATTCCTTCCAGGCCATGACATAGCACAAGACACACTTCAACTTTCTGAATCCTACTAATGTTTATTTGACTGATTGCAATTTAAAGGATTCTGAAAATATTCCCAAATATAATGCTTTTCTTTAAAAATCTGAAATGAAAAGGGAGCATAGTATGTGTATGTGCAGCAGTAAAGGTTTTGCATTCAAATATATAGTCTGCAAGAATGGATTCAATTAGATAAATGGATGAATAGTGTGCAAAGTCCTGTGGATAAATGAGGAATCAAGACAAGATAGACTGGGTTCTTGCTCTTGAAGTGCCACTGCTTTAGTAGGGAAATAGATAAAAGTAAATAAGCTAAAATAATATAAAAATTTTTAAGATGTAGACAAGAAACAGCTGCATAGAGAATTAAAAGGGCAGCATCAACCACTTTAGATGAAAAGCTTCTCTAAACAACTTCAAACTAAGCTGAGCTTTGAAAAGTGAGGTCTCATCCAAGCAGAACTGCGAAAAGCCCATTTTCAGGTCAGGGAAACAGCTCAGAGTGCTGAGGAGTAACAGGGCTCAGTATACTCACAACATCAAAAGGAAGCCAGTGCAGCTAGAGTGTGCTGAACGTGTGTGGAAGGCAGGGGTTAGATTATGTAAGTCACGGAAGCTCTTGGTAAGAAATTTTAATTTTATTCTGAGGGGAATTGGAATCTTCTAGAGGTTTAAACAGAGGAGTGATGTGATGTGGAGAATGAGGGCAAGAAAAGTATCATGAATAATTCCAATTTTTGGCTTGGGAGATGGTGGTAGCATTCATCGGGATGGTAAAAATTGCCCCGTTTCTTCTGTTCTATGAAAGGCCTGTGGTATGGTGAGGTCCTTGTACCTGTGACACCCTAAAAGGTCTTTTTCTTTCTAGTAAACTTCCAGGGAAGGTTTTGTGCCCTTTGGCATTGTCAGACAGCAAAGAAAATATATGAACTTGTCCATATAGTCCCAAGAAAGCCTGAGAGCATGCTAACCCCTAACACTCAGTTCTCCAGCTACAGATAATATGTAGCATGCTATCAGCCAAGACCAACTATAGCTTGGTAATGCTCAAGAGATGAAAGGAAGGAATGAAGGGAGGGAGGGAGGGAGAGAAAGAAAGAAAGGAGAGAAAAGAAAGAGAGAGAGAGAGAAAAGAAAGAAAGAAAGAAAGAGAGAAAGAAAGAAATTTCCCAGCGGGATTAGGTTTTTGGTGGCAAGCCTTTGGCATGAGTGTACTGAGCTGAATATATGCACACACACACTGTTCTCAGATATCAAGTTATTCAAAGAAAACCCAAATCAAGGATAGGCAGCTGTCTATGGGGCAGGAGAAATTGATTGTCTTAGCAAAGGACATAAAGACATGAACATTAAGGTCTGTCTCTTGCCAGACCAGTTTCTCCATTAAAATTTGTGGTAAAGACTCTTCTGGCCAGTTAAGCTCAAAGTCATTAGCTAAAAAAACAATGGTTCAGGGACATCCCCCCTCCCCTTTGTAGAGCAGGAGTACAACTTGAAGGTCGTTAGTTTAAGGGGGACTGTGAGTCTGCAATCTAATAGATTCAATTAGCTTTGGAAACAGATACTATTTATATCATATTCCACGGGATTCCAGACCTCTCTTTTATTTGTAGTTCTGAATGGAACTCAGATCGCAAGGAGTCATTGCCCCATGTTCTACACCAACTTAAAATTTTTCTTTCATGGCAAGAAAAATCTGGTTATAAATAGTCCAAGTGCCCATCAACTGGAAACTGGATAAAGAAGAGGTGGGGTTTTTTATAAAATGGGGTACTACTCAGCCATAAAGAATGAGAAACTAGAGACATTTATAGCTAAATGGATGCATATTGAGGACATCCTCTTAAGTGGAATAAATAGGACACACATGTGTAAATACTGAATAGTTTCTCTGGTGTGAGAAACTGAAAGTGTAAATAAGGATTAAAATGATTAAAACAAATAATTGATAATTTGAAATAGGAAGAAAAGGTCCAAAGGGGTAGGTGAAGTGAGAGAAGGGGAAAGGAAAGAAGGGAAAGGAAAAATTATGAGAAAAGGAAAAAATGGAAACAAAGTCTTTGTAAATAGGGACGAGTGGAGGGATAAAAGGAGGGCAGGGAATGGGTAAAAAATAAGAACCAAGATACACTGTGTACAGGTACAGGCACCCAATGATAACTGTAAATGTATACCTAAAATGTACCAATAAAAGAATTTAAACAAAAAAAAACTGGTAAGTGAAACTCTTGAAAAGATAGACATTGCAAAAGAATAATTCTGTTACGGTCTGGATCAAAAATGTCCCCAAAGGCTCCTATGTTCAGAGATGGGTGATTTTTGGAAGCTGATTAGATTACGGGGGTACTAACTGCAAGAGTAGATTAATCTATCTGTTCAATAGATTAATACATAAATATATCAATAGTTGAAAATGCTGTTAGGAGGTGGGGCTTGGTTGGAGTAAACTAGTCACTAGGGGAGTAACCTGGAAGAATGTATTCTTGTCCCCAGCCATTTCCTCACTCTCTCTCTCTCTCTCTTTCTCTCTCTCTGGCTCCTCCCCTGCTGTCTGTTTTCTAGCTGCCATAAGTGGGCAACTGTCCTCTGGTACGGCATTTCTTCCTTGGAGCCAGTCAACCATGAATTGAAACCTCTGAAGTAGTGAGCTGAAATATACATTTTATCCTCTAAATCACATATATCAGGGGCCGGGGATTTAGCTCCGTGGTTCCGCCGCCTGCCTCAAAAGCTCAAGGTCCCGAGTTCAATCCCTGGTACCAAAAAACAACAACAACAAAACAAAACAAAACTCATATATATCAGGCATTTTAGAGTGAATAGTACAAACTGTATACCTAAAAGAGAACTGAAAAGAAACAAAAAAATTCATCACATCTCTGGCATTGCTCATCTCTGTTGCTAACTAATAGGATATCATCAACGCACAACTTCTGGGAGAAATGGGAAATACTTTAATAAGAGACACCTAAAAAGAGGGACCAGGCTTTGTATTCCTTTATGGAAGAAGTATATTTTAAGATATTAAGTATAAGACAATTCTATAAGGTATTCAAAACAATCAAGAGTAAAGAAGCAGAAATCTTAAAATTAAACTTGAAGACTTGGGAGAATAAATTTATTTTCTTATTAAACCCTGTGATCTACAATATAAATCACCTATTTCCTAAAGATTAACAAAATCAACATTAATCACAATCAGAACATTGATTCTGAATCTACTTAAGTAGTTAATATTGATTAGAAAGTGAAGAGCCCGCTGCAGACAAGCGGGTCTGTGCACGCCCTACCGAGTTCCTGAGTCGCGAGGAAGACGCCGAATCACCCTGCTGCAGACAGGCAGGTCTGCCCATGGCCTGCCGAGGTCCTGAGGCGCACAGAACATGCCGAATTAGCCCGCTGCAGACAGACAGGTCTGTGGACGCCCTACCGAGGTCCCCAGTCGCGCGGAAGACACCGAATCAACCCGCTGCAGACAGGCAGACACCTGGTTCCACACTACAAAGACGCAGAGGACACCAGACCACCAGACCAAGGTACTGAGTCCTGCTGTTCCCGGCCCAGAGGTAGGGGCTTCTGAGCCGCCATCCCACTGCTCCTGGTCCAGAGGAAGGGACTTCCTGGTCACCATTCCTCCCGCTGCTCCCAGCCCAGAGGAAAGGACTTTTGGGCCACCTTCTGTCCCGCTGCTCCTGGCCCAGAGGAAGGGGCTTCCCGGCCACCATCCCTCCCACTGCTCCCAGCCCACAGGAAAGGGCCTTTGGGTCACCATTCCTACCGCTGCTCCCGGCCCCTGTCGCACCTCACCCAGCTCAGAGGAGGTAATCCATGCAAGCGCTAACAGCCCCCCGCCCCAGTCGAAATGAGAAAACACGTAAATAAGTCTCAAAACCAGACTTCCAGATCACCTACAGCAACCCTAAAGGGAAATGAGATGGAACACTCTGATACTCAACCACCTGGACCCACTGAACTGGCAACAAAAGGGGATCTGGAAAAAATGAAATCAGAAATAATTTCTCAGATAACAGGAGAAATTGTGCCCCTAGTGCAAGACATGATTAATCTAGAGAGGAGCTCAGGAACATGATGGAATCCCAACATAAGAAACAAATGGAATCCATAAAACAGATGCAAATAGATTTCCAGGACATGAAAAACTCCATTGAAAGTCTACACAGCAGAATGAGCCAGTGTGAGGACAGAATTTCAGATATAGAAGATAAGATTGCAATTAGTGACCAGGAAAAGAAAAATTGCTTCAAAATTATAAGGGAACATGAGAAATCAATCCAGCAGCTGCTAGATGATGCAAAGAAGAATAACATAAGACTGATTGGGCTCAATGAAGAAACAGGAGAGAGTGCAGATGACATAAAAAAATCTCTTCACAGAAATAATGGCAGGAAACTTCCCAAGCAGGGGAAAAGAACAAAGATGGAGTTTTCTTGCTTTTCTTTGAATTCTTAATTTTTTATTAGTACATGTTTGCAGTACATAATGTTTATATTTCTTGTGGGAGTTGGTACATGTACATAACACATTTTAATTCCTTTTTTTCTCCTTTTTCTCTCTTCTCCCTCCTCCTTCCCTTCATCTCTCTCTCTTTTTTTTTTTTTTTTTTTTTTTTTTTTTTGGTACCAGGGATCGAACTCGGGTCCTTGCGCTTGTGCAGCAGGTGGCGAAACCAGTGAGCTAAATCCCTGGCCCCAAAGCGCCCCCTTCATCTCTTGATTCCCATCCTTTTGCAGAAAGATATGGCTCCCTACTTCCTATTATCTATCTTTTATTTTGCCCTTTATTTATATTTTGGGTTTCTCATATAAGAGAAACTGTTATTTAGGCTTGTGTGTCTGATTTATTTCTCTTAACATTATGGTCTCAAAGTATACTAATTTTTGTACAAATGACTCAAGTTTATCTTTTATGGCAGAGTAGTACTCCCTTGTGAGTAAATGCCATAATTTCTTTATCCATTTATCTGTTGATGAACATATAGGCTACTTACAAAACTTAACTATTATAAATTGTGCTGCTATAAACAGAGATATGCATGTATCACTATACTCTGATGTCTTTAATTCTTTTGGGAAGATACCTAGAAGGAGAATAGCTAGGTCCAATGAAATTTCTACTTTTAGTTTTTTGTGGAATCTCCATGCTGATTTCTATAGTAGTTGTACTAGTTTATATTCCTACCAACAATGTAGAAGGGTATCTTTTCCCTCATAGCCTAGCCAGCATTTGTTATTATTTGATTCCTTAATGATAACCATTCTTTCTGGGATAAGACGAAATCTCAGGATTGTTTTAATTTACATTTCTGTAAGGGCCAGGGATGTCAAACATCTTTTCCTGTATTTACTGGCCATTTGCACTTATTCTTCTGATAAATATCTATTCACTTTACTTGCCTATTTTTTGATTGGGCCTTTTGGGAGTCTAATTTTTTGAGTTTTCTCTATATTCTAGATATTATTCCTCTGAGGAATAGCTGACAAAATTTTTTTTCCATTCTTTAGGTTGTCTCTTCACTTTGCTGGTTGCTTATTTTGCTATACAGAAGCTTTTTAATTTATAGGATCCCACTTGGTGATTCTTGGTTGATTCTTGTGCAATGGAGGTTCTGTCATGACAGTCCTTGCTGATGCCTATGACTTCAAGAATTCACCTATTACATCTTCCAGCAGATTGTTTTAACATTTAGATCATCAATCTACTCTTATTTTAGTTTACTAAAATAATAGTGAGAGATATTGGTCTAGATTCAATCTACTGCATGTGGCTAGTCAGTTTTCCCAGCACCATTTATTCAAGAGGCTATTCTTTCTTCAGTATATGTTTTTTACCTCTTTGTCAAAGATCAAATAGTTGAATTGCTTAAAGATTTTTCTACATCCTCTATTTTGTGCCATTGATCTACATGTCTGTTTTTGTGCCATTATCATGTTGCTTTTATCACTGTAGCTATATAATACAGCTTCAGATCCAGGATTGTGATGCCCCCCAATTTATTCTTGTTATCCAGGATTGCTTTTGCTATTCTAGATCTATTCTGGTTCCATGTGAATTTTAGAATTTTGATTTCTAGTTCTGTGAAGAATGCTGTTGATATCTTGATTGAGGTTATGCTAAATCTGTATATTAGCTTTGGAAGAATGGCCACTTTGACAATATTGATTCTGCCTATGCAGGAACAGGGAATATCTTTGCATTTTCTGATGTCATCTTCAATTTCCTTTTCCAGAGTACTGTAGTTTGCATTGTAGAAGTCTTTCACTTCCTTAGTTAGATTAATTAAGTATTTAATTTTTCTTGGTGCTATTGTAAATTATATTCTTTCCTAGTTTCTTTCTAAGTGAGTTCATTATTGGTGTACAGGAAAGCCATTGATTTTTGTGTGTTTACTTTGTATCTTGCTACATTGCTGAATTTAGTTATTAATTGTAGTAGTCTTTTGGTAGATTTTTGGGTGTCATCTATGTATAGAATCATGTTATCTGCAAATAATGATAATTTGACTTCTTCCTTTCCTATACATATCTCTTTTTTTTTTCTTACCTAATTGCTCTTGCTAAGATTTTGAGTACTATGTTAAACAGGAGTGACAGTAATTGACTTCCTTGTCTTGTTCCTGATTTTAAAAGGAAAGCTTTCTGCTTTCCCCCATTTAATATGATGTTGGCAGTAGGTTTGTCCTAGATGCTTTTTATCAGATTGAGATAAGGTCCTTCTATATCTATTTTTGTCATGACTAGATGTTGGATTTTATCAAAGGCTTTTTCTGGATCTGTTAAGGTGATGATGTGATTTTTGTCCTTTCTTCTATTTATGTGATGTATTACTTTTATTAATTTCCATATGTTGAACCATCCTTGCATCCCTGGGATGAAGTCTACTTCACATGATATATAATCATTTTGATGATTTGGTACATTCTGTTTCCTAATATCTTGAAGAATTTTGCATCTATATAAGATTGACCTGTAGTTCTCTATTTTGGTTAAATCCTTGTCTGGTTTTGGAGTCAGGCTAATGTTAGCTTTCAGGAATGACTTTGGAAGTACTCTTTCCCTTTCAGTTTCATTAAAGAGCTTGAGGAGTATTGGTGTTAGGTCTTCCTCAAGTTTTGGACAATTCAGCAGTGATTCAATTTGGACCTCGGCTTTTCTTAATTGGCAAGGTTTTTTTGTATTACTTCTATTTATTTGCCCTTTATTTGATTATTCAGGGTTTTTGTATCTTTTTGGCCTTGCTTATTTTTGTTTATTATTGCAAGTAGTTTTCAGGAAAGATTGGTGGCTAAAAATCCTTTTACTATGCATTTTTTTAACTGAAAGCCCCCACACTTATTCCTTAACTCTAAATTTGCTTCTCCTCTACTATCAAGAATCTCAAACTGCTCTCTGAAGATTACTATTGACTTCCTAATTGATAAATTAGAATCTGGGTTTTTTCAGGTCTCTTCAATTTCCTACGTTCTTGTCCTCTTGCTCTCTTTCACTTTTCCCTCACATATATTCTCCCAGGCTCTTCCCTTTTCTTTCTTTAAATCCTCTCCCTGCATTCTCAAGGCTTAAACTATTCTCAAGGCTTTGTTCTCAACTGTTTCTCCTCTGTCCTTATTCTCTCTTCTGAAATATGTACCTGATTTCCAAAGCCTGTTTGACACCTCCACCTGCAAAGAGCAGGGGGATCTCACTCCACACACCGTACATCTATATCCCAAATGAATATTTTCTAGCCTAGTGAATTTCTGAATGTTAACTGGTTTGTTTTGTGTTTGTTTGTTTTTTTAAAGGGCCCCCATGTATATTAGTTTCCTAGCCTCACTTGGTGACTTTTTTTTAAATTATTTTTTCTCAGTTCTGGAGGCTTCAAAATCTAAAATGTCAGCAAAACCACGAGCCCACTGAAGGAGAGAGTCTTGTCTTTCCTCTTCCTATCTTCTAATGATTGCAGGCAAAACTTGGTTTTCCTTGGCATGCAGCTGCATCACTTTAATCTCTGCCTGTCCTAATATGACCCTTTCTTCCTGTGTAAGTGTCTAAATATCCCTCTTCTTTCTTTTATAAATAAACTATTCATTGGGTTTAGTGCCACCCTAATCCAGCATGACTTATTTAACTTGATTATATTTTCACTCTCCTTTCAAATTAGGTCACATTCACAGGTAACAGTGGTTAGAACACAAATATATCTCTCTGTTAGGGGAACACAACTAACCCACTACACTGTGACAAAATACATTTTGAGTGTTTGTGAAATCAAAACCAGATGGAGTCCATTTGTACAGAACTTCTTGGGGCCTTTAATAAGCTATTCGTACTGTTAAGTCTCAAATACAAGTTATTATATGTAGATTTCCCCAAACTTTTATGACCAAAAAACACTTATTTCATGAAGCTCTCCAAAAGACTTCCAACAACAGACTTTGTATGTTCTTTGGGGCCACTTCTGATTTTCATGTGCATATGAATAACCTAGGGATGGTGCAAAAATATAAATTCTGATTCAGAAAGTGTAACACAGAGTCTTGAGATTCTGCATTTTAAAATTTAAATTAAAGGGCCGGGGATTTAGCTCAGTGACACTGTGCCTGCCTCACAAGCACAAGGTCCTGAGTTCGATCCCTGGTACCAAAAGAAAAGTTAAATTTAAATTAACTTTTTAACTGATAAAAACATAAAAATGGTGCATCTTTCTGGGGTACCGTATTTATAGAGTCTGTATTTCTTACAAGCTTCCTGGAGCTGCTGATGTTGGTGGTCCTCAAACACTCTGAATTGCAAGATCTTTATTTCCATGAATTATATTTCTTTTCCTATCTTGATCAATGACATCATCACTATCTACCCAGTTACTCAACTGGAATTTTCTTACCCCTCACTTCCAGTCCAACTTATGGCCAATTTGTATTTGTCTCTTGAATCCAGTCCATCTCCAATCTCATTATCTTAGCTAAGTACTTTATTTTTTTTTATAGCTAAGTACTTTAGTATCTTTCTATGGACTGTGAGTAGCCCTCTAACACATCTTTATGCCTTTAAATTTTGTCTCCCCAAACTGCTGCAAGACACAGACTTAATAACACCTCATATTAAAAATTTATATTGGCATCACACCATCCACCAAACAATCCCAACTGCTCAGCCTTGAGACATGCCATAGTCTCTCCCACTACCAATTCATGACATGATACCTACTGCGGTCAAATTAGGCTGCTCACTCTGCTCTGAAAACACCATGTGTGTGTTTTCATCTCCAAACTTGGTCTATATTCCTTTCTGGCCATCAATATATTTTTCCTACCTTCTCTGCCTGGCAGAAATTTCTCATTTCTCAGAGTCTATTTTAACTATCATCCCCTTTGCCGAATGCTCTGCAATTCAAGTTGATTTCTATTTCTTCTGTGGTCTCACATAGACTACCTTGAAGGCTATCGTCTAACTTTATACACCTGTTTTCTAGGTATCTTCTTAAGAGCAGCAAGTACTCATGGCTCGTGTAATGTGTGTTTATTTATTCCAAAATTTGCCAACCATATTTTTTGTAACTACACAAATGAGTGCATTGAATGGAAGAGAGTCAAATGACTATGGGTTCTTTTCAAAGTATAAAGAACATAAATGAAAACAGGGTACTAGAAGATAAGTCTCAGACTAATTTAATCAAAATTTTGAGAGGAAGGGATCACAAAATCTGATTTTTAGGGGAAAAGAACCCAGGAAATTCTTAGCAGACTGTTATGGTATAAGAAACACTGCCTAAAATTTAAAAGGAATTAATTCCCTGGTTCCCACTTGTGCTACCAAAGATTTTTAAATATTTGAGGTGGAAATTCTCCTGGTCAAAGTTGTAAGCCTTATAAAGAAATTTTAAAAATTAAGAAAGGATACTTGGCATCCATAAGAACAAAAATAGCCAGATACTGTGGTGCACACCTATAATGGGAGGCTGAGGCAGAAAGCTCACAAGCTCAAGTCCCACCTGAGAAACTTAGCAAGACTCTGTCTCAAAAATAAAAAATAAGAGGGCCAGGGATTTAGCTCAGTGGTTCTGCAGCCTGCCTCCCAAGCACAAGGTCCCAAGTTCGATCCCTGGTACCAAATAAGTAAATAAAAATTTAAAAATTAGAAAAATTAGGGATATAGCTCAGTATGAAAGCTCTAGGTTCAATTCCCAGTACAAAAATAAAGAACAAAAACAATGTAAAGACTTGGTGCATCTTTTGAGCCCAAAACTTGCTATTCAGCCTATGATAATTCTTTTTAACATTTTCTGGCCATTGACAAATTTAAAGCATGCACATGCTTAATACTTCAGTAAAATTAGGCTATTACAGTTGCCACAATTATCTGAGGTAGTAGAATACACACACACACACACACACACACACACACATTTTGTCTTTTTTCTATGCAGTACTTAAAATCAACAGACTCCTACTTCACAGTTGAAATCACTCTTTGCTACTGATATCCACACAAAACTGAAGGCCATCTTGATGAATGTGAGAGCTAAGTGAAAGTTAAATTTGTCACATTTTTTACCATGCTGCACACTTTCAGAGTTATAAAATTTTTAAAATCCACATAATTAGTTTAGCTTTACCAGGAAAAAAAAAATTTGAATGACAAGGTCAGGCTCCTGACCTTTCAGTAAATTAGAGAAGATTGCCATAAATTGCACAATATAATGAAACACCAATTTGCATATTTGCTGCTATATTAAAAGGGATCAGTTTTAGCTCACAAAGCAGAACAAACAAAAACATGCATTTTAATAACTCAAATTACTCCTAGGAAGTGACCCTCAGCAGAAAGCCTGATTATCACTACTTAATTAGAAGCCTTGGAAATCTAAATCCTCCTTTAAATCCTATTCTGGGTACAGTGAAAGATGAAGCCATGAGTTTTGTCTAAGATTCAATATTTACTCTTTACTAATATGTTTGCTGGAGAGACTTCCCAAGCATTATAAAGACATGCGAGAAAAAATTTAATATTCAAAGATAGAGTGCACAAAACCTGTGTTGGCTTGCAGGTGCAAAGCAATTAACAAGCTGGCATTTACAGTACTTTTAATTAATTAATTAAAAATGCAAATCTGACTTTCATTTCTTTAAATGTTTGAACATTTATCCATCAATAATAAAGCACTACATGCTGCTGGGTGACAACATCTGGTAAATGAAAAAAGTCCAGTGTTGAAGCGAGTGAAGAGGGATTTACAACTCGCTCTTTCCCGGCAATCTCTTCTCCCTTCCCCTCCCCCAACAGTAGATTACTACACTTAGTGTTGACTGAGAGGGGAAGTGGGCTGTTGCCTCCTCTGGATCATCAACTACAAATGAAAGTATTTGATGTGACATGTTAACCTTGAACAGGAACGAAAACAACAAAGCTTATTACAATTATACTCCCCATTAAGGACTTGTTGTTACTTTTCCTTAGGGGAGCAGAGTTGTTTGGAATTGAGGCTGTGTACCTCCATCTTGTTTATAAAGGTTAAAAACATAATTAGCAGAGGGGATTTCAATAATTTGCAGAAGAAGTGGGTAATGGTTTTTAATGTAATGCTGCTGTGACTAATTTTACAGTTGGATGCTGCTCGAACAACGACTTCACTATTCCCCACGAACACATTTTTGGTCAGTAAGTATTTAAAAACAACACCATTAATGTACTTAATGAAAACATAAATACTACAGTGCTACCTCGGTAGGCATTCACTCAGCTGGAACTAACTGTATTTGCTTAATCTACAATTTTAGATGTATTAGCAAAAATAAATGTTGGTGAATGTAAGAGCCTGATTACATATCTTGGGTAAATTGGTGATAATGAGTCAAGAGACTTTGTGTTCATTCACATATATTAGAATAAGAATCATTATGAAATTAAAGCTAAGATTAATCCTGCTAATGACACCACAGAGCATCTGGGAATAAGATAACCCAGATGTCAGATTCACTGTGCTACTGTGCAGCTATTTGATAGAGTAACCCTTGAAGTGCTCTTCGAAGGAAGATAGCTGCCCGCCCCCCCAGTCCCAGCACTTGAAATGCAAATGAGTGACAAGATAGTCTAATAATGAGAGCAGATTCTAGCAGTAAAGAAAATGAATAAATTAAAAAGAAAACCACTCTTCACCACTGATAAGAACAAGCAGCAGGCACCCTGATGTCCTCAATTAGGGTGGATGACATCTGCTGAGCATTTCTCTCTAATAAAGCCCTCACTCGGTATTCCAAAGCACACGATTCTAACACTGTTAACATTTTAATGTCCTGGGTGTGCGTGGTAACATTAATTACAAGATGATTTGGATGACTTCTGAATCTCTTTTATGTCTCTGGCAGAAAAGAACATAGCATCGCGGCTTTGATATCATAAATAAAATGGGAATGCCTGCCAAGCATGAAAGGTATCCTAAAGTCATTCACATCTGCCGGGTTATCCTGCACCTCTGTACCCAGGCAGAGAATCCTGTGGGCTTTTACGGAGGGTCAGCAGCTCTGTGTTTTTAGGCGGAAGCATGTGGCTCTCAATAAGTTTTTCCCCCTTATGCTAAAGGTGAAATTTTTGTTGCTGTTTTTAATTCCTAATGAGCTTAAAGTCCAATTAATATTTTTCTAAGCACAGTTTGCCTTCCTAATAGTTATTTCCATGAGCTTCGGCAAATGTCACCAGGGCTTTCTTGTGTGTTGGCTGGTAGACAAGAATAGCTTCTCTTCTTAATCAACATACTGATGCGAAGTATTGGCACTATAGAGGCCCCAAGACAAAAGAAACTTTTTGTGTCTCCTTCCTAACTGACACTGTATTACCATCACCCATGAGAAAATACTATTATGAAACTGGGGCATTGAGAGAGCTTCTGACATGCTGGCAAGTCTTTAAGTAACTAATAAGAAGCAGAAGCAGAATTTGAATTTCTGTCTCACTAAGCTCAAAATCTACACTACTCTCTGCTACACCTGTGGCAGTCCTAAGGGTTATTCACAGACCGTCTGGGTCTCGTCTTTGGGGGCATGTGATAAATAAAGTTATGTTACCTTGCCCTCCCTCCAAGTGAGCATGTAAACTTCCTTGATAATGACATGCAAATTAAAGCTTTAAAAGAAACTGTGTGGGTCACATTGTTCTCTATACAAAAAATGGATGTCACTCTTAGCCTGGATTGGAGGATGACTTGGAGTGGAGCCCACAGCCCTAATAACCTGAAGAGTGAGAAAGAATGACGCTTTTGTTATTTATGCTCTGAGGTTCTGAGGAGGTTGGTTGCTGCTGCATAACCTAGTCTATCCTGACAAATAGAATGCCGACAGCCAAGCACAAACATGTAAAACCCCCAATTGTCCTCAGCAATGGGTGAAGAAGGGTGGGAAAAATAAAAGCCAGAGAAGATATGACTCAGAATGTGGCCCAAGAACTCTTCCACTCAGAAAGAGATTACAATTTAATTAACCCTAGTGGGCACCACCTACACCATAATATGTGTGAATGGCTCCCCCTAGAGTTTTGCAGTGCCCAGCCTGCAAGATCATGCAATGGCCTTGTCATTTCTAGCCTTGCTGATCTGAGAATCTGGCTTCCCCACTCATTTGCAGATTAAGCCAGATTTGTAGGATGTGCTGGTTGTAGAATTCATAGCTGCAGCCAGTGAAGACATGCCCAGCCCACAAAGAGCTTTCTCATTAAAAACATCAGGACCAATTCATCAGCAAATTTATTAGGCACTTGGCCATGAGTTAAAATTCATTCCAGATATGACAGATTTGCTGGATCCATGTGATATGATGTTACATAGTCACAAAGAACGATGTTTTAAATACATGTGAAAAAAGATGTAAGGCCCTTTTGACTCCTCATAATTGACTCATGATGCTAATGATTAGCTGTGCCCAGAAAGAACATTTGGGAAAAAAGAGAAAATAGGACAGAGCAATGAAGAAATACACTGACCTGAGTCCAGTGCCCTTTTCTCTTTTGCTTCTCTCTCCTAGGTCTGTTTGGACTCTGAAAAATTGTGATTCTCCAACATCAACTCTCCCAATTCAAAGTCACAGCTGGCCAGCAGGATCGAGGTCCCTAATATTGATTAAAACTTCCCCAGGAATTGCCCAAGTTAACAGAGCTAGTGAATTAGACTGAGCACCTATAAATGAAGGCAGTTAATAAGAATTCCTTGTACAGGAATAGAATGGGACTCAAGCAGACAAACAGTACATAGCTGCAGCATGCCCTCTCGCTCTTTCCCTGTGGCACTGCTCGATGGCTAGGTTTACCCAGGAGCTTTAGAGTGTATGCTCATTGAGCAAATTAGTCCTTTGATTTGGCAGCCCACTTCTGCTTTCAGGAATACTGATCAATAAGACTGAGAACACTAAGAGACTTCTAGCCTTGATTAGGAGTACACAGTCCCTCTAAAAGATGGGATACCAAGCAGCTTAGCTGCTTCCAACGACATAGGGGTAAACTACAGTTAGATCCACAGTCACACTCCTACCCAGGGACTCTTAGTGAAAGGTACTGCATCACAACACTTATGCTCCAGAAACTGTGGTACTTGATACAAGTGATCATTGGCTTTTGTTCTCCTATGGCTTTGCACAGGCTACTTCTTTCACTGAAAACTCCCTCCAGAGTGACTCGGAAAACATGTATGCATCCTCCAAGACACAATTCAGTGTTTGTGTGAAGCTTTCTCAGACCCACTCCACAAGGTGGGCTGCCCTCTTTTTGCTCTGTGCCTCCCTCAAATCACTGAACTTGCTCACTGTGTAAGAACATGTCTGCCTCCTCTACAAGATGCAAAGCCCTGGGTATAAAGCTGGTATTGGTTTCCCCAGCCCTTGGTAAGGTGGTTGGCACATGGGAGGCACTATTACTTTGTTGCTGAAAGAGTTATTGAGTACTGATAGTGGGAGGTACATTCAAGATGTCCCATCTTGGAATAAATCATGCCCTATAGTATCTTATCAAGTCCTTAGAACTGATTCAGCTATCTCTTCTGACAAACATATAACACTTTATCTCTCCCTTTCCTACAGCTTTAGCATCACCTTTTACCTTCTCAGATCCTTTTTTTAGTTTCTTAATAAGGTGTCTTCAGTTAAGACTCATCCAATTAGCATTATTTTGTGCCCGGCTGTGACAAGATAACTGAAAAATCAATGAAAACAAAGGCTGAATGGCCTGAGTTCTCATGACTGAGTGGGCTCCTAGGTCTCTTTTACACAGAATAATTTATGAAAACATCCTTTAAATACAGACATATCCATCTGTTTCACCTTCACTCTTGAGCAAAAACAGAATAGAAAGATACTCAATCTGGTTTCAATCTAATATTTTTAACCTCTTCTTTTCAGTATTTGGAATTCTTGGTCCCATTTCATTGAAAAATATCTCAAGGGCAGGAGATGACAAACAACTATTTAATTATAAACAATATTATTTTGTCAGTTTATACCAGATGCCATGCTAGGAATTTCATATGCTCCATGAACTGAGCCTTCTGAGGATAAAAACATAACCATTTAAGAAATAAATACTCGAGCCCGTGCCCTGGCAACAATCCACTGGACAACCCCCCCCCACCGCCCCGCCTGCTCCTCTGTACAGCCACCTGGTTCCACACTACAAAGACGCAGAGGACACCAGACCACCAGATCACGGTACTGGGTCTCGCTGCTCCCGGCCCAGATGTAGGGGCTTCTGAGCCGCCGTCCCACTGCTCCTGGTCCAGAGGAAGGGGCTTCCTGGCCACCATCCCTCCCACTGCCCCCAGCCCAGAGGAAAGAGCTTTGGGGCCTCTTTCTGTCCCGCTGCTCCCGGCTCAGAGGAAGAAGATTCCAGGCCACCATCCCTACTGCCGCTCCTGGCCCCTGTCCCACCTCTCCCAGCTCAGAGGAGGTGATCCTCATGGGCGCCAATAGCACCACCCCCCAGTCGAAATGAGAAAACACGTAAATAAGTCTCAAAACCAGACTTCCAGATCATCTACAGCAACCCCAAAGGGAAATGAGATGGAACACTCTGCTACTCAAGCACCTGGACCCACTGAACTGGCAACAAAAGGGGATCTGGAAAAAATGAAATCAGAAATAATTTCTCAGATAACAGGAGAAATTGTGCCCCTAGTGCAAGACATGATTAATACATCTAGAGAGGAGCTCAGGAACATGATGGAATCCCAACATAAGAAACAAATGGAATCCATAAAACAGATGCAAATAGATTTCCAGGACATGAAAAACTCCACTGAAAATCTACACAGCAGAATGAGCCAATGTGAGGACAGAATTTCAGATATAGAAGATAAGATTGCAATTAGTGACCAGGAAAAGAAAAATTGCTTCAAAATTATAAGGGAACATGAGAAATCAACCCAGCAGCTGCTAGATGATGCAAAGAAGAATAACATAAGACTGATTGGGCTCAATGAAGAAACAGGAGAGAGTGCAGGTGACATAAAAAATCTCTTCACAGAAAGAGTTGGTAGAAAACTTCCCAAGCAGGGGAAAAGAGCTTGACATACAGATAAGTGAGGCATATAGGACTCCAAATAGCCTTGATCAAAAAAAACCTACACATAGGCTTGTAATTGTTAAGATTCCAGAAACACAACAGAAGAACAAAGTTCTCCAAGCAGTCAGAGAAAAGAAACAAATCATATACAAAGGAAAGCCCATCAGAATCACAGCAGACTTCTCAACACAAACCATCAAGGCAAGAAGAGCTTGGAGTGACATATTCCAAGCCCTCAAAGAAAACACCCTCCAACCCAGATTGATGTACCCTGCAAAATTATCTTTCAAAATTGATGGAGAAATAAGATACTTTCATGACAAAGAGCACCTTAGGAACTTCATGAATACCAAACCAGCACTCCAAAGAATTTTACACAATATCCTAGGAACAGACATTGAGGAACACAACCCCAGGAAGCAAAGCAGAATGAACCCATCTGGCATGACAAGAAAGTAAATGTAAAGGGGGAGAACTCAACAAAAAGAAAAAGTCATGGCAATGACAAGTCAATACGTTTCAGTTATAACCATCAACGTTAATGGTCTTAATTCACCAGTCAAAAGAAAGAGACTGGCAGAATGGGTCAAAAAGCAAAATCCAACAATTTGCTGCATGCAAGAAACACTTAATTCAAAAGGAAACTCACAGACTGAAAGTTAAAGGGTGGAAAACAATACGCCATGCGACAGGAACCCAAAAAAAAACAGGAGTAGCTATCCTCTTTGCAGATCACATAGATTCCAAACCGACACTGATTAAGAGAGACAAAGAAGGACACTACATCCTTGTAAAGGGAACAATCCAAGAGGAAGAGATGACAATCATAAATATCTATGAACCAAACACTAGTGCGCCCAACTATATAAAACAAATACTAACGGATATGAAAAGTCATATATGCACTAATACAATTGTAATGGGGGACCTCAACACCCCACTGTCACAAATAGATAGATCAACTAGACAAAAAATAAGTAATGAAATACTAGAACTCAATTGAACTCTTGAACAAATGAACTTAACAGATGTTTACAGAGTCCTCCACCCCACAAAATCAGAATACACAATCTTCTCAGCTGCACATGGGTCATTCTCAAAAATAGACCACATACTCACACACAGAACATGTTTAAGTAAGTGCAAAGGAATTGAAGTTATCCCCTGTATATTATCAGACCATAGTGTGATGAAGTTGGACATCCATAGCAAAAGAAACTCAAAAAATTTCATAAACAAATGGAAATTGAACAAACACACTTCTGAATAACCAATGGGTCATAGAGAAAATTAAAGAAGAAATCAGACAGTTCCTTCAATTCAATGACAATGACAATACAACATATTGGAATCTATGGAACACAATGAAAGCAGTCTTATGAGGGAAATTCATAGCAGTGAATACACATATTAGGAAAACAGAATGAGCCCAATTAAACAACCTGATGCTGCACCTTAAGCTTATAGAAAAAGAAGAGCAGGACAAACCCAAAACTCATACAAGGGAGGAAATTATAAAGATCAGAGGAGAAATCAATGCAATGGAGACTAAGAGAACAATACAAAAAAATCAATGAAGCCAAGAGTTGGTTCTTCAAAAGAATCAACAAAATTGACAAACCCTTAGCCAACCTTATCAGAAAAAGGAAAGAAAAGGCCCAAATCCATGCAATTAGGAATGAAAAGGGTGAAATTACAACAGACCCAGCAGAAATCCAGAGGATCATCAATGCCTACTTCCAGAACCTATATGCCAATAAGATGGACAACATAGAACAAATGGACAGATTCCTAGATACATATGAATTACCAAAGTTGAACGAAGAAGACCTAAAAGTTCTAAACAACCCATTATCAACCAATGAAATTGAAAACGCAATTAAAAACTTATCAACTAAGAAAAGCCCAGGCCCTGATGTCTTCACTGCTGAATTCTACAAGACATTTAGAGAGGAACTGCTGCCACTACTGTTTAAACTCTTCAATGAAATTGAAAGGAAAGCAACACTCCCAAATTCATCCCTGGAAGCAAGCATCACCTTGATCCCCAAAGCAGAGAAAGACCCAATCAAAAAGGAGAACTATAGGCCAATCTCACTAATGACCACAGATGCAAAAATCCTTAATAAGATACTGGCAAACAGAATGCAGAAGATCATCAAGAAGATCATACACCCTGATCAAGAGGGATTCATCCCAGGGATGCAGGGATGGTTCAACATACACAAATCAATCAATGTAATACACTATATCAATAGAGCCAAGGACAAAAACCATATGATTATCTCCATAGATGCAGAAAAAGCATTTGACAAAATCCAGCATGCATTTATGATCAAAACCCTACACAAAATTGGAATAGATGGTCTCTACCTCAAACTGATAGCCATCTATGAAAAACCAACAGCCAATATCATACTAAATGGTCAAAAACTGAAATCCTTCACACTAAAATCAGGAACAAGACAAGGATGTCCACTATCACCACTCTTGTTCAAAATAGTTTTGGAAACATTAGCCATGGCAATTAGAGAAGAGAAGGAAATAAAAGGAATAAAGATAGGAAATGAAAAGTCAAATTGTCATTATTTGCAGGTAACATGATACTCTATATAGAAGACCTCAAGAACTCCACCAAAAGTCTTCTAGACTTCATAACCAAATTCAGTCAAGTAGCTGGTTACAAGGTCAACACACAAAAATCAATAGCTTTCCTCTGCATGAATGACAGACTCACTGAGAGAGAAATAGGGCAAATAATTCCTTTCACAATAGCATCCAAAAAACTAAAATACCTAGTAATCAACCTAACGAAAGAAATCAAAGACCTCGTCTCTGAAAACTATAGCACTCTGCAAAGAGAGATTGAAGATGATATCAGAAAATGGACAGACGTCCCCTGCTCCTGGGTAGGAAGGATTAATATAGTGAAAATGGCCATACTTCCAAAACTGCTATATAGGTTCAATGCAATTCCAACTGAGATCCCAGCAGCATACTTCATGGACCTTGAGAAAACAATCCAAATACTCATTTGGAACAAGAAGAGACCCAGAATAGCAAAAGCAATTCTAGGTAACAGAGACATGGCAGGGGGTATCACAATCCCCAGCCTGCAACTCTACTACAAAGCTACTGTGATAAAAACAGCATGGTACTGGCAAAGAAACAGACCTGAGGTCCAGTGGAACAGATTAGAAGATGCAGAAACAACTCCAGACACACTCGGCCATCTCATCTTTGATAAAGGCGCCAAACACCTTCACTAGAGGAAAGATAGCCTCTTTAATAAATGGTGCTGGAAAAATTGGGTTTCAACTTGCCAAAGATTCAAACTAGACCTATATCTCTCACCATGCACTAAACTAAAATCGAAATGGATTAAAGGTCTAAATATTAAAATAGAAATGCTGAACCAGTTGGAACAGAGGTTACATAGAACTCTTGAAGACATCGGTGTAGGAAAAGATTTTATGAACAAAACCTCAGTTGCCCATGAACTAGCACAAACAATCAACAAGTGGGATCTCTTCTTATTAAAAAGTTCTGCACAGCAAGAGAAACCACCAGCAGTGTGAAGAGGAGACAGCCCACAATGTGGGAAGAAATCTTCACCTGCTTTTCCTCAGACAAAGGTCTACTATCTCGAATTTATAAAGAACTTAAAAAGATCAGACCTCCCAAATTTAAAGACCCAATCCAAAAACGAGCATGTGAAATGAACAGACATTTCTCAGACAAAGAAGTAGAAATATCAAATAAATACATGAAAAAATGTTCAACATCACTGGTCATTTGTGAGATGCAAATGAAAACAATGCTGAGATTCCACCTCACTCCAGAAAGAATGGCTGCTATCATGAAATCAACCAATAACAAATGCTGACAGGGCTGTGGGGAAAGAGGAACCCTTCTGCACTGCTGGTGGGAGTGTAAACTGATGCAAGCACTGTGGAAATCAGTATGGAGATACCTCAAAGAACTAGGACTGGAAATCCCATTTGACCCAGGTATTCCACTGCTGGGGATCTTCCCCAAAGAATTAAAAGAATCATACCACAGTGACATATGTACGCCCATGTTCATAGCAGCACAGTTTGTGATAGCTAAAACTTGGAAACAGCCCAAATGCCCATCAACTGGAGACTGGATCAAGAAAATGTGGTTTTTTAATAAAATGGAGTACTACTCAGCCATCAAAAATGAGAAATTAGAGACATTTATAGCTAAATGGATGCACATTGAGGCAATACTCTTAAGTGAAATAAATAGGACACACATATAAATACTGAATAGTTTCTCTGGTGTGAGAAACTGAAAGTGTAAATAAGGACTAAATGTATAATTGGTAATGTGAAATAGGAATAATAGGGGGAAAGGGGAAGGAAGTGGGAGGGCTAGGGGAAAGGATAGAAGGAAATGGGATTAATATGAGAAAATGGAAAAATAGGAACAAAATCTTTGTAAATAGGGAGGAATGGAGTGGTTGTAGGGAGGGCTGGGTAAGGATGAAAACTAAGAACCAAGAGAGATTATGTAAAGGTGCAAATTTCCGATGATGAATGTCATTATATTGTATACCTACAATGTACCAATGATTAGAATGAATAATTGATAATGCAAAGTAGGAAGAAAAGATCCAAAGGGATAGGGGTAGTGGGAGGGGCAGGGAAAAGGAAAGAAGGGTAAGGAAAAATGCTGAGAAATGGAAAAAATGGAAATAAAGTCTTTGTAAATAGGGAAGGGTAGAAGGGGTGAAGGGAGGCCTAGGAATGGGGGAAAAATAAGAACCAAGATGCATCATGCAAAGGTACATGTTCCCAATGAGAAATGTAATTGTGTTGTATACCTACAATGTACCAGTAAAAGAATTTAACAAGAAAACAAAAAGAAATAAATACTCAATAGAGATATAATCAGCAAATGTATAGAAGGATATGGGGGCAGTTGAGGTCATATTGCACTTAGACATAAGAGAAGGTAAAAGAAGAAAGACCAGACAAATGATAAAGAAAAAACAAAGGCAAGAGAGCAAAAAGGGAACAGTGAGAGCACAGGAAATGGTGGCAGACAACGGTGACAGGTAGGTGAGAGCCATGCCCTACCATTCTTGAGCATCATGCTGAAGATTTGACTTTATCAATATTAAGGAGCCCCTAATGTTTGGAAGATGTGGCTAGCTTTTTAAAGAATATTTTTCAAGGATATTGAGAAGAGAGGAACAGCTTGAGGGATCTTTTACAAAAACAAAACCCTGCATAAATCATTAAGGTTTTATTTTTTCTAATTAGAATAAGAACAAATGAATGGTCTAGGTCAGTGAGGTAAACTTTTTAGGGACAAGTGCCCAAACTTCAACCCAAAACCCACTTATTTATCGCAAAGGGCCAGCACTGCAATTAAACTTGAAAACCAAGGTTTTAGTTTAGAAAAAACAACTGTTATCCCATGCTCGCCTGCTAGGGCTACTTGGCTTGCATGCCAACAGAGAGGGCTCTGTGCCCACTGCAGCACATGTGCCATAGGTTTGCCACCACTGATTTAGGTAATGGTTTCATTCTATAGGAATTATAAGTCTTATATTGAATCAAAAATAGTGGGAAAGAATCAATTTTTAAAGATAATTTTAGCCTTTTAGCTTTAAAAATGTGGTAAACACTGGGCTTCTTCTCTAGAGCATCCTCAGTGCCCATGGTAGAGGGGTGTCCTAGATGTAAGCAATCAGAACACAGTGTGTGTGCCACTATAGAGGTATATACATGAGAAGGTATTTTTTAAAAAGGATGGAAAACTATATGGGAAATAGGCAGAATAAGACACAGAAACAAGCTGAGATGGGTTATGAAGATTGAACAGAAGTTTATTTGAGAAAAAAACACTTTTGATTTTTTTAAAAATCCAAACAATGACAATGAAAGTGTATTTCAGAAAGATGAAGACTATCCTCCTTGACATCAGTCTTGAGGTTTATAAGTTAAACCTACAAACATCAATATTTCTTTTAATTAATATTCATGAATCTGCCATTTGTGAATTTATCTTCATGTCTTTAAAGTTACCTCTATTTTCACTTCTTGGAATTAGGAACTCAATGTTTTAACTTTTCCTTTAACTAAAATCTACTTTATTTCCATTTCAAGGACCATGACTACTAGTCCAACTTTTCTGGGATTTGTTGATGAGTTTATGTGATTTCAATTGACATTCCTCATCCTTCAGAATTGTAAAATCTTAACATTTTTGTCTATATTAATTTTCTCAGCCCAGCTTCAAAATCATTTGGACTAAAATAGGTACACTTCCTCCAACCTAGTCATCTAGAAACTTACCTTACTGAAATACGAACATCTCTCCATACATTACCCCACAACTCTGCTACTTCCACCCGGTCTCTAGATAGTATTGCTTATTATAACGTCGAATGGTGTGTCAGGACATTGTGATCCATATACTAGTTCTTTTGTGTTCCTGAAATAATATATCATATACAGAATTTAATCCAAGAATTTAATAGAAAAGCAGCCCCGTAGGACAATATTAAACATGGCATCACAAACCTGAGCTTTTAATTATTTGATCCACCTCCCTTGTATCCAATGTTATTTCCTGATATTTCTTTAGTTCTTCTTTGCAGTCTACACAATAACTCTTATTTAACCACAGTTGGTTCTTTACTGTTTACTGTCTTTCTCTCTTTGAGTAAGAGAGCTCCTTTAATAAAAGTGAATGTCTCAGGAAGTTTCAATCCCACTGCCTCCTTCCACAGCTGCACTTAATGCTGTCTATTTAACACCATCTTGGGGATTACACTTAAATCCTGGGAAATCTTTAAGTAGCCATGTGCTGAAAACAGGAAACACTCCCTCCCCTGAGATCTCAGGGACTGGAGAAGAGTCAGACTGCTGGGCTGCCTGAGAAGGTGAACACCCAGAAGGTGAGAAGCTAACACACAAGACAGTGGAAATGATCTGCCAGCTCTGCTCCACACCTGACACGTGGAGGTCCTCCAAAGGCCTGGGATTTCTGGGATCCAGTGAACGTAGTCTCAGGAAGACACAGGTGATATTATAGCCATCTCTTTTTATCTGTGGCTTCAACCAAGATTTGGTTAATGCCATTTCAAAGAAAAAATGTTGAGAATTTTTTTTCAGGTCCTTTCTGTATTCACCAGCACCATCACAACCACTCAGTCCAGGTTTTTATCTGTTTTCACTGGGGGCTTCATCATTTTATCTAACCAAATTTTCTCTTGCTAAAAGCTCTCCTCTCATAGTAGTAGACAGCCCATCATGCTTCAGATAAAAATTTTACATATTTTCTCTATATTAAATATGAATAAATTTCAAAAGCATTAATCCCAGAAGCAACCATAAAAAACATTGCTACAATTACCTCTTAGATTGAATGTCAAATCAAAGTACCTTGTTCATTCTATAAAAATTTGACTGGCATCAGCTCTGCACCCAAACAGTACTGGACATTCTATCATTATATGGCATGTTAGATGACCAGACTCTAGATAAGGCTTTAAAAGAAACTTCAGGGTTAAATCTTGTTACAAACAGATCACTTCTGGCAAGGATTCCTTGGACCACAACAAATATTTTTTTAAAATAAACGTCTTTTAGAGTTGTTTTTAATAAAAAAGTAATGGTCCCTGGCCTGCAATGATTAATCTTATCAAATAAGGAGAATTTTTATGATGCAATGAAATAAAACATGTTTTCTATGCTCTTACAAGCCAGAAAACTACCTGGTGTTTGTATGTATTCAGACTCTGCTCTCACAAGGAAGTTCAAGGATGTAAACAAGTGATAAACCAAATAAACATTGTTTTTCCTTCAAAATCCATTTCCCGTTTCACCACCTGAAATACCAAGGCTTAAGAAAAGGCAGTTTCATCTGAAACAATAAAACCAAAGTTGTCCCGGGGTGTATGTGATAGATTCAGTCTGCTTAACTACGGTGAGGCTGGCAAAATACCCTGTTCAGCAGCAACATCACTTCACTACCCCATGTCCAAAATGAAAGCATATCTTGCATTTCAAGTCATGTTTTAGAATTTCCTATATTTTCTGGTCCTTGTCAGTCTGAGGTTTCCTTCTGACTTCCCTTTTGAAGTTGGATCTAGTTAGATCTCTGACTCTTTCTGTCAAATGCTTGAAAAAACTGCTTAGCAATAGTTGATTTACTTAATGGTATTAGAAGAAAAGTTGTTCAGTTTAAAAAAATAGTGAAATTTATATTTCTTATTGAAGAAGCTGATATGTTTAAATAAAATGTTGTGAAATCTTTGCTTTGCTTTTGGGTAATTCAGTCTTTCCTCACTCTTTTTTAGAGCCATGAGTATGAGAATACAGGCCAACTTTACTACTCAAGGACTTAGGGCTAACCCCAGATATTATATCCTATTTGATACCACAGATAGAACCTTGGTAGAATTTAGTGCAGTGACCACCTAAAGCAAATAGATTGTATCTTTATTAACTTTTTAATTTTAAATTAATTTGGGTTTTTAGACTAACTTGCATATTCCTGCTCATAAAGGTGATAGTCCATCTGTTTATTGGCAATTTCCAGCCTAATATTGACTACAAAGCTGTGCCACTGCTGTGCCTTCTAAAAGCATGCCCTGATATCCACCATTCATTCTCCCAAAGTTTATGGAACATCAAGTCTGTGTCTAATATTGTAGAGAACATAAAAATAAATAAATTATCTATCTTCAAGACGGTCACAGTCTAATACCAAATGCCAAAGATACTGGTTGGCTTTCTAGTTTACAAATATGCAGCAAGAACTTTGATAGTAGACACTGACTCAGTTTCCTCAAAAGGAAGATTACCTTTCCATTTTCTTGATCCCGTGTTTCTGATGACTTAGACAACGAACCTTTCCAGAGGAAGCCTACTACTCCCTCTAACACAACTATTGTTAAATCCTAGAAATCCAAAGGCTATAGAAAGATACAACTAGGAGACTGGGTAGATTTTTACTGAGAAGGATTTTCAGTTGCCAACAGTGGGAACAGAGTGTGGCTTATTTCCCACCAGCATGGCTGTTTGCCCTCCACCCCCTTCCAGAATTACCATTCCAGACCATGTGATCTTTAAGACCAAAGTCTACTCAAGACCAAATGCAGGACTCTGGAGAATAATGAAGTTAGGAGACGGTTCTGATCCTTGGTTTTTTTCCAAAATCTGTTTTCACAATAGCATATTTTCAGTACACTTTCCAATTCTTTAATAAGCATTGTAAATAGTGTTCTTTTCCGATACTGGTTTTTCAGACAGGAAAAATAAAACATGAGGTACAGTTCTTTGAAGAAATAAAGACTTACCCTGTAATTACTGCCACCACTGCCGGCAGGTATTTAAAGAAAGATAAGCAATTTTTTATATTTAGATGTTGCCTTAGATAATTGGTTGTAGTTGTCCGAATAGGTGGCTACACAATATCATTATAAACCTTAGACAATGAGTCTTTCCAGAGCAGTCCTGTTGCTCCCCCTCACACAGATATTGATAAATCCTATAAATCTAAAGGCTACATTTAGTAGCACTAGCCCAACTCTAACCTGATCTGCAAATAATAATCTTAAGCATCAGGTAGCTTTATTCATTTACCTTGTTTTATATTTCTTCATAGTTGATCTTGGAGGTTATGACATACCTAGGATACAGGATTGCTAAAGATAAGCATGCTACAGCTGCTTGATGACTTTGCTTTTGTTTTTAAGGTAGAGATTAGCATTATTATATGGAGTAAAACTTTGGGCCTTTGATCACATTAGAACAGGTCTTGACATTAGAACAGATTCAAAATCTTTTTCCAAGTTAAAGTCTCAATCTATTTGTAGAAACTCTCTGGGCACCTCTTAAAGCAGAGGCAGCCTTTCTCTCCAGGCTGCCTTCCTTGCTCCACTTCCACAGGGATCCTCAGCCTTAGCCCTTGCTTAATTGTCTGTTAAGATGGACATAACTGTTTATGTGGCACCATGTTTCAGCTATGCTACAGATACTTTTCAGTACATCTTCTCAAATTCTCAGCTGAGAGGAATAACATTTGGAAGTATTTCTTAAAGGAAAGAGTCAATCCATTCCTCCAGGATTTCTAAATTCTACTACTGGTTTAATCCAGGTCATAGCAAACAGGGTACCTGGACAGCATTGTTACAAATGGCTACAGCAAAGTATTTTTACTGAAGTTGCATTTGACGAGAAATAACTGGTCTGTTTTCAGGGATAGAATTTAGGTAGCATGCTAGTTTGGATGTCTTTGAAAATAAAGAAATGAGAAGCATTTAGTTAATAAAACCTCTTAACATTTGATTGAAGATAGGCTATAGGAAGAGAGTAAAGTAGACCAGACTTCTGACACAAATAATTGGATGGACGATGACACATTTAATATTAATGGAGTGGGGCTCAGATGGGGAAGTACAGGGTTTGAGGTGCATGTGACATAGCAAGTGCTAATGTCCAGCACACATTTGAATACATGGCACACAGCTAAGAGGAGGGGTTAGTAGTAGAGCAATGAACCATCAAGAGAAAACCTGAGCAGTATCAATGGTTTGTAATAACAGCATAGGAAGAGGAGACCATTTGCACAAGAAAATTGGATGATACATCAACCACAATATTTACGTTTGTAAGAAGCCATTTTGTACTGAATGTCATGAAATTAATAATGTGACAATTAAAATTGGATATAAGAACTCAGTAATTTCATGAGTTTAGAAGTAAAACATTCATGGCCAGGGATTTAGCTCAGTGGCACCATGTCTGCCTCGCAAGTACAAGGTCCTGAGTTCAATCCCTGGTACACACACACACACAAAAAGAAGTAAAACATTCAAGCCTGACAATTATTTATCATCAAATATAAGTATTTTTATTGACTTATACCTCTATGAGGATATTTCTATAAAGAGGGAGAAACTAGATTGTTGATCAAAATAAAATGATGATTTCAAAATGAGCACCTAGTCAAGGAAAAATCTCTGCATGGATGTACAACATATTAGCAATAGTATCTGTGTCTTTTAAGCACATGGGTTAGAAGATACATCCATTTTCTTGTACATGTCTATCGTAATTGAAGTTTTTCTAATGATCCAGCAGTTTTTAAGCAGAAAAAAATTAAAGGTTAAAAGAAAACCAAGTGGGCACCTATCTACCTTTCTAATACATTTTTACACTTTTTTTTTTGCCTTCTTCATTCCTCACCACTAGTTTCAGGGAAGCTGTTTTAGATTGCCTGTCTGTGTCTGTGAGACCAGCAGATGATGCTCAGGATCTCAGATTTAGGGGAATACTGTGGTTCCCAGTGTGAGAAGATGGAGCATAGCCTGTGCTTTGGAGGGCTTGCTGCTCCTCGGCAGGGGGTACTCGCCAGAAATGGAAAGCAGGCTCCTGCTGAATTCCACTGGCTGTCACCCACAGAAGCCCTGGCCCTCCGTGCCCTCTAGTCAAACAGAAATGAAGCTTTTTGTCAATTTCAGCAGCTCCTTCCCCTCCTGCTCAGTCTCTCCTGAGGTCGTTTCTTCCTGCAGTGCACTAAACTTGCAGCTCTGCAGAGACCACCTCTGGCACTGAAAGCCCAGCCCCCCTGGATCCAAAGGGCTTCTGCCCCTCGCCCAGCAAGGGCTGTAGTTTCACTTTTGTGGATAGAAACTTACCCCCTGTTGTTCACACTGATGAACCTAATGGTTTCCTGGCATGCCAAGGTTCACAGCCATCTGCTCTGCTGGCAGCATGCCCACATCAAAGGTGTTGTGCCATGATCAGATGGGGAAGCATGGATAGGAACCAAAGAGGGGTTTTAGGAGTAGGCCCAGTGAATGCCTTATTTGCAAGAAAACTTCCTGGTAGCTAACAGAGCCAAATGAGGAACACATGCTGCATTACAAGGCTGAATACCTATTGGCGGTTGTTGGCATACTATCATTAAAGCCAGTTTTTATTCTGTAACCCTTCTTCTAATTGGTTGGCAGATGTGGAATTATTAATTTAGAGGCAGTAACGCCTGGCTGCAGTACTTTTTCTAGATGACCAGGCACAAGACAGAGGATATCAACATTTATGAAGGAGCCTTCACTGGAATATGGAGATGCAGTTTATTAAGCTGACACCAGGACTGGATCCTGGCTCTGGTGAAATCCCACAGCTTGAAATTGTGCTTTTCCATGGGCCTCTTAGACATAGTTGCACCTATGGAATTGTATGGGACATACTTACACTAAAAGACCATTTGTTGTTTATATAAAATCTTAATGTAGCTGGAATCCTGTTTTTTCATTTGTTAAATCTGGTAACCCTACTCCTAGATCAAGATGAAAAAAGAGGCACAAGGAAGCAAATTTACAGAGATTTGGATCAAATGTAGGACAGTCAGAAAAAATAGAATAAGGTTGTTTTGAGGAATCACCCTTCATCTGAAAACACCTTCATCTGAAACCCCCCTTGCCTATGCCCACAGTGCCTTGGATTGTTGAAGGAGTTTAATCATCAAATATTGATTTTAAATGCTAGTTACAGCTCTCAAGCTCTGTCTTCTATCATCTCTCCCCACACACATATACACACATCTTCCAGCCAAACCACTGTCCCTCCTGATCCCTGCAATCCTGCACACAGCACAGTCAACACATTCACCTTCTTTGTATGTGTTCATTCACATGTGACAAAGAGAACAAGCAGAAAGCGCCCTCCTGTGCCTCAGAGGCAGCTTACCTGAGTGTGAATCCCAGATTTGCTACTTACTAATTGCAAATTCACCATTTGCTTAAGGACATCTTTAAGTTTTTGTTTGCTACTCTTTAAAGCATGTGTCAGAATCCTGTTACATAGAGTTATTGTGAAAATTAACCATAATAACATGAAAAACTAAATTACCTTATACAGAGTGGTTACCTATAAACAATAGCTGCTACTTCTTTTGTTATTGTTATTGTCATGACTATCATTTAAGGCCAGCTCCAAGCATAGGGACCCAGAAATTAACAGCCTAGGTTCAAAGCCTACCTCTCTCTTATAAGCTATGTGACCTTTGGCTAGTTATTCTGTTCTCTGTGTCTCTGTTTACTCATGTATACACTGGGCATGAATACCATGCCTGGCAAACAGAAAGTGCCATGAAACTATTGGCAATTAGTTTTATCTTCCATGAAGTGTTCCCACCCAAACAGGACAGCACAATCCACTTTTGAATCTTTAGCATATGCCAGCGCCACACACGTTTGCTTCTTAGAATGTATCCTGTTTTCCCAGCAGTGCTCAGGGGCTAAAAGGAGCTTGATGATAAAGACAGTGAAGATGAAGAAAGAATTTGTTTCTGACTCTGGGAACATAAAGATAGCAGGCAGCAAGTTACCTCTGTCTACTATGCCTGCTGCATGCCAGGCACTGTGTCAGGTGCCATACATGTGCTCTTTCATTTAATGACATATCAACCTTGAGAATTAGCTTGTTTTTTATATATTGATGAAGAAACTTAAGCTTAGAGAAATCTCATTGCTCTCCTTACTTTGTGCTTCCTGGAAAGTATTTCAAGATTCATCATCAGGCAACCTGATGCTGTAGCCAGTGCCCTAGACCACTGTGCTGTTGGCTGTGGACGATTACTTAAATTGGCTCAGACTTGGGTCTACTTGGCTATGAAACAGAGACAACGCTAGTGCAGTACCTCTAAAGTTGCAATGAAGATTAAACAAGGTGTGAAGTACCTTGCCAGTGCCTGTTGCATACACACCACATACTCAGCAAGTATTGGGTATTAATAATAGGACGGATTATCACTGTCACACTCCAAAGGCTACACTCTTAACGCTGACTCTTAACCTTGTAATAGCAATTGAGCATAGACCTGAAAAGCACAAAGAAAACAAAAGCATCTAACTTCAGGGCTGATTCAATAGCTGGGAGCATTCTAGGTTTTCAGTGGCATTTCCTAAAAGAGGCATTAGTCTTGGACTACCACTTCCATAGCATGTTTCTGTCTAAGAGGTTTATGTGCCCACACTTGAAGAACATATTTTTGGGGATGAGGGCTCAAGTCTCCTGGGGTGATTTCTCCACCCAGAGCCATTAGAAGTAAGAATTAGATTCACAATCCTCATATCTCCTTTCCTATAGGAAGCTCCTCTTCTCAGTGGTCTGGCAAACCCTGGGCTGCCTGCTGTGGCACCGTGTCCTGCCAGTGTAGACCAGTTACCATGCTTGATGTAACACTTACCTGTTCCTTTCTCCAGAAAGGACCATGACAGCACGGACTCGAGCTCAGTTTGCCTCCAGGTACTTCTTAGCCATTTACCAACTCTTTTTTTATAGTAGAGTTGTATAGATCTGTGAACACAGGTTAATAAGTTACTAACAGAGCTAGGGAAAGATCAAAATGAAGTGACATCATGCAAATGTTAAGTTCACAGTAGGCATTCAATATTTTATTTATAAGCATGTTTATTAATATATCAATTTTTAAGTCAGTTCTAATAACTTTATAAGCAAAAACACATTTGTACCTCATAACAATCCTATGAAGGTGGGGATTATTTTATCCCCATTTTATGGATAAGGATACTGTAGTACAGAGAGGCAAAATAATTCTCCCAAGGTGACACAGCTAGTAAAATTTTACAAACCAGCTGAGATTTGAAGCCAGGCAGATTTCATACTTTTAGCCACTACTCCAAATATTAGTTCTTCTTTTGTTCTCCTCTATTGCTGACTTTTTTCATAGATCCCTCAGGCTAAATTTATTGTTCCAACATTCTTTCCCCAAAATGATGTTTTCCCTGCCACTACTCCACATAGTGATAATGAGGACAGCTACATATAGAGAAAATAATGCTAAAGTTTTTAACAAACCCCTTCATGATGCAGGCCATGCCTAACTTTTCAGCCCCCATAATTTCACAAAATTCCTTTACTCAAAACAAACGTGACTGCTTCTATTCCCAGTCCTGCAATCCTGTCTCCTGTTTCCATTACATCATACATGCTATTCCCTGTGTCCAAAAATGCATTCTCTGCCACTCTCATTTTCCCCCAATTGCCTCTACCTGTTCCTTCATGCCAGACAAGTTTTTCATGAGCCTGGAGATTAGATCCTCACTCACCAGGATTCCATAATATACAGGCAATATGTTCTACACAAGCACTTGTCACACTGGACCACAATAATTGATCCCTTTCTTTGGTACCTGAGCTTGACTATTACCTCTTTGAAGGCAGAGACTGTGTCCTGCTAATTCTGTATCACCAGTGCCTGGCTCTGTATCTTTCATGGAGCAGACATTCAGTACCTTTTTGTTCTGTGAATGAACAAAGGTTTGGATGGCTTGGAATTCTTCCTGCTCTCCAACTTCTGCATCTATCACTTTGAGAGGCAGAGAAAAGCAGTTGGAAGTGTCAAAAATAGATCTCAAACACTCAAAGAGAAAATGGCATAGAAATGGATCACTGCAGTGTACCAATTTCTCAAATTCTCTGAGATTGCCAAAAAAATTCATTATAATCTTGTATATCTCAATAGAAAGTTACCATTTGGCTAATTACTTACATCTAAGAGTTCAAAGATCAAATGCAAATAATCTAACAGATTAGATTTAGTGAATAATTGTGATTTATTCACCAATTGTGATTGGTTGGATTATTTCCATTTGATCTTTTAAAAAAGAGAAACACTGGCATACTGATAATCTGGAGATATTTGGAAGTAAAATTTTATAAACTAGTGAAAATATATTTTTTCAGTGAAATTGTTAATTTTGTTACTAAAAGTGAGATCTTCACATAATATATGTTCAGCTAATTATAGTTTAATATATTAAATGTAATTTTGAAAAATGTTCACAATCTGAACATATATTCACTAAAAATAAAACTTGGTATACAAATAAAAAATAAAAATAGAAATAACACTCTGAGAATTTAATGCTAGTTCTGAAAAAATATGTAAATAATAACATCAAATATGTTCTGAATGCTGAATAAATGAAGTTGGCCCTGTAACACCTGAATACACTGCTCAAATTATATATTTTATATATTTATATATTTTTATATATTTTATATAAAATATATATTTTATATAAATTTATATATATTATATATAATATATATTTTTCTTATATTTTATATATATATACTTTTTTTACAATAATTATAACATCTATCCACTTTTTTTGCAAAAACATGCTACTTAATAAAGCCTTTGAAAACACATGAATCTCCCAAATTAATCCCCTCTTATGAATAAGAAATTGAGTGGGCTCTGGTAGTTATTTAATTATAGGCAGAAAAGTCCACAGAATTCAAAAATGAAAAAAATTCTAACCTGTATACCTTGGGCAGTAGCATTTCTGCTTTCAGATTTTCTCTGACCTTTCTGAGAAAAGTATATTTGTTAAATTACCTTGTCCAACAACCACAATGTTCAGGAAATTTATTTCTGCTTATATAGTCATTAAAAGCCTAGCATAGACAGCCCCCCACACACACACCCCGGGGAAGGCCCACCAGCTGACAGCTGGGCGGAACAGAGCCAGCAGGGCCAAGTGGGGCTGAGCGGTTGCAGGCTGACTGGGACCTGCTTGCTCCGGCTTGCTCCACCAGCTTGCCACCAGCCACCAGGACAGGGTGAGGAGGACACCCCCCCCCCAGCAGACCCACCAGCTGATGGCTGGGCGCACAGGCACCTCCAACAATCCCCACCCCCCCACCCCTGCCTCTGGCCTTTTGGCTGTGCAGCTACTTGGTTACACACTGCAGAGGCACAGGGGGACAAAAGCCATTGTCCTGAGCTCCAGAAGTGAACAACAGAGAGAGTGCCTGTCTCAGGCTCCCTGATGAAAACAAGCCCACTGGAAAAATGAAGGGAATCTCTGCAATAAAGGCACACCAGACCACCGTACTTGGTAAGTTGGAGGGATTATTAGCTCCCATTGGAAACTGGACTTTCTTCAGGGGAAAAGCAGCTGAAACCTGCAGCAGAAACTTGCAGAGTGCAACCCTGCAGGAGGACAGGGAGCTCAACTTGGCACTTGCAACCAGAAATCTGCCTGAATCTCATAGGTCTGCGACTAGCTTACTGAGACTCATTGACCTATAACTGCACACTGCTCCCCACATTGTCTATTGTGACAGCAGAGACACACCTGGAAGGAGGCCCTTTATTTTTTAAAGGTGATAGATTAATAACTACCACAATTTGTCATTCTCTAAGAGGTATCTGACGCTATGGTGTTCCTGATGGTATGACTTGGGCTAAGATGTCATGATTGATCTAAACAGTTTTCCTTTCTGGTATAATGAAAATGAGATAGCCTCAGAGTCATTAGAGACTCAAAACCTAAAGACCAGCTATATCTGGAAGACACCTCTGAGAAGCAATCATTCCATAAGGGTTTTAAATAGACCAACAAAAATACTTACAATAAACAACTTCATAATATCAACCCAGGAACTAAACCAGGGACGGTACCAAAAACAAAAATGAGAAGGCATTTAAGCAAGTCACAAACCCAGACTTCCACCCAACAAAAGGCAATTTCTGGGGGAAATGAGGTGCAAAAGTCTGATAATCAACCACCTGGACACCCTGAACTGATAGCACGGGAAGTAATAAAACAGATGAATGAGGCTCTAGAAAAATTCAAATCAGAAATAATCTCCCAGATAACTACAGAGATGGTGAGCAGAGTGAAAAACATGATTAGAGGTTCTAGAACAGAAACAGGTAAAAAAAAAAAAAATACATGAGCTCAGAAATATGCTGGAATCCAGGAATGCCCAGCATAAGAAAGAAATGGAAACCATGATCGCCCAACATAAGAAAGAAATGGAATCCATGAAACAGATTCAAACAGATATTGAGGAGATTAAAACCTCCATTGAAAGCATGCAGAGCAGATTAAGAGAATCTGAAAATAGAATATCAGATATAGAAGACAGGATTGTGGTGAAGGACCATGAAAACAGAGATTTCTTAAAAATAGTGAGGGACCATGAGAAATTAATTCAACAGCTGCTAGATGATGCAAAGAAGAATAACATAAGACTGATAGGAGTCCAGGAAAAAACAGGAGAAAGTACAATTGACATTAAAAAAAACTGTTCACAGAAGTAATAGTAGAAAACTTCCCAGACAGAGGAGGAGAATTGGACATACAGATAAGCGAAGCATATAGAACTCCAATCAGCCATGATCAAAAAAATCAACTCCTAGGCATATAATAGTCAAGATCCCAGAAACCCAACAGAAGAACAAAATCCTACAGGCAGTTAGAGAAAAGAAACAAATCACCTATAAAGGAAAGCCCATCAGAATCATGGCAGACTTCTCAACACAAACCCTCAAATCAAGGACAGCCTGGAGTGAAGTACTTCAAGCCCTAAAAGAAAATAACTTCCAACCTAGACTGGTGTATCCTGCAAAATTATCTTTCAAAATTGATGGGGAAATTAGATACTTCCATGACAAAGAACACCTGAGAAATATCATGAACACCAAATCAGCACTCCAAACAATTCTAAGCTATATCCTAGAAAAAGGCAACAAAGGTCACAACTCCATGAGGCTCAACAGAGAGAAGCCAAAAGACAAGGTAAGAAACTAAAGGGAAAGGGGGAAAAAGAAGTAAGAGCCAACAACAGTAAAACATCATGACAAGGATGAGTCAATATCTATCAATTATAACTCTCAATGTTAATGGCCTCAATTCACCAATCAAGAGAAGTAGACTGACAGAATGGATTAAGAAGAAAAATCCAGCAATATGCTGTATACAAGAAACACACCTAACTCAAAAAGAAATTCCTAGACTGAAAATAAAAGGATGGAAAATGGCTCTCCACGTGACAGGACAGAAAAAAGCAGGGGTAGCAATCTTATTTGAAGACAAAGTAGATTTCAAACCAAAACTAATTAAGAGAGACAAAGATGGTCATTACATCCTTGTGAAGGGAACAATCCAAGAGGAAGAGATGACAGTCCTAAATATATATGCACCAAATATGAATGCCCCCTACTATACAAAACAAATATTAATGGACATGAAAAACCAAATAAGTACTAATACAGTTGTAATGGGGGACCTCAATGCCCTACTATCACAAATAGATCATCTAGACAAAAAATTAACAGTGAAATTCTAGAACTGAACCAAGCTATTGAACAAATGGACTTAATAGATATTTACAGAATGTTCCACCCCACAAAATCAGAATACACATTCTTTTCAGCTGCACACAGGTCATTCTCCAAAATAGACCACATGTTAGCTCACAGGACATGTCTAAGTCAATGCAAAAGAAGTGAAATTACCCCCTGTATATTATCAGGCCACAGTGCAATAAAATTGGAGATCAATAACATGAGAAACTGCAAAACTCCCACAAACACCTGGAAATTGAATAACACCCTCCTGAACAACCAATGAGTCACAAAGGAAATTAAAGAAGAAATTAGACAGTTTCTACAAGTAAATGATGATGCCAGTACAACATTTAGGAATCTATGGGACACAATGAAAGCAGTTCTACATGGGAAATTTATAGCAGTGAATGCCCATATTAGGAAAACAGAGAGAACTCAGTTAAATAACCTAATGCAGAACCTCAAACTCCTAGAAAAAGAAGAGAATGACAAACCCAAAGCCCACACAAAAGAGGAAATTATAAAGATCAGAGCAGAAATCAATGCAATGGAGACTAAGAGAACAATACAAAAAATTAATGAATCAAAGAGTTGGTTTTTTGAAAGAATAAATAAAATCGATAAACCTTTAGCCAACCTTATCAAAAAAAGGGAAGAAAAGACTCAAATCCATGCAATTAAGAATGAAAAAGGGGAAGTCACAACAGAACCAGCAGAAATCCAGAGGATCATCAATACCTACTTCAAGAACCTGTACTCTAATAAAATGGAAAACACAGAAGAAATGGACAGATTCCTAGATGCATATGAATTCCCAAAGTTAAATGAAAAAGATATAGAAATTCTAAACACCCGAATTACAATGAGTGAAATTGAAAATGTAATAAAAAATTTACCAATAAAGAAAACCCCAGGTCCTGATGGCTTCACTGCTGAATTCTACAAGACATTTAAAGAAGTACTAATGCCATTACTCCTTAAACTCATCACAAGGAAATTGAATGGGAAGCAATACTTCCAAATTCATTCCTGGAAGCAAGTGTTACTTTGATTCCAAAACCAGGGAAAGATTCAACCCAAAAAGAGAACTACAGACCAATCTCCCTAATGAACATAGATACAAAAATCCTCAACAAGATACTGGCAAACAGAATACAGAGGGTCATCGAGAAGATCATACACCCTGACCAAGTGAGATTTATCCCAGGGATGCAAGGATGGTTCAACATTCATAAATCAATAAATGTAATACACTATATTAACAGAGTCAAGGACAAAAACCATATGATCATCTCAATAGATGCAGAAAAGGCATTCGACAAAATCCAATGCCCATTCATGATAAAAACCCTACAGAAAGTTGGAACAGAAGGTTTTATCTCAACCTGATTAAGGCTATCTATGAAAAACCAAGAGCCAACATCATACTAAATGGTCAAAAACTCAAAACTTTCATGCTAAAATCAGGAACAAGACAAGGATGCCCACTATCACCACTCCTGTTCAATATAGTTCTGGAAACATTAGCCACAGCAATTAGAAAAGAGAAAGAAATAAAAGGAATACAGATAGGAAAGGAAGAAGTGAAACTGTCATTATTTGCTGATGATATGATACTTTACATAGAAGACCCAAAAAACTCTACCAAAAGACTTCTGGACTTAACTGACAGATTCAGTAGAGTAGCTGGATATAAGATCAACACTCAAAAAGCAATAGCCTTCTTATACACAAATAGCAGACTCATTGAGAGAGAAATTAGGGAAACAATTCCTTTTACACTTGCATCCAAAAAAATGAAATATCTAGGAATCAATCTAACAAAGGAAACAAAAGACCTCTACACTGAAAACTACAACACCCTGAAAAAGGAGATCGAGGAGGATATAAGAAAATGGAAAGACATCCCTTGTTTCTGGGTAGGAAGAATCAATGTAGTGAAAATGGCCATACTTCCAAAACTGCCATATAGATTTAATGCAATGCCGATTGAAATTCCAACAATATACTTCACAGAGCTAGAGAAAGTAATCCAAAAATTCATTTGGAACCAGAAGAAACCTAGAATAGCAAAAGCAATTCTGGGCAACAGAGACATGGCTGGGGGTATCACAATACCCAACTTGAAGCTATACTACAAAGCTACTGTGATAAAAACAGCATGGTACTGGCAAAGAAACAGACCCAAGGATCAGTGAAATAGATTAGAAGATGCAAAAACAACTTCAGACATACTCAGCCACCTCATCTTTGACAAAGGAGCCAACCACCATCATTGGAGGAAAGATAGCCTATTTAATAAATGGTGTTGGAAAAACTGGATTTCAACCTGTCAGAGATTAAAACTAGACCCATATATATCACCATGCACTAAACTGAGATCTAAGTGGATTAAACATCTAAATATTAAGCAAGAAACACTAAACTTGATGGAAGATAAGTTAGATAGAACTCTTGATGACATTGGCATAGGAAAAGACTTTATGAACAAAACCTCAGTAGCATGGGAAGTAGCAGAAAGAATCAACAACTGGGATTTCATCTTATTGAAAAGCTTCTGCACTGCAAGAGAAACCACCAACAGAGCTAAGAGACAACCTACAATGTGGGAAAAAAATTTTAGCAGCTGTAACTCAGACAAAGGGCTACTATCTAGAATATATAAAGAACTGAAAAAAATCAGACCCCCCCAAATTCAAAGACCCAATTCAAAAATGGGCATCTGAAATGAACAGACATTTCTCAGACAAAGAAGTAAAAGCAGCAAATAAACATATGAAAAAATGATCAGCATCACTGGTCATTCAAGAGATGTAGATGAAAACAACACTGAGATTCCACATCACCCCAGAAAGAATGGCTGCTATCAAGAAATCAACCAATAACAAATGCTGGTGGGGTTGTGGAGAGAAAGGAACGCTTCTCCATTGTTGGTGGGAGTGCAGACTGGTGCAACCACTGTGGAAATCAGTATGGAGATAACTCAAAGAACTAGGGCTGAAGGTCTCATTTGACCCAGCTATTCCCCTACTGAGGATCTTCCCAAAAGAACTAAAAGAATCATACCACAGTGATATATGTACACCCATGTTTATAGCGGCACAGTTTGTAATAGCTAAAGCTTGGAAACAGCCCAAGTGCCCATCAACTGGAAACTGGATAAAGAAGATGTGGGGTTTTTTTATAAAATGGAGTACTACTCAGCCATAAAGAATGAGAAACTAGAGTCATTTATAGCTAAATGGATGCATATTGAGGCAATACTCTTAAGTGAAATAAATAAGACACACATGTAAATACCGAATAGTTTCTCTAGTGTGAGTAACTGAGAGTGTAAATAAGGACTAAAAGGATTAATAACTAATAATTGATACTTTGAAATAGGAAAAGGTCCAAAGGGGTAGGGGTGGTGGGAGGGGAAGGGGAAAGGAAAGAATGGAAAGGAAAAATTATGAGAAAAGAGAAAAAATGGAAATGAAGTATGTAAATAGGGAAGGGTTTAGGGCTGAAGGGCGAACAGGTAATGGGGAAAAAATGAGAACTAAGATACACCATGTACAGGTACAAGCACCCAAAGATAAATGTAAATGTATTGTATACCTAAAATGTACCAATAAAAGAATTTAAGAAAAAAGAAGCCTAGCGTAATATCTCAAAAGAGCATTTCTATAACTACTTTTTGATGATTCATCTAAATATAAACTGGAACAGGACAAATGTCTTCTTCAATGTTATTAAGGACCCAAATATGGTTATTACTTTCACCTAGAAAATATATCACCACCAAAATAAATTTATGTCAAGACTTGAAAATACATGCCGGGCATGGTGGCGCATGCCTATAAGCCCAGCACTGAGGAACCAAAGGCAGGAGGATCACCTTGAGTTTGAGGCCAGCCTGAACTATAAAGCAAGACCCTGTCTCAATAAAACCAAAAAAAAAAAAAAAAAAAACTTGAAAAATACAAATCATTAACACAATATAAACATATGCGAACATGTACCCATGTGTGTGTTTTAAGATTTAAATTTCTGCTAGGACTATTTGAATAGCTTTGAGCAATAATTAATAGTACAAAAAAAGAATGACTATTTAAATGGCCCTTTAAGACAATGCCATTTTATCCAACATTGGCTTCCATAGGAATTTTCCTATTAACAAATTGTAGGATGTAGTTGGTAATTAGCTGTCATATCCAATTTCTACAAGGAACTGTGTATCCCAAATGCTGGTTTGGATTTTGAATATCTCCCAAAGGCCCTTGTGTTAAAGGCTTAGTCTTTAGCCCAGTGCTATTGAAGGTGGTAGAAACTTTAAGAGATGGCCAGTGGGAGGTCTTTGAGTCTTTGGGGGCATGCCCTTGAAAAGGAAAATGAGGCCCCAGGCCCTTTATCTGCCTTCTTTTTCACTTTCTGGCCATGAGGTGAACAGTTTTGCTCTGATACATGCTTCTACCATTATGCACTAAGCCCTAACCAAAGGCTTAAAACCAATGTGTCCACCTGATTGTGGACTGGAATGTCCAAAACTGTGAGCCAAAATTAACATTTATCTTTACAAGTTCATTATACCAGGTATTTATAACAGTGATTTTAAAAAATGATTAAAATACCATGTATCTCCCCTATACATTCAACTCTGTATTAGGAAATAAGAGAAAGGGTTTTTCTCCAACACTGACAGAATAATTTTGATAGCCAAACAATGACTTACACTCTTCCTACCCAAAAATCAAGAATGAGACTATCTTTTGGGGTCCTAAAGCTCACTCAATGGGCCAGCCTCTAGACATGCTCTCCAGGAGGTAGAAATTATTGCTGTCTTCAAGGCCCAGATCAAAGGAAGAGCATCTTCCACAAAGGTGATCCTCCACCAGCTGTTCCTGCAGTCATCTGCAGCACTTCTACAGGCCAAGCTGAAAATCCAAGTGAAATAACACAGACAAGACTGAGAAATAGATGCCACTGGAGGGGTTAAAAAAGCAAAGAGGGATGCCAAAGCAATAACTCCACTCGTGTTTTATTCAGTTACAGTAGTAAATAATTTAATATAATAATTTATGTTCATTTAAAAGGCTAGGTAATAGAAGCTCTAGGGTAAGTATGACTTTCACAAACCTGATATAATATCTATCTTAAAACAATTCATATTTATTAGTGGAATAAATCCCTAAAATTTCTTTCTAAAGGTTTATCAAACCATATTGGGTCCCAGCCCAACAAATCGAATTAGAAATCCATGTAAGGCTGCTAACTGACTTACTAAAGTGATCTGCATGGATATCCCGTTTACCCAGAAACTTGTTTGGACATTTGGTCAAATGCTGCCCTCTAGTGAGAAAACTCTCTAAAAGGCTACAGCAGGTCCTGGATTACAAAGCGCTCATGGACCTCAAAGACACCTGAATAAGATAATCAAGGAACCACAGTTGTTCTAGATTAAACTATTTCATTTTTACTTTGTTGATAATGCCTATATCTTTCCTTCTAAAATTATGATAGATAAAATAGTACTGTAGTTGGGTGATGAAAGCCAAACATATTATTTAGATAGTTATAGGCTTTTACATTCGTTAACCTAATAATAGTAATAAATATTAAATTTTGATATGTGTATATTTTGGCTGATGATGCAATTAAAGAATTTTCATGAAGATAAATAGATAATAATGTAGCTGCACACTCTGTTAATTAAAAAAACATGGATGAAGTGGTGAATTTTCCATAGAACGTTTGTATTAATGAGTAACACTTTACTTCTAGATATTTACAATGCTATAAAAGTCAAGAATTTTAATGTTCTTAATTCAAGAGTACTGCTAAACCCTCAAAAAGAAAACTCAACAGCTAATTTAGCAGAGGGGGGTAAAGGAAAATCTTTACTTTCAAATTTAATGGAATTTTAGTACATTTTATTCCTCAGTAATAGGCAGTTAGCATTTTTTAAAATTGTATGCTACACTTTGTAAATACTAACAGTACAACTTTTCTCCCAAGGCACAGTCTTCCTAATTAGAACATTCATTCAGCTTGGATGTCTTTTGACAAATCTTCAGGCTACCTTCCCTAAACTCATGCTCTGCTAGTCACATTGGTTGTGACGGTGAAAAGTATGAACACAGTTTCAAAATATGTGTATCCTACAGCAGAGATTGCCAAGGGAGGAAGACAGGCATGTAATCAGGTAATTTGAAAATGTTGTCATACATGTATAAGATGGGAAGAGATACAGGGCTCCCTGGAAAAATATAAGAGGATACCCAATCCAATATTGAGAAAGCAGAAACTCTTGTGTCCTCAAGGAAGAAAGGCCTGAGATTGCACAGTGTTCTATCATGGAGAGCTTTCTGAAGGTAGTGTTACTGAGGCTGACCAATTTCTTTCTGCTGAAGCAATTCCACCAAGACTACAACGCTACAACAGTCTTGTGGATTCTTCAGTATATCATTCCCAATGAGATATGCAGCGATGGTAGTTACACTCTCAGCACCAGCCACACAGATATTTAAACTTCTCCATAAATGGAAAATGAAATATTTCTATTTCAGTATGTTTACTTCACAGAAACTTTCATTCTCCTTTCTTAATCTTAAACACATCAATAGAACTTTATGCCTCACTTTTCTGAGAAATACAACAAAGCCCAACTTGCATTATTTTGCAGTTACGTAGTCTTCCTGTGATCTGGTAAAATTCCTAGCACCCTTTGTGATCTTGAGCAAGTCACAGATCTATGGTCTGAGATCCTTTCAGCCCAAGTGTCTGTATGTCTAGAGCAACACTATATATAAAATTTTCCTTCATTTTAAAGTATTCATTATTGAGTATTATTGACTTTCAATTTCTCATCTTCTAGTCACTTGTATAGTATGTGGGAGAAAAATTCTTGTTTGAGGAAGATTTAATTTTCTCTTTTTAATCAAAATGTTGGTCACTGAAGGGAAATCATGAATTGAAGCTTTATGGGAAGTCTCTGGATCTGGACAAAAATGTCAACAATATATCAAAAACATATCTCTGTAAAAAGAATTAAATTTGGAAAACTTGCTATATAAGAGTTTTTAGTTGTCTAACATTTTCTCTAAACTTAAAAATGCATGAGGAAAAAATTTTGTTGTTTCTTAAAATATCTACTTTATAGACGATTATTTCTTGATTAATGTCTTAAAGTTAATTCAAATACAAAAAAAATTTTTCAAACATAGGATCAAAAATATGTACCAAGGAGGGACATGTAGGGTATTTCCATCCCAAACTGTGTGTAAGTAAGCTCAGTTAAACCTTACTACAAGCTTTGAAGAAACAGAAAGCAAAATCATAACATGAAGAATTAGGAACCCTGAGTTCTATCTGAGAATGTAACAAACTTTAATCAAGTCACTTAACTGCTCTGGATTTAAATTTCCTCATTTGTCCTGCCTCATATGTGTTACCAAGCTTATGAAAGGATCCCAAGAGCTAATCTTTGTGAATGCACATTAAAAAACACAGCAAACTGAAAACAACTTTAAACATCCACCAATAGGAGAAAGGCTAAACAAGATCTGAGATGCTACTACAATTAAATATCACACAAAAAATAAAAAGAATGGGGCCTGGGATTTAGCTCAGTGGAGCTGCTGTCTGCCCCACAAGTGCAAGGTCCTGAGTTTGATCCCTGGTACCAAAAAAAAAGAAAAAGAATAACCTGGAGACTATATACACACACATTTATGTAGCAACATGGATTAATATGAAAAACTATAATGTTGAGTAAAAAAAAAATCCAAGATACAGGGTGATACTCCATTGAATTACACTAAAAATAAATAAATAAAATTATATGTTGTTTAAGGATCGCATACATATAAATACAGAGAAAGAGAGAAAAAAATTTTAATAATGATGTTCCTCAATAGAGAGAAAGAAAGAAAACTCAAGTTTAAAAGGTATTTTGGCTAATTATGCAACTATTGTAAGAGACTGGAAGACAATATAACAGTTAACCATTAATTCTGAGTTTTGGGAATAAAGGTATGCTCACCTTTGGAGATTTCTTTTTAAGGCATACTTTTTATGTTTGTTTTTTGAGTTATGTTCAGCTAACAAAATAAAAGTGAGTAGCAAAGGTAAAGCACCATGTTAAAAAGAAGGTTAAGATAGGGCTGGCATCTTGACACCCAGCTCTTTTTTATCTGTTTTCTGATTTTCATCTGTTGATGAATACATGGAATCATTTCACCAGAGTTAGGCTATATTTGATGAGGAATAAAGGCAAATATCTACACAAACGGATTCTGGAATGAGTGTAAGTGCAATGATGCATCCAACTAAAAGAAAATACACTGAAGTGCACAAGTCCAATTCCAGACAACCATTTTTCACGTTGATATCAGCCCAAGACATTCTTCCTACCACACCTGTCTAAGCATTAAAAAATAGACTTGGATCCCTCATTTCAAGTTCCAAGTTCATGATTCTGTAAGATCAAGTAGGAAAACATGGGATTTGACTTATTCAATAACTGTAATCAAAAAATATAAATAAACTGTTTACAGAAACTGAATACCAAATAGCTATTAAATATATTCACAAACACTTACCTCAACTCATAATAGAAATGTGGTTTAAAAAAATATAGTGAAGTATCTTCTTTTTTAACCCATCAGATTGATAAATGTCATTATGTTTGAAAAGATTACCTAACACATGATGAGGGTGTAGGGAGTCGTGCACTTTCATCCAGTGCTAGAGGGAGTGTAAGCTGGTATAGCCTGGATGAAAGATAATTTGCAATATCCATCAAAATTACAAATGTACATTTGACCAATAATTATGTTTCTAGGAATTTATCCTACAGCTGCGTTTTGCAAATGTGTGATGTCATGTGTACAAGGCTGTTCCTACAAGGTTTTTAATTGCAAAATATTGAAAATACCTTAAATTTCTGTGAGTTGAAGGCTGCTTAAATTAATCGTACTACAATTGTAAAGCAGAATATAGTGCTGCCATTACCCAAAGAAAGATGAAGAAACTCATCATTTCACATGGAAAATCTTCAAGATCAACTTTTTTTTTTTTTGGTACCGGGGATCGAACTCTGGACCTTGCACTTGCGAGGCAGGTGCCGGAACCACTGAGCTAAATCCCCAGCCCTTCAAGATCAATTTTTAAGGGAAAGAACCAAAGTGCAGAACAGTGTGTAAAGAACACTACCACTTATATGAAAGGATAAAGTTGATGTGAGCATAGGATATTTTAGAAAGGATAGGCTAGAGAATTGCATTTTGTGTGATTCTGAGAACAAAATGGGGCATCTGGAGAACAGCATGAAAAGGCAGATTTTCTACTGTATATTACATTTTGAATTTTGAACCTTATGAATGTGCTACTTGTTTTTTTAATTAAGTTAAAATTTAAGTGACTACATAATTTTAGCTATAATAATGGCAGACTTTTTTATACACATTTGAAATTTTAACAGATGGTTACAGTAAATATAAAGAGGAACTAACTCCTCACTTCCCAGAACCCCTGAAAAATATGAACAGAAGAAATGCATCCTAAGAGGTAGGAAAGAAAGCTTCTTCCAAGTATGGAATCACTTTGTCAATTCTAACAATTTATCTCACCTGAAGCCTTCATAATAAAATCAACCCAGACTTCCTTCAAACCAAGTATAATTTAAGATGCTCAGCCAACCTCTGCTAAATGAAAACACCAAGTTCAATCTGTAACAAAGCTTAAAAGTCCGATGATTTCTTTCCCTACCTGATTTTCAATTTGATTGTGAAACTCAGCAAGTATAACATAAAATACAGAAGTTATTTTCTCTTTGACAAAGCAAAAATTTGTCTTCTCAGCTGAAAAACATATCAATCTCTCTAATGTAGAACCAGTAGCTAAATCTAAACAATGTGAGCCACATATTTCAAGTTGATGAAATCCAGCAATACAAAACATAAGCCTTATAACTGGTGGTCTTGTAGCAACAGGGGTTGAAATGTTATCATAAGCAACCCTGAGGGGAGCCGCTCACCTTGACATATACTTCCTGCTAGTTTGTATCTGGTTATTAGTTTACGCTTTATGTTAGCCTATTAGCAAGAAGACTATTATGGGCTTAAGGATTTTAAACTGGAAACCGCAAGGTGGATATTTCTGGGGTTTGCTATTATATTTGACTAAATTTTTATAGAGAAGAATCACTAGCTTTGAAATGTCTGTATTATTCTTCCTCTTTGTTGTTACAATATTTTCAATTTCTTCAGATGCCTGCCACCCATCAATATGATGTCATCCACTACTGGAGATCCAAAAATTATGAGCTCAGCTTCCTAGTCCTTATGACAATCTCTTGCTGGGTCAGGGCAGTTGAGTTTTTCCTCAGAAGCTCGGTGTGGAACAAAAATGTTCTCTAGCAAATAATCAGCATTGATCTGACTGGATCAACATTTAGAGGAAAAGAGAAATTTTATCAACTGTCCTCAATGTTATGGAATTAAATAGATATAAAAGGAAAAGGTGGGAGGAAAAAAGGAAATTTCTCAGTTTCTAGTCAGTGAATATTTTTCTATGAATAACAACACATAATATCCTGGACTTGGTTACAAAGGACAGTCTCCCAACCTGGTTTTCCTTTTAAAGATATAAAATGAAACATTAAAAACACCTGCCAAACAGACACCCGAATGTCCTCAGAGGTACCCATCATGCTGGATTTACAGTAAGCTTTTAGTGCTTTCAGTTAGGATGAAAATGCTGCTTCATTTGGGCTGTTTTCTCTATCCTGTAGGACTTTTAAAATGAGTTTATAACTAGTCTTTGCCATAAGCCCCCACCCTACCACTTCCTTCCCCTCACAATTTCCGTGATTGATGCAGCTGGCAGCATAGAGTTGCCTATGATAATAATTATGACACTTGCTTTTCTTCTTCTGAAGTTGTGGATTCATTAAAAGAAAGCATTGCATCTTGCTAGAGAACAGGGTTGATCCCACATTGAATGTTTCTATTACTTGGTTACAGATGACAAATATAAATTATATTTACACACACATGTGCATGTGTGCACACAAATATACCCTCTGCAAGTTCTGCAAATTTGTTATCTATTACCCAAACCAATACCTATATATCAGTTGCTACTCAAAGTGTATGCCTTAAAAAGTACAATCTGCACTTAAGAAATCTCCTCGTTGGTTTATTGGCTGCATTTGTAGCTTTTATTTTCCTTTTTAGAAAATTCCTTCATATCCATTATTTGTAGTTTTCTTTTCGGGATGTTCACTTTCTGAAAGAAGCCAGACCTCTGTGTACCAAACTCTGTCCCAAACCTGTGCTCATCCTTTGCAGCATGCCTGGGTTAAAAATGACCAAACTGACTTTTAATTTGGTTAAATTAAAAAATAATAAGTAAACTGTCCCCAGGTTAAGACCCTACATTGCAAGTTTCAGCCCAGAGTGAATTTGTATGGCCAAGTTATAAACCCCTGAAAATAGGAAACTAATGCCATGAGGATTTAAAATAATAGAAAATGTTTCACATAATATAAATCCATAAGCAGTGTATTATATTTAAGTCTTAATATCTACATACTTGGATTATCTTCTATCTTGACAATCACACAAAGTAATCTCACTTTCTCTCCCCCTTCCTCTGACTCTGGCTTTCATTCCTATGTATTAACAATGCTCTGGGCTATAAAATACTGTATTAATATTAGTTTGTCACAGCAGACTAAATTTAGAACAACTCATTAATATGAGAGAGTTAAAGGCAGTCAGCCAAGAGTACCAGGGACTATAAGCTCTTAAGGCTATAAGTTATGCAGATATGCCACTTGAACTGGAGAGCCAGCCATTCTTTTTTGTTACTAATAAGAGATTCTATTAATTCTAAGCTGATTCTAATTCTAATTAAGAAATGTGGAAAAAGGCAATTTTGCCACTGTAGATACAGTTGATATGCAACTGGAATAAGTTTTATATCATCCCACTTGGCTTCCTGGTCATATAAGATTAGTGCACATGTAAGGAATGAATATTACTTCTGCCATCTGCATTAAAAAATTTCACTGTGTATTTGCCATGGTGTAATCATAATAGATGTTCCTGGAAGAAGTCTAGTAATCAGTGCTTTTTCAAAGCAAACCTTTTGTGACTGAGAATCACCTCAGTTGTGCAAAAAGTTTTGACTTTTTACAAATAAAAAATGTTCAAATGGATACTTCTGGACCTTTCTGCCTTTCTTTGGGCTTGTCAAATATTAATTTTTTTTAAATTTAGTCCCTTGATAAGATACAAATATTCATGTTTAACACCAAGTAGCAGTTCAGGGGCTGACGACTTGGTATGTACCTTTTGAATGATGCATAGAAAGCAGCAGTTTGCACAAAGAAAAAGCCACCAGATTGGTCTCAGGGAAACCCAGTGTGTGAATTTTTCATGATTCCTCTAGCACTTAAAGAATAAAAAAACTGGCTACTAGTGTTAGGAGACCAACGTCAGGAAGGTCAGAGACTGGAAGCATGCAAGAGAATCCGGTCTTGCCTGGGGAAAGTGAAAGGGGATTTAAGCTGCTTAGGAGAATTAGAAGAAAAAAAAGCAAAAGAAGTTTCCTTTTTTTTTTTTTTTTTGGTACTTAATAAACGCCGGAGCAACAAAACAAAACTCATAAAAAGGTATACGGTCATAACTCTCTAGGGATCCTTGTTTTCATGTCTCTAAGGACACCCAAAACTTAGCTTCTCTTTGGAGTTATGAGGCTTATCATTAAACTTCAAATCAAGCCTTTCTAGCATACTTGTTCACTCTTATGGGTTGTCCCTCCCAAGGAAACCGATGAAGAGAGGAAAGTAGAAGCATTCAATTATTTGTTTCCCAGGATGTGTTTGCAAACATCTCCACCGAGGTGAGGGGCCAGTGGGCAAGATGACATCTTAATTACATGGATGCCCAGCGACTCCAGCCTGAAAAATGTTTCCCCTTCGGTAAACTTTGCTGCATTTCATAATGATTTTATAGAAAATCTAAATTGAATCCAACAAAACAAATGAGTAACGCCTATGAAAGGAAAATGTTTTTTACACTGTTTAAGCAACTGATGACTTCACCTGTCACCATCTCATTAAGCTCTTAATGAGTTCTTTTCTATTCTTGGTCACATCTGATTTTTTTTTTAATATAAGTCCCTTTGAACAGCTGGGAGTAAGAATTGCCTTTGATCACTGAATTCTTCTGAATTTTCAGTCAAAACGAGGCCATTTTCATTCTGACTTGGGGTATTTTTATGAGTTTCTTTCCCCCAAGTACATTCCTGGGCATAGCTTTCCAGGTTAAGAAGAGCTTGAACAATTAATGTATACATTTTTACATAAATGTTTATAAATTTAACAAAGGGAGAGAGCTTTGCCACAAGAAGCCTCCGCTCTTTTGAAGGCGGTTTTCTAATGATGACCCTTGGCGTGTTGGACCACATGGGATTCCTCTGAGAAGAGTCGGATGAAAATTAGTCTATTCTCATTTCAAACAGAATTTTGCTGAAGTCCTGATCAGAGCATCAGCATGGAGTCCGGGGAGACAACACGCGCTACTTGATTCACTCGGCAGCCTCCCTCTCCTGGTAATTGTTGCAGGAACGCGCAGTGACGAGACTCTCGGATGTGAGCGGTCTGGATGTACTCCGGCTGTTACGCTCTGTTTAAAGATTTAAACCATCAGGGTATGATAAGGCTTTTTGATGTTCATTGAACACGGAGCTTGGGTACAGAAGAAGGGGAAAGGGCTTCACCAGAAGGCAATCATCTTTCAGAGCCACAGTAAGACAGGGAGAGGTTGGGAAATCTCAGCCTCTGCATAGGCGCGGAACAAAGGGAGATGAAAGGGGCAGGGTGAGCGCGGGCCAGCTCTGGCTGTGAGGCAGAACTGGCTGGATGAGAGTTCGATGCCTTCAAATGCAGAGAAAACATTTAGCGCTCCCCTTTCATTAAAACACACTCAGGTGTGGGGGCGGGGGGAGGCCAGGTGTAAATTTGAGTGGCTCCACTTGACCTTGGAGTTAAAGGACTCTCCCGTGGCTTATTCTGAAATTACTAAATGAGTATTTGCTTGGACCCCAGTGAATGTCATTTCCAGAGCTCACCACCACAAACCTGGAAGACCTTCCTTAAAGTACATCTTAAAGATCTGCGCAGTGTTCTCTTCCCCCAAAGGTAAAACCTGAATATTTGTCTTGAAGAACATAATGATCAGGAATGAAAGGGGGGAAAGTGGCCCCTGTAGTACCCAACCAAATCTCTTCATATCCTCTTCTTTGGCAAAATACCAGCTTTTAAGCCCTATCCAACGCCCTTATCAGGCAATATTGCCCAGCCTTCACTTCATATTAACTTAGACAAGGCTTCACTTTTGTCTTCTGAGCCACAACCACGGAGTTTGCAGTGTAAACCAAAATCTTAACAAATGTTTGTTGAATAAATGTCTCCAGGAAATGACAGGATGGATATCAGTGTATTTCTGGTGGCCCCTTCAAAGTTTCAGAAAAATGTCACATAAAGAAAGCAGAAGCTGTGGTCCCCCACCAAATCCTGCCTCCTGTCTCAGCACAGAGCACAGCTAAAACGTACTGGTGCGTTGGCTCCAGATACACCTGGAATTGAGGCTGCCTGGCCACTCCTCCATAGGACTCTTGGCAATATATTCCACCTTCCTAAGCTTTATTTTCCCCATTAGCAGAATAGGAATATTGAAAAAGAACTCCTTTGAGATGAGAAAATATAATAAGTGCCAAGCACAATGTTTAGCATATAGTGAAAATTAACTATTATTGTTTTGGGGGGGGGTTTAGGTACCTGGGATCGAACTCAGGTCCTCGAGCTTACGCAGTAGGCAGTGAAACCACTGAGCTAAATCCTCGGCCCCAAAATAGTTGTTTTTTTGTTTTCGGTTCTTTTGCAGTACTGGGGATTGAACTCAGGACCTTGGGCTTGCGAGGCAGGCACAGTGCCACTGAGCTAAATCTCCAGCCCACTTTAATACTATTGATCTTACTAGCATTGCTCTCCAAAACATTTTCAGACATGGCAGCATCAGGAAGTGATTTTGGAGATATATAATCATGCAATTTAAAAGCGATTCTCCATAGTGACATGAACAATATTGTTATGCTCTCTGGTCTCCTCTAGTCTAACAATGTGCTGTTGCTCCCACTTTCTGTAGTAATTCTTCAGTTAGGGTGGGAAAAGTCAGTCAAAGTGGGTAGGAAAGTGATAAACTAGTCAAACACATTTATACTACTGCACCCATTTCCTCACAGATTCCACTGCAGCATAGCATAAAGACTACTGTCTGAGCAAGCAGAAAGAAGAGGAGGTCCCAAACCCAAGCCCATCTCATGAAGGATACAGCACACACACACACACACCATATCCCAGTGAGCTCGAGCCCACCAGCCACCAATATTTAATCATATGTTCTATGATCCAGGCCCTCTCATATAATCTCACTACAATCCTGTAAGGAAAGAGAAGTTTATAGATGAAAACAGTGAGGTATAAATTAAAGAAAAAGAAATTTACTGCCATTTTTAATCTAACTTCTCTTTCAATATTTGGCTTAGTAACCTACTGGACTGGATGAGGGCACTCACTCTGAGACTGTACCCCTCAGCTTCTCTGAGTCTTAAAGTTCTCACCACATCATTGGTGGGAAAGGAATATGGTACTCCACTCTGGCAACGCCATCTGTGATTCATTCCAGGAGGACCCAGCTCTCCTCCACTGGCTACTGCCCTTCTGCTGACACTGAAATCCCTGTGAAAACCAAAATCTTACAGAACAATCTTCATCTCCAATGCCTCCCAGCCTTCCTGCCTCCAATACTGGAAAAGGGAGCGTGTCAGCAATTACCATTACTGAAAGAGTCCATTTTAACACAGCTCAAATCCAAGAAACACTATGGCCAAATAACTTGCCCCCCATTGAGACATAAGGGAATTACTGTTTCCTTTTCTCTATCTTGCTAACATAGAGAAAGCCAAACCTCTAAAAACAAATTGATTGATGATATAATTTAATATCTTCATAAGATTTCTAGTGGCAGAATCAATCTGGTGCTAGCACAACCATCCAAGGCAGAGAGAAAGAAAAATTGCACCAGTTGCTTTTCTTTTATTGCACTTCCGGGTGCTCTAAGAAAAAAACTCTCTCCAGAAAATCAATAAGGCAGATTGTGCCCAGCAGTCCCCCATTACAGAATTAAATCCATATGCCAACACAAAACAATGAAGAGACCCAACCAACAAGGGATCCATTTGCTTTGTTTGACTTTGGCTGCCAGGGAATGAGACCACAAAACTGTATATAATTTAATGCAAACCTTGCCCTATCCTGGTCATGCATATGACTGACCCTCAGGGCACGACCATCAATTTTCTATTAAAGATTAGAGATTTGACATATCAAAGTCAACATCTAGCTGAATAACTGCAGTAACTTGATAATAATTCTTTTGTGGATTTCACAGTGGCTTTTCAGTAAAGTATCAGAAAGGTAGCCGATTTCAATCCTGACCTGGCAAGATCTGAATATGAAATAAAGGATTTCAGCTTGATCTCCCCATGATGTGAGGATGAATGTTCCGGTAAATGTTAACTTAGTGTTCTGAATAGCTCAGTAATAGATGGGTTTAGGCAGTAATAGGTTTAAAATGTCAACTTATTGAATAATAATTTCATGTTGTACAAATACTATGTGTAGAAGGGATTTGTTTAACAAATTTTGAAATAAATGAATGGATTTATAGTGTCCTTCCCTGTTTCATTGTTCTGGTCAGAATCTTACAGATGAATCAAAATTAGTTTGTGCTTTCTCCAGTGTTGTTGTTTTCCTGCATTTGTCTCCATATAGTTTTCATAATTACTGGGCCTCCCTGAATTCTGGTCCTTAATTGAGATCTTCCCTGTTTGGGTCCCCAAAGTCAGGCTGATAGCATTATTTTCTAGTAAAAATAAAAACTCAATTATCCTTCCCTATAAAATGTTTCATGACACCAATAGTATAAAAACCTTTCACCAACCCAGCTGTAAAATCCTCAACTGTTCAAAACACAAGAACCAAAAAAAAAAAAAAAAAAAAAAAAAAACCATGTTTCTATAGCTGAATTCAACCCTTCAGTCCAATTATAAGCTGACAGTTCTATAAATCCTAGTGGAACACAAGTGTAGGTAAAACTGAATTGTGATTGGGACACTGAGGGCCTGGGACAAACACCTCTCTACCACAGGTTATGGAAAAGGTCCCCAGATTCTGCAATCAGCTCCCTCCCACATGCAACACACTTCCAACCATCCTGTGCGGAGTAAATATACTTGCTCAGGGAAATGAGAGATGCTAAGAAACCATGCCGGTGAGCTCTCTGAATACTTCAGATCTGATTGCTCAGCCCCAGCTTCCCTTAGCTTCCCACAAGAGTAGAGAGAGAAAAACCAAAGGAGCCGACTCTTGCTACCAACCTAGCAGTTTCAGTAGCTCTTGGTCTGATGGATGAAGGAAGTCTTGATTTTCCACAAACTAAAACTCTTCTTTGGTTTATAAACCATTGTCACCTAGCAAATATCTGCATGAAGTTTTCACAGCCAGATCTATTTCACCATTGAACTCTATGATTGAACATATCTCTCTCTGTTTTGCATTTACAATGAGGCCCCCTCCTGGTCTGGGTTCCTGCAGGAGCTGATCATAGAACAAGATGTGGTGTAGAAGTTCATTTGGAAAAACAAAACAATGGTAAGAGAGCAAGATTAAAAAGGCAGCCAGTAAAGGAGCATTCTCAAGCTAGTTACCACCTTGGATAACTGGAACTTAGTCCCACTAGGGATATCCTGGCCCAGTAAAGAACACAGCCTCAAGATTACTCCCTAAAGGCATAAGGGTGCCAGAGTATTTAACAACTCTCCTATCCTATCAGTAATCCATTGAAGCTGGTCCTGAGGACACTAATTCCTTGGCATATTCAACCTATTACATGAGTAGGTAAAGGCTTCAGGAGCCACAGAGAGTCCTCAGAATCAATATCAGGCTGGAAATTGGAAGTCAGGCACCATGCACTGAAGATGGAGAAGAAAGAGATGGGCAAAAACTAGCAGCCTCTGCTATAGGCCCTGTTCATTCATTAACTTCTGAAATTTTTAAGTTTTTTTTTCTTTTTGGTACCAGGGATGGAACTCAGGACCTTGCGCTGCAAGGCAAGCACAGTACCACTGAGCTAAATCCCTGGCCCTACTTCTGAAATTTTTCTAACTACTTTTTAAATTAGGAAAGTAATATGGCTCATGTAAATAACAAACTTAAACATACAAAAAAGCACAAATACTATTTAAAGGCTTACTTCCACCTAGCCACTCATTATGAGAAGTAATCACTTTTCATAGTTTCTTGTGACTGTACATATGAAACCTATGTATAAAAATATATTCACACAAATAATAGTTGGACATCATTTTATTGCCATACAAATGAAGCTCTACTTGACATAAAAATTACCCGATGCTTGCTTTTTTACATAATATGTCTTGGACACATTTTATATCAATATCTCTATTTTGTTTCATACTTTTTTATGGATACTGGCTTGAACATATGATAATGAATTTAACCTATTTCCTTTGTAAGCATTTAAATATTTTTTCCAATTATTTGATATCACAGATAATGCTATAACATTGTAACATATTATAGGATGTGTAATGCTAAACATCATATGTATGTATGATGTTCACATATATATGTGAACATATTATATATGCAGTGCTTAACAGCAAATTTATGTAAATACATGTATGTACATATATATGATTAATTCCCAAAAGTAGAATTAGTTAAAGAATAAGCACATTTTAAAATTTGATAAATCATAGCAAATTAACCTTGAAACATCATTTCACTAACTTACACTTCTACCAACAGTGTATGAGCATACTTATTTTCCTATAATTAAACCAACTCTGGAAATGGTTGCACTTTTTAAATCTTTGACAAATTAATAAGCTAAAATGACATACGGTTGTCTTGTGCATTTCTTTCATCAACTATGTTTCTTTGCATCTTCACATCCAACTTTCTGATATACTATGTGTATGTGTGAAGAGACAGAGAATCTGCAGTTCTAGGGGTCAAACTCATTGCCTCACACGCCAGGCTCTACCACTGAAGCACAGCCCCAACTTTCTTGATGTTTAAAAAATGCTTTATAACCAATTGCTTGCCTAGTCTGTGTACTGTGTTTTATTATTGTTCATGACTTTTTTCCGCTTTGTAAGAAATATGTACATTGTAAAATGTATCAATATTTTTATGATTTCTAGGTTTTTTGGCCTACTCAAAATGCTCTTCATTCAAAATTATTTTTTAAAAGTCCAATTATTGTTTTTCTAGAATATTTATAGTGTGATTTTTATTTTAGGTCTTCAATCAAGCTAGTCTTTATTTTAATGTAAGATATGAAGTAGAGGGCCGGGGATTTAGCTCAGTGGTTTCGTTGCCTGCTGCGCAAGCACAAGAACCCAAGTTTGATCCCCGGTACCAAAAAAAAAAAAAGATATGAAGTAAAACTTTGGTTAAAAGTTATTACTTTTAAATGGCTACTCAGTTGTCTCCTACCAAATCTTTTAATACTCAATTTTTTCCAGCATTGATTTGAAATATCTTTTTTTAACAATAATCAATTCCCATATGAATTTAATTTTTTCTGAATTCTGTATTTAATGTTATGGATTTATAATATAGTTTGTTATCTGTCTTTAATCTCTAGAATTTTCTCATTTTTTTTAAACGAACTTTAATACCACTGTGTCAAAATCAAAACAAAATTGGTATTTTTATGTGAATTACTTGAATTTCTAAGCAATCATAGTTGTAGCTTTGGTAAGTAGGATGTTTTATCACATTATATTACCTATTGTTTCTGTATCCACTGTTGTTCATTTGAATTGATTACATACCTATCATTGTCTCTAAAGGTTTTTCTCTCCCCTAGCTAATATTCTTGGATTTTTCAGATATATAATTGAATCAGCTCCAAAGAATATTTAAAATTCCTTTTTGTTATAAAATGTATATATTAATTATTCTTCTTTTGTAATAGCCAAGGCTAGTACTTTAAGCAATGTTAAACAGTAATGATTGTTGTTGGCAACTGTTTGACTCTAATTAGAATTTTTCTAGTATTTTATTGCCAGAAATAATTCTAGGTTTAAAATTTAAATGTATTTTTATCAGATTAAGGGAGAATTCATCTATTTTTTACATTTAAAAGTTTAACTCGGGTCTGTAATTTTTCAAATATCTTTTCATTATCTGTTGAAAACTTTTCTCCTCTGACTTTTTGACATGACAAATTGTTAACAGATTTTCTCATTTGAAAAAACTATCCTTGCATTCCTGAAATAAATCTACTTAATCATATTCTATTATTCTTGCTTTGGATTCCATTTGCTATATTTTACTTGGAGGCTGTTTTAAATTCATTATTATGCATTTTTTTTCCTTTTTATGATGTCTTTGGCAGGTGTCAGAATCACTGTTACACTAGCAGCCTTTTCTGAAAACTCTCAGAAAGGAGCCTTCTCATTTTAGTAGCTAATCCCAGACCAGGGAAGAAAACTTTTCTGTAAGCCACAGAATTTCCCTTGGCATGATTACAAGTATGGATATGGGCATGGCTTATTTTTTAAATATGTATTGAATACATAATATATGATGAAATTTCATATGTGGGAATTTGGCTTTTAAAATTAGTGTGCAAGGCAAAAAATCCAACATGTTGAAAGACAGGCTAGTGACTGGGGGCATAACTCAGTGGTGCATCACTTCCCCAGTATGTGCAAGGCACTGGGTTGATCCTCAACCTAAAAGGGTGGGGGTGGGGAGACAAAGAGAAGGGAAGGGGAGGGAAGGGGAGCAAAAGGAAGGACAGGAAAGAACAGGAGATGAGAGGAGAAGAAAGTTCTTTACCAGAGAATGTACTGAAGGATATTGGAAACCAGGTGAATCTTGTGTTACCTTGATTGCTTTTGCCCTTATTTGGGTGAATAAAAATGAGATGAGCCCAAGGCTCTGGGCTCCTCTGCCTGCTAGCATGTTGAGCTGACTTCATTTCTCTTTATTATTCATCCTCATCTGACCCCAGGTCAGGGTGAAACAAAAGTAGCAGCTCTAGGTTCCAGAGCAAGACTGGCTGGGTGACCTGGCTGCAGGTGGGGCCCCAGCGTGAGGCCTGGGACCCAGGCTGCCTACACTTACAGATAATGCAGGTTGTCTTCTGAAGGAGGAGCTGGCAATTAGCCTCTAACTGAAATGCTGAGCTACAGAGACTCTCTAATGCCCCTCGGTCAACACTGTGCCTGGGGAAATTCTTTGGGCATGCTCACAATGTCCCCAGGATGTTGGGGTTAAAAGACTGTGTAGACTAAAGTGGCACATAAAGAAAAAACATAAGTAAAAAAAGAAAGAAAAAAAGAAAGAAAAAAAAAGAGAAGAAAGATAGAAAACATAATAATGAATGGTTTATGCTGTCAGAGTTTGGTGGGGCAAGGATGTTGAGTTTTTATCTGAACTAAAGGCTTCTCTAATGAGTACTATTTTAAAAGTACTCAACCCAAGCAGGCTACTTGCCAGGCAAGACAATGCCAGCAGAAAGAAGCTGGTAGTCTACCACTCCAAGCAGGAGCTAAAAGTTTTAAGAGCTCGCCTAAAGAAAGGATCTCCCGGCCGGGGATTTAGCTCAGTGGTTCCAGCGCCTGCTGCGCAAGCGCAACGTCCAGAGTTCGATCCCCGGTACCAAAAACAAACAACAACAAAAAAAAAAAAAAAAAAAAGGATCCCCAATACTGGGGGCCAATACAATGCCACAGGCCCCCACAGGGGTCTCCAAAGAACCCACAAAAGTTTCCCAGACAAAAGAACCAACTTTCAGTCACCTGCTACATGGTAGGCATCACAGATTTTACTGCCACCTTTCAAGTATTGCCCTTCACCTCTTATCCCTCTCGCCCTAGCATAAGAGGAGCTAGGAGTGTAAAGAAAGGGGCAAGAAGATGGAAAAACTAGGCAGAGTAATGTAAGGATGAAAGGACAAAATTCTACACATCTTCCCCCGCATTTACAATTTTTGGGTGGGGCCTAAGCTTGGTGAAAAGTGAAGGAGGGGAGAAGTTTGGAACTGGATAGGTGAATGAAGTTGTGATTGTAACTGAACTGCAAAGTTTAATAGCTAAAACTAAGATATCTGAAAAACTAAAGATGACCAGAAAAGCTATGGGCTGTGTCCAAGATACTGGCAAGGTAGGAGGGACACTCAGCAGTCCATATTTGAAGGCAGAGGGGAGACATATAGCATACCCATGAAAACCTCCCAGGAAGGGTTACACCAGAGACAAACACCCCATCTTGAATTATTTCTAACCATGCAAGTTTTTCTTCCAGCACTTTAACAGATTACAGCTATTTCAACAGACCACAGATGAAATCGTTGATTAAGTTTAGCAGCCATGTTGTAGTAAAAATATGTCCCTTTAAACATGAGAATCATACCCAGAACATCAATATGCTCATACCAGAAGACGCACAGGGAAACAGGGACTGTGTGAGAGAACAGAAGAGGGGAGGTGATGATCTCCCAAATACTGCTGATCCAGAACCATAGGCTTGTTAAATGCAATGGTGAGTGAGTGGCACCCCTTCCTCTCTCTAGATAAATCTTTCTCCCTCCCTTCTCTCTCTTTCCTCCCCAATCCCACTCAGTTATATGTGTATGTATCTTGATAGGTATGGCTCACATACGACAAAATTCTACTGGGCTCCACTCTGTGAAGACCCAAAGATTGGTAAGACATGCTTTTTGTTGAGTTTCCAGATATGTGGAAGACAAAACTATGCAAACAAATATGTAATAGATCCACTGGCAAACAGCAAGAGCAAAGTCTTGTGGAGGTACTAAGGATATCTTTCTCTTCTGCCTTACCCTGCAGAACAGAGAGGCTTTCCAAGAAAAGTAAAATAACCTATTCCAGGCTCAACATCCCAAATGGCAATGCCAATGTCCCAGAGCACCATCTCTTTCTTCTTGGTCAAACTTGTAAACCCAATTGTTAGAAATAGATAGCAGTAAAAATAAGAACTTTTATTTACAAATATTTGACAGTAATTTCTTTTTTCTTTTTTTTTTTGGTACCAGGGATTGAACTCGGGACCTTGAGTTTGCAAGGCAGGTGGCGGAACCACTGAGCTAAATCCCCGGCCTTTTGACAGTAATTTCTTAAACCCTTTCAGATGGTCACATGAGAAATAGTCCAAGAAAGATTGAATCATAACAAAAGTATTAATACAGGGCTGGGGATTTAGCTCAGTGGTTTTGCCGCCTGCTGCGCAAGCGCAAGGACCCAAGTTCGATCCCCAGTACCAAAAAAAAAAAAAAAGTATTAATACAGCTTAGATCTGGATGTTTACCTGGGTATACACTATAGATAACAAGAGGCAGATGAATTTTCCATTAACCTAATTAATCCAAGTTGATCTTATGTCAGGCTGGTTGTACTTGAGGGTCCATTGTACCTCAAATCAAGCTCTTCAGCATGGCACAGGGTCCCTGTTAATTGGACTTGATTTTTCTGTCTTGCTGCCAATGTACATGATGTTAATTTGCATTTAACTATATACATTTTGCTTCCATATATACTCATTCTCTTATCACATACCCTTTTTCTTCTCATTGCATATAATTATCTAATTCTTCTTTGTATCTCAATTCAAATGACAGCTCTTTAATGGACCCTTTTCTTTTTGTTGTCTTTTTTTGGGGCGGGGGTGGTACTAGGGATCAAACTCAAGACCTTGTGCTTGCGAGGCAGGCAGCAGAACCACTGAGCTAAATCCCCAGCCCCCTCTTTTCTTTTTTTAAATTTTCAATCTTTTTATTTTTTATCTTTCTTTAAATTTTTTAATTAATTTTATGGGTACATTTTAGGTATACAATATGGTGACATTCATCATTGGAGATTTGTACCTTTACATAATATATCTTGATTCTTATTTTTTCCCCATTCCCCTGCCCTCCCTTCAACCCCTCCACCCTTTCTATTTACAAAGACTTTGTTTCCATTTTTTCATTTTCTCATATTAATTCCATTTCCTTCTTTCCTTTCCCCTACTCCTCTGACTTCCCCTTCCCCTTTGACCCTTTTCTTCCTATTTCACATTATCTATTATACATTTTAATCCTTATTTGCACTCTCAGTTTCTCACACCAGAGAAACTGTTTGGCATTTACACATGTGTGTCCTATTTATTTAACAAGCGTATCGCCTCAATGTGCATCCATTTAGCTATAAAAGTCTCTAATTTCTCATTCTTTATGGCTGAGGAGTACTGCATTTTATATTTTAAAAAATGCCTTTTCTTTATCCAGTCTCCAGTTGATGGGCAAATGGGCTGTTTTAATGGATCCTTTTCCAATAGATTCTAGAATGGGTCTTCTCCTTTCTGTGATCCTCTGGCACTATCCCTCTCAAACATCTTGTAGTATTTTCCTTGTGTCCTAATTGGTTGCCAGTAGGGTATAAACTCCTTGAAGTTCTTCTCTTTACCCCAGTACTCAGGAAAAAGTCTTCCACAGTTTCAGTCTCAGGAACACATTGTAAGAGTTAACATGAACCAGGCTACATTAGAATGAAAAAAATTTTTAAATATTTTTCAGTGGTTTGTTCATCCAAAGTTTATGAGAATCTCATACTAAATGTCCAGTGCAATTTGTGCAGGGCTCTGTCCTCAGAATATCTCAGGAAACAAGCCAAATGGAACTTCTATATCAATAACAGCTTCTGTAATTCCTGTGGCAAGGGATGGGAGTGCAGAGAACTGAACAATGGCTCTTAAATCTTCCACCAGAGGTAACCAATTTATTTCTTCTTACGTTTCATTATCCAAAGTGAGTCATGGTGATGCTTATTTTTAGAGCAGGATGGAGTTCCTACAGTGTGGCTTGAAAGATGAGCCAATGAACATCTTAATAATGGGATCACACACAGACCATGCTATATCTCACTCTGGACTTTGGTCCATTTTGTCACCTCTGCCTGGGACACTCTAACCACTTCTTTCTTTCTTCTGCATAGCTTCTTCACATTCAGATGTTTTCCCCAAAAGCTCCTCTAAAGACTTTGTCTACCCTATCCCATGATCACCATCACAACTAAATATGGCTTAAGCATCCTTTCAATATGCCCCAACAATTATTCTAATCTTGAATAATCATGGTCACTGTAGGTTCTACTTTGGCTTTTTACTTGACTCTTTCCTACTAGTCCATGTGTAGGAAACTGTAACTCAGGAGCTAAATCCAGCCTGACACTAGTTTTTGGAAATAAATTTTCTTGGTATATAGTTATGCCCATTCATTTACATATTGGCAATAGATGCTTTTATACTACAGCAGCATCTAGTAGTTGTAACAGATGGTGTCTGGACACCAAGGGGTAAAATATTTACTATCTGATCTTTTAAGGAAGAGGCTGTTAACCCCTGAGCCAAAGCATAAACCCTTTGAGAACAGTTATATTCTCAGTACCTTCTGTATCCCAGGACCTACCAGAGACTCATTCTAGGAATTCAATAAATATATTTGAATTAATAAAGAGAAAGCACAAAGTGTTTACTGGATTAAAATCATTTTCAAGAAAAGTGGACAAGCTGAGTGTGATGTCACACACCCATCTATAATCCCGGAACACTGAAGCAGGAAGATGGCAAGTTTATGCCCAACCTGGGCAAGTTAGTGACTTACTGAGACCCTATCTCAAAATTTAAAAATTTTAAAAG